>NC_135821.1:53398739-53749839 GCF_964213995.1 Mustelus asterias | reverse complement strand
CGACATGAAGACAAATGGATGGAATGTGATGAGAAGGGATAGATCAGAGGTTGGGAAGTATGCATGCCTGGGGTGTCTGCTGAGCCCTCCCCAATCAGGCCTGAAGATGCTGTTTATGCAGATTGATAGATAAGATAGATTTGAGTGATGATAAAGTGTTTGTGAGACGATTAGTTCTGATGTTTCCCCAGCTGATATTGTGAGGGCCTGAGCAATGTAACCCTTTGGGCCCGATTTTACCATTTTGATTCTAAGTGCCGAATCTGGGCGTAGTACAGATTGGACCTTGAAATCCGCTTTCAGACCCGCCCATACGCTTTCAGCCGGCTCCAGTCCGATCCGCGCTGTGGGCGGGGCTTAGCGCTGCCGGAACGATCGGAGCTCTGAACTGCGCATGCGCAGTTCGAAAAAAATTTGAAAAAGTGCGCCCGTGTCAGGAAAGAAAAAAAAAGCAGAAAGCGGAGAGAGCGGCTCTCTGACACAGATCATCCTCTGGGGGGGTGTTGGGGGGAGGGAGGCAGGTCAGATGTATCTCTGGGGGGCAGAGGAGGAGGAGGCGGGTCAGTGATGCGGATCATTGATGTGCCTTGCACTGGAAGTCGCTCCTGTGCTAATTTTATTCTGGTAGTCACAGGAAGATGGAATTTTGGAACCCTGTGATGACTTCCACGATTAGGTGAAAGAGAGCCTGGGAGTTTTAGAGAGGTTCTGCTGTAAAAAAGGCAGAAAACAATAGCTAGCTGTCTCAGGTCACTGATATAAACGTTTAATCAGACAAATGAATCTTGCAGGCACTTCTCAAAGAGAGGAGATTGCTTATCGATCTGTATCAAAAAATTCATGCTAATCCTGGGCAGTGGAGAGTATTTTCAAGCAGAATTAATAATCTGATTGCTGTCCTGTCTAGTGCAATTCACTGAACCCGGAGCTTTAATCCGTCTGGGGTCTTGCAGTCAAATGTATCTCTGGAGGGGGGGGTGAGGAGGGAGGTGGGTCAGAGCATCCTCTGCGGGGGGGGGGGGGGGGGGGGAGGAGGAGGTGGGTCAGATGTATCTCTGGGGGGGGAGGGGCGAGAGGGCTGATCGTTGTCTGGTGGTGGTGGGGGAGGCCCGATCGCTCATTGGTGGGGGGGGCAGATGGATCTCTAGTGGGGGGGGCAGGGGTGTCCACTGCCACTCTGCGGGTGATCCCTCCTCCCCACAGGAGGGATTCATTCCTCCGGTGGGGAGGAGGGATCACCCGCAGAGTGGCAGCGGACCCCCCTGCCTCCCCACCAGAGATCCATCCGCGCCCCCCCCACCAGTGAGCGATCGGGCCTCCCCCCACCACCAGACAACGATCAGCCCTCTTGCCCCTCCCCCCCCCAGAGATACATCTGACCTGCCTCCTCCTCCTCCCCCTCCAGAGGATGCTCTGACCCACCTCCCTCCTCCCCCACCCCACAGAGGATGCTCTGACCCTCCTCCCTCCTCCCCCTCTCCCCCCGCGTCCCCCCCCCCCCCCCCCCGCAGAGGATGATCTGGGTCAGAGAGCCGTTGCAGGCTCTGAACCCGCTTCGGAAGTTCCCCTGCAAAATAAAAATCGGCTTCGGATTTTTATTTTGCAGGTCGCTAAAAGCGCGGATCCGGAATGGAACAGAAGAAGGTAAAATGGGAATTGATGATAGAGTTGGGCGGGCGATTCATTAAATCGATTTAAGTGCATTAGCATGCATTTAAATCGTCGGGCCGCCCGATTCGGACATGGAACGGACCCGCGCCCGAATCGGGTTTCGGTAAAATCGCGATTTGCTCGGACGCGGGTGCAGATCGCGATAAAGGCCTCACACCCGATTTTACCGCGATTTCGTGCCCGAAAACGGGCACACATTGTTGGTAAAATCGGGCCTTTTGAGTGTATGATGCCATTATGAGAATGTAAGTGAGCAAATCATCGAATCCCTACAGTGCAGAAGGAGGCCATTCAGCCCATCCAGTCTGCACCAACTCTCTGACAGAGTATCTTACCCAGGCCCTTTCCCCCACCCTATCCCCTTTACAAAGGGGCAATTTAGCATGGCCAATCCACCTAACCTGCTCGTTTTTGGTCTGTGGGAGGAAACCTGAGCACCCGGAGGAAACCCATGCAGACACAGGGAGAACATGCACACTCCACACAAACTCACCCAAGGCGAACCACTCTGCCACTGTGCTACCCAAATGCTGACTGACCCTGGCAGAGCGGATGAGCGCAGCACCACATTTAGGGTGAAATTCTCCCACCTTGCCCATGGCGGGGTTGATGGTGGGCGGGAGCGGAGAGTCCAGCAGGAGCCGAAAAGTCAAAAATCCGCCAGCATATGAACAGTCTAAAATTCTCCCAGTGGCGGGTTGACTTGCTCACTGCCAGGTGGAGTGAACGCTATTTGCAATTCGTTAATACTCGTTAAAACTCTGCTTGCCAAAATCTCGTCAGGCCTTCCAATCATGCATCACCCCAGCGGGAAATAATTTCAGCTTCAAACCCATTTTGAAAGGTGTGTTGCGCGCAAGGTGGACCTCAGTTCACGCAAGACTTTAAGTTGAATTCAAAATCCACAGCCTACCTGCCATAGCGCTAAACCGTTGCTGCTGCTCTGGACACCACTCTGCTGGGGCGGACTGACCCTCCAGCTCCATGCTCAGCTGGTCTATCTGGACAACACTGCAGCTAGATTCATGGACCCTCCAGTTTCACTGACTCAGAGCAGTACTGTGCCCAGAGGGGAGGGCAGGGCCTTTCTACCACACACCGGTCTGCCTGGACAGCATCGTGCAGTGGGACTAATTTCTTCACCCAGGGAGTGGTCGGCCTGTGGAGTTCACTACCACAGAAAGCAATTGAGGCCAAAACATTGTATGTTTCCAAGAAGGAGTTAGATTTAGCTCTTGGGGTGACAGGGATCAAAGGATATGGGGGGAAGGCAGGATTGGGCAATTGAGTTGAATGATCAGCCATGGGTCATAATGAAGGTGCAGCAGGCTCAAAGGGCTGAATGGCCTACTGCTGCTCCTATTTTCTATGTTCCTACGCAGCCTCCACTTCAATGGGCCGAAATTCCATCCGAGGTTGGAGGGCAAAGTGAGGAGGGTGCTGATGAAGAGAAGGGTGACAATGTGGAATGGGGGCAGTGTAAGGGCGGTACAGGGAAGGACAAGGGAACATGCTGGCAGGGGGGGCACAGGGTCAAGGAGGTGGGTGAGGAAGATGAACAATAGAAGGCAGGTGAAGACTGAGGGGAGGGACCCCAACAAGGCTGCACGAAACGATCACAAACAAGGAGGTCAAAGGGAGACCGCATCATTTACTGGAGGGGGATGCACGCAGACTCTAGATGGTGTTTGGGTGCATTGTCGGTGATGGGCTCAGGGGGAGGGTGGGACTGTTCACTGAAACAACTGGAATGCAGGTTGTCTGCAGGAATGGATGCCGGAGGATAAGGACTACCCACTTAAACACTGGCTGATGACTCCAGCGTATCATCCTCAGACTCGCATTGAGGAGAGGTACACAGCTGCTCCACAGCTTCACACGCCTCATCCAGAGCAGACCATAGAACTTCTGAAGATGGAATTCAGGGGCGCCACCGCGGCACAGTGGTTAGCACTGCTGCCTCACTGCGCCAAGCACCTGGGTTCGATTCCTGATTTGGGTCACTGTCTGTGCAGAGTCTGCAAGTTCTCTGTGTCTGCATGGGTTTCCTCCAGCTGCTCTGGTTTCTCCCCACACTTCACAAAATGTGCTGGTTAGGTGCACTGGCCGTGCTAAAGTGCCAAGCCATCCCTCCGTGTACCCAAACAGGAGCCGGAGTGTGGCGATTAGAGGATTTTCACAGTAACTTCATTGCAGTATTAATGTAAGCCTACTTGTGACACAAATAAATAGACTTAAATTTATGCTCAGGTGACTCTCTGCAATATGCACCAGAGAGTGTTCCCCACACGGTCGCAGTTTATTGTATCCTTCACAATCTGGCTACACAAAGAGGTAAACCCTCCCCCAGAAGGACTAGACGATGAAGTGTGAGTAATGTGACAGATGGGATAGTGGTGATGTGAAAGTGTCCATCACAGAATTTTGTTTCATTCATTCAAGGGATCTGGGTGTCACTGGCTAGGTAAGCATGTCACTGGCTGGTCCAGCATTCACTGCTCATCCCTATTTACAGTAAGAGTTTTAACAACACCAGGTTAAAGTCCAACAGGTTTATTTGGTAGCAAATACCATTAGCTTTCGGAGCGCTGCTCCTTCGTCAGATGGAGTGGAAATCTGCTCTCAAACAGGGCACAGAGACACAAAATCAAGTTACAGAATACTGATTAGAATGCGAATCCCTACAGCCAACCAGATCTTAAAGATACAGACAATGTGGGTGGAGGGAGCATTAAGCACAGGTTAAAGAGATGTGTATTGTCTCCAGACAGGATAGCCCGCAAGTCGAGGAGGATCCCTATTTACCCCAGAGAAGATGATGGTGAGCTGTCTTTTTGTACCGCCGTAGTCCCTGTGGAGTAGATACTCCATAGTGTTGTTAGGGAATGAATTCCAGGAATTTGACCTAGCAACAGTGAAGGAACGGCAATATATTTCCAAGTCCGGATGATGGGTAACTTGGAGTGGAACTTCCCTAGGCAGCACAGTGGCACAATGGTTAGCACTGCTGCCTCACAGCGCCAGGGACCCAGGTTCAATTCCCAGCTTGGGTCACGATCTGTGTGGAGTTTGCACATTCTCCCTGTGTCTGTGTGGGTTTCCTCCGGGTGCTCCGGATTCCTCCCGCAGTCCAAAGGTGTGTGGGTTAGGTGGATTGGCCATGCGAAATTACCCCTTAGTGTCAGGGGGACTAGCTAGGGTAAATGCATGGGGTAATGAGGATAGCACCTGGGTAGGATTGTGGCCAGTGCAGACTTGATAGCCTGAATGGCCTCCTTTTGCACTGTAAGGATTTTATGATTCTATGATTCCAAGTGTTCCCATGTATCCTTGTCCTTCTAGATGATAGAGGTCATGGATTTGGAAGATGCTCTCTAAAGCCTTGGTGAGTTCCCACAGTGCATCTTGTAGATGGTATACACAGTTGCTACAGTGCATCGATGATAGAGGGAGTGAATGTTTGTGGCTGGGGTGCCAATCAAATGGGTTACTTTGTCATGGATGGCGTCAAGCTTCTTGAATGTTGTTGGAGCTGCGCTCATCCAGGCAAATGGCGAGTATTCCATCATATTCCAGAATCTTTTTGCACAACAAACATTTCCACATATTACTCAAAACAAGCATTCAAAACAGAATCATAGAATCACAGAATTGTTATGGCGCAGAAGGAGGCTATTCGGCCCATCGTGTCTCTACCGGCTCTCCAAACAAACATCATGAATTAGTGTCATTCTCCTGACTTTTCCCCATACCCCTGCACATTGTTTCTATTCAAATAATCATCTAATGCCCTCTTGAATGCTATGGTTGAAGCTGCCTCCATCACACTTCCAGGCAGAGCTTTCCAACCATTCGCTGTGTGAAAAAGTTTTTTTCTCAAATCGTATTTGCTTCTTTTGCAATGGAAATTGGATTGGAAGAAAGAATTTGTTTTGACACAGGTGAAATTGGGAAGCAGCACTTTTGAACAGCTTCCAACTGACTTTTCAAACTAAGGCTGGAATCTTCCGGCCGTTTACAACCCACTGCCGCTGGAAGCGAGGACGGAGAATTTGGCGCTCAACCAAATCTCCATTCATTGCAGCGGGACTGGAGAATCCCACCGGCATAAATGGCCGGAAAATACAAAGATGTGCAGGTTAGGTTGATTGGCTATGCTAAATTCCCGTTAGTGTCAAGGAGATTAGCAGGGGAAATACGTGGGGTTATGGAGATAGGGCCTGGGTGGGATTGTTATCGGTGCAGGCTCGATGGGCAAATAGTCTCCTTCTGCACTGTAGGGAATCTATGGTTCCATATCTTTGTGTATGTCCACAGGATGGTGAGAATCCTATGGAGGGTGTGTGAGGGGCTGACAGCCTGAGCTCCAATCATACAACCAACGCTTAAAACCTATCTCAAAGGAATCAAAGAGAATTGATGACATGTCCTGATTAAGGCACAGCCTGTTTTCTTATCAATACAAGTTATCAATGTAGGTTCCATTCTAAGCGATTCACCACCCTGACCTGGAGCTGCCTCGCTGCTCCTTCACTGTCACTGGGTCAAGATCCTGGATCTCCCTCCCAGACAGCACTGTGGGTGGACCTACACCGCAGGGACTGCAGTGGTTCAAGAAAGCAGCTCACCACCACCTTCTCAAGGGGCAATTGAGGAGGATGGGCAATAAAACTGCTGGCTTAGCCAGCGACTCCCATGTCCTGCGAAAGAATAAGGAATAACTATGCGGATGGGGTTCGATTCTGACAGGAAATTGGAAGCAAACAAATATCAAACCATTGGGAATGTGATTCTGTAAACTAACCACACATTGTTACATGATACAATACAACGTAGAGTTACAATCTGTTACGGGTTCAGACACGGTAATAATTGGGTTCCTGTCCATTTTGCAGTGAACCTAGGCATGAAGGAGCATTTTATTTGGAACCTTTGCTGGCTATACATTTCCCCCTTCCATTGAGTGTAATGCAGTCATTTTATATCCTTCAATTGTTATTGAGGGGGCTGGATGTAATTGGGTACTAAATCACCGTGAATAAAAATCTACTGTTGTCCTTCCATTTATTTCCAAGACTATGTGGCCTTCATTTATAGATAGTCAGATATATCCTACCCTACTGTGCTTCTAAAACATTAAATAGTCAGTCGTATTACCTATTACTGCTTTAATCCAATTGGATTTTGACGGATGAATTCCAATCAAGATTGGCTGTTACATTACAAGGATACATTGTGACAGAGAAGAGCCCCTGTAGATCTGGATAATCTTCCGAGTGAAGACTCAACTGGTTGTCAGTTGCAAATATTATTGTCCAGTTTGCATTTGGAAGTAAATAAAAATCTATTAACTCTGGCTAACACCAAGCAGTCACCCCATCACAAGTTGCTCTCACTCCAATCTTTGCTTATCTCATACCGGAGTGCATCTAGGAAAATAATAAAGTCAGTAGTTTTTCCAACGCGTTAGCAATTTTTACTGCGGTATGGAAACCATTAGCGATTGAGGCAGATAGAGGAAATATGAGACATTACAAAGAAGCTTGAATATTTTGTGTCAAGACAATGGCAGAGGCGCTCACGTTCGTATATGTTCTGTGCCAACAGACAGGCAAGTATTGGAAGATGGCATTGGTTGTACAATATAGCCTTGGGCAAATCTGTCATCTCAGGGTTGCCTTGGCAACTGGCTGCAGATGTTCTCTTTGTAATGAATGATTGAACAATATGTATGATTCTGGATTTTATTGCTGTTGTCCTTTTTATTTTTAAGTAAAACGCGAGCTTATTTCCTGTCAGAATTCATAAAAAACAGCAGACGTCCAACACAAGGTTCAAATAAAGTTTGAGCCACGACCGGAAAGCAGTCTGTAACCCTCCATGTCCTGAAGGAGTGTGTTTGCACTGCATCGCACTGCAGGGGTAAGGTCAGAAGCAGTTTCATTGTCCTTTCACCTTTGAGAGCTGCGATTGAATCCAATCCAGATTGAAAGAAAAAGAGCATTGACATTCCCAAGACATGAATCCCGATATTATTCCATGCTCACCGTCAGGTATCCCACAGGACAAACGTCTCTCATTGTCTCTTGCCTTTGAGTAACCAGTTTGAAATCAGCAAAGGTCCCCTCTCTAGTTGGAAATAGAGGCAAATGATCACTTTTGCAGTGTAGCACTGAATCTTGAAATTACTTACATGATGGATCTCTCCTCTCCAAATCCAATCACTGACACATTGCTTGGCATAGCTGAAGGACACGGAATTGGGCGCCACTCGTGCTGATGCTACAGAAGCTCCAAAGGGATGAACTGGCATAGGGCCATGAGTCAGTCCACTACCAAGCTAACCTGTGCAGTGTCCCATGCTGAGATGGGTGCTAGCATTGACGTGCCATACTTATGCTGAAATGATCAGAGAGGTCGTATCTTGAAGTCAATTAGCCATTCCAACTGACTTGATTCACATTTCTGAAACATGGACCGTGAAGATCCAATGAAAACCTGTGCTAATCACTCACAGATGAAAATGCCTTTAGCTACGCACAAGAAAACCCTCCCACAAAACCTCATTGAAAGGACTAGCTATCTACCTTGCAGGTGGGGGGCTTTCTTTTATTCATTCATGGGACATACTAGGCCAGCATTTATTGCCCATCCCCAGTTGCCCTTGGAGGGCAGTTGAGAGTCAACCACATTGCTGTGGCTCTGGAGTCACATGTAGGCCAGATCAGGTAAGGACAGCAGGTTTCCTTCCCCAAAAGACATTAGTAAACCAGATGGGTTTTTCCATCAATCGACAATGGTTTCATGGTCATCAGCAGATTCTTAATTTCAGATATCTTTCATTGAATTCAAATTCCAACAACTGCTGTGGTGGGATTCGAACCCGGGCCCCCAGAATATTAGCTGAGTTGCTGGATTAATAGTCTAGCAATAATACCACAAGGCCATCATCTTCCTAATTGACTATTTGTGGTTTAAAGTTTGTGAATGTACTGTGCCTTGTTTTTGGAGGTCTACTGATGAATTCCTATTCAGGGAGGATTCAGTCACCTATAACAGCAAGAGGTTAATGGGAGTTTATGGCAGCATTGTCTCCAGGTCTGTGGCTTGTGGAGCAATGATTGGATGCATGGAGACAAGTCGGGTTTTATAGCACTTTCTTTAATCTTCAAGTTGAAATGTTTTGTCGTATAGTTATGCAAATCTTCCGGATATTTTGGGAAATAAGAAAGAAGGAAGAGGAGTTGGGCACTCTACAGATGGCCCATTCCCCACAGCTTTTCTAAAAGCTCTTCTCTTAGCTCCATCTAAGCCGAGAGAAGCTGGGTGAACCGGCATTTGGATTTGCCAGGATTGTGAGATTCCCAATGGTGCAGCTCATGATCAACGGCTTGCACATGCTCTGTGGGCCAAACGTGTCAACTGGGAGACGTATGGTGACAGCAAGGGCCACCATTCCATCAAGGTGCAGCTGGTGTCAAAATATGCATACTATGTCATGTTGGTTACCTTCTCCTCAGGCAGCAACCACAATTCATTCTGAGATGGCCTGCCATTTCTGCTATCTTCATGCCACCAAGAAGAACCAGGGTGCTTGGAGATAAGGAATACCTCCTGTACATGTGGCAGACGACACTACCTCTGCCCCCCCCCCCCTCCCCCAACACACAAGGGCACTGGGTAATGAACACAATGGGCCCACCAGGAACATCATGAAGTAGACTGTTGGTGTGCTAAGCAACGTTTCTGCTGCCTGAACCACATGCCTGAAGTACACACCAGGACATGTCTTCAAGCTCATGGTGATCTGTTGCACCCTGCATAATTGCCCCGAAACCGGAAAATCCTGCCTGAGGTCAACAGACCTTTCCATGGTCTGCCTCTCGCCCACTATGATTCAAATGGCGGGTGGAACGGGAAAATTCGCCCCCAGTATCATCCTCTGCTGCAGCCTCAGAGGAAGAGGAGACGGAGGAGGAGCAGGCAAGAAAGTGGCATCGAGGACACCTTCGCTTGGGATGGCCTATCTGAGAATACCTGCTCAGACTTTGCTTCCCAGAGGACAACCTCTTTTCACCATCATGGATCCAGAATCCCCCACCTTATCTGCCATCTGTGCCACTCCATCATAGCTTCCCCATAACCCAGACATTGCAATAAAAGCCACCAACAGTAACATTTTCGTAACATTTTTGTCGGAAATGCATTCGCTTACATAAACAGGATGAGGATGAGGTGCAAGTTGAGAATGGGAATAAGGCAGTACCACACCCTCATCCTGAAGGCTCTCAGCGGCGCCGAATGCTACAGGTTCTGTCTCAGCAAGCTCATCATACGGAACATCTTACCCTTCATGGGACTGAGGGAAAGTAAACTTGCCTGTCCCCCATAGGTTCTGTTTTGCCTCCTTCTATTGGGGGCCTTACCCTGCAAGAAATATGGCAAAATGTCAATGATCATATCGTGTTTGGATGACCTTCCTCCCATTGCTGAATAGTCCTGAGTGCTAGGGGACTGCTGGTGGATGAGTGAAGGGGATACGGACCCTTGATCTGCATGAGAGGTTGCTGGTGTGGTGGGTAAAGGATATCATGTGCAAGTACATTCACTGACCTAGATCAATGCGCTGTGGTCATTCCTGCAGCATTGCTGCCAGGTACTCAGAGACAGACTTCCTGAATTAACCTCCCTGAGGTGGTAAAAGAGGGAAAAAAACACACCAAAATACAAGTCAAACTTGGGTCCCACATGAAATTCCAGCTAAATTATAATACAGTATTGACACAGGTAGTGTTGCTACTCCTTTGTGTGAAGAAATGGTGTGTAAAATGATCACCTCCAAAATAAAGAGAAATCATAAAAAATACTTCAGATGACCAAATTGAAGCTTTATTGGTATTATTAAAGAATTAGAATAGTGAGTCTCTCTGTAATTTACCATCCAACTAAAATGGGATCCTTGCAAGGTATAAATAATTTGATTAGCAGATCATAACACACAGACCATCAACACAACACAAATGGAATCCACTATTATTAAATTCTCCAGCCATTCACGCCGGTGGGATACTCCGGTCCCGCCAGTAGCCCAGGGATTTCCCGCCAGTGTGGGGTAACATCAATGGGAATTCCCATTGATAGTGACGGGACCAGAGAATCCTGCCATTAGCAAACAACGCTCCACCTCCTGCGGGGGGCGGGGGGGGGGGGGGGGGGCGGGGGAGGGGAGGGAACATGTGGCTGGGAGGCCGGAGAATCGCACCCCATGTGTCCATTCTAGAATTATTTTAATCCTACTTTTGGTTCTTATTTCGTGAACTTTTAAAACATGTTTTCTAATATTGATATAACTATTGTTGTGAATATTAAGTTTCGAATATTAATGTTTCGAACATTACTTTTTGCTTTAAGAATTAAATTTCAATTGCAGAAAATAGGCCAAGTGCAATTAAAGCAAGCTTGGAGTTTAATACCCTCAAAAGGTTGGGGCCATGTTGCCTTAAGAAGTTAACAGCTGGCAAGGTAAAGGAATTAAAATGCTGGGCTTTGCCAGAACACCTAAAGAAATGGCAATTCGAAAGGTAACCCATATTCGTTTAATAAAGTCAGAATAGAAGTGAAAGGGCTATCAAACAGCAGGTGGGTTTGTGCTAAAGAACTGGGGATGTCTGCATTGCTTGCAAGAACAATGGCAGTCCACAGACATGTTTTTGTTTTGAGACTTTGAACTAAATTAGTTTTACAAGGATCCTGTAAACCCTGAAAGGTTGTAAACTCAATTTTCTTAATCAGATCAAATAAAAAATTGGAAATGAGGGACAACAAATCTAAAGGTCATTTTGAGGGCAGCCCAGAGAAGGCTACATCATTTTGAAGATGGCTGGTACCCAGGAAGTTTTCTGCTTTCAATTTATCAGGGCGTTTGCTGAGAGAGTTTTAGTGATGGTCAACGATCAATGATGGCAATGAGCTACATTATGGGCTTATGCCTCGTGGGGAGGCAGTGGTGTAGTGGTATTGTCGCTGGAGTAGTAGTCCAGAGGCCCAGGGTAATGCTCTGGGGAACTGTGTTCGAATCCCATCACGGCAGATGGTGGAACTTGAATTCAATAAAAATCTGGGATTAAAAATTTAATGATGACTTTGACACCATTGTCGATTGTTGCAAAAACCCAACTGGTTCACGAATGTCCTTTAGGGAAGGAAATCTGTCATCCTTACCTGGTTTGGCCTACATGTGATTCCAGTTCCCACAGAAATGTGGTTGATTGATAATGCCCTCAAGGATAGGCAATAAATGTTATATCCCATGAACGAATAAAACAATAAATAAAAAGATTACAGCTTGAACATGATGAGGTTTGTAGCTCGCTGAGAGAAGATAGCTAAAGTAAATGCGAATTTGATAGACCTGCACTGTAAGCAGAGTAAAACATTAACTTCACCATTGACCACACGGAATGTGAGTGATGCTTAGTATCAATTTTAATCTGTTGAGGGAGCAGAATCTGGAAGATTACCTCATTTGAAGCTAGTGAGAGAATCTACAGTGGTCCTCACTGTGTCTTATTGCAAAAGAAAGTAATCAGCTGAATTAGCTCGGAACTATTGAAAAGTAACCAGAACATAGGACTGGGATCTTCACAGTCAAGAGAGGGTAAATGAAAGCTTTATCTCTGAGAATAGCTGGAGGTGAGGAGAATTCTCCAAAGGACTGTGGCATATTCATGGGTGATTCCTTCAGAAATAAATAACTTTACAATTGATGTGTTCTATAATAGAGTTCCTGGGGATGTGAGACATAAGCCTGAGCCCATAATGTAGCTCATTATGGATGGTTTAGTCAAAACTAAGTAAGCTACGCCTCATTTACACAGCTGACGCACTGAGGGGGATGGGGAGTTGGGGGTTCGGGTCAGGTCGGGCTCTGTGGGGTGGGTGCAATTTTGGGGGGGGGGGGGTCAGGCCAGGACTCTGGAGTTGAATCAGGGGACAGGTCAAGCAGAGCTTTGGACAATGGGGGTGGGGAAACATGGGGGCTGGTGAGGATCAGTCAGGCAGTACCTTGGCAGGGGGCAAGAGCATGGGGGCGGGGTCAGGCTGGGCCTTGGCAGGAGGGTTCAGGTCCGGTTAGATCAGACCTTGGGGAGGAAGGTTGGCACAAGCTCGAGGGGTAGTTAGGATATAATGCATGATGAAAATAAAAGAAAAATTGACTGATGCAGAGGTTTTTTATGGCTTCAAGATGATCCAAAGCCCTGATAACCAATTATATGTTTTTGCTGGTAACTATTTTTGTTATGTGGGAAACCTAGTTTACATTCTATTGTGCCAACAAAAAAAGTTTGTTGAATGGGGCAGGTGTGCATGGTTCATACTTACTATATTCTTACTGTCGAGAGCATGCATTGTATCCAGGCTATGTAACCTGAGCTTTCCCCTCCACACACATATTTTGGTTAGCGCCCCAGACCCGCAGTCATCACTTTCACTTCAATTTTTTCTCCTTTATTTTACTTCTTTTCTCTTTACTCCTCACTTCTGTCATTATGCCTCCATTTTTCTCTCATATCTTTGCGCTCAACATGTCCATGAGTGTCATCTCCTGTTCTCTTGCCCCTAATTCCACTACACTGCAGACCATCCAACTTTCCTACTTGGTCCCAATAGGAGTTGATCTTGTTCCTGATATTCCCTCCTCGGGTGCTCTACCCACTCTTTCAAATCTGCTGTCATCACCCTCTTCTCAAAACAAAAAACTTTTATCCTTGCAGTACGAAAGATGTGCTGGTTAGGTGCATTGGCCATGCTAAATTCTCCCTCTGTACCCGAACAGGCGCCGGAGTGTGGCGACTCGGGGATTTTCACAATACCTTTATTGCAGTGTTAATGTAAGCCTACTTGTGGCACTAATAAACTTTTAAAAAACTCAACCTTTTCTTTTCCCAAGTCCCTGAACATCTTGTCATCTCCACAATTGATGTCCAATTTCCTGAATCCCTTAATCAGGCTAATCACCTTTGCCACTGTACTGAAACAACACTAATCTAAGTCACAAAATAATATCATATGTGATTATGACAAAGGCAAACTATCAGTCCTTGTCCTTCTCATCCTGTCCACTGCCTTTGACATGGGTGACCACTCCATGGTCCTCTAATGCCTCTCCACCATTGTCCAGTGGCTGGGACTGTAGTCACCTGGTTCTATTGCTATCTAATTGTAGCTGGAGTATCACTCGCAATGGTTTCTCTAACTGTTCCTACACCTTTCCTCCTACTTCTCATTGGTATGCTACCCCTTGTGACATCATCTGAAAACGCAGCATTAGTTATCACATCTACACTGAAGACACCCAGCTCCATCCCACCACCGTCTCTGTCAACTCTTCCACTGACATCCTGCACTGGATGAGCAGACACTTGCTCCAATTAAATATTGGGAAGACCAAAACCATTGGGCTAAATTTTCCAGCCCTTCCCACGTTCCCGATTCCAAAGCCACAGAGGGTGCAAGCAACATAAAATATCATAGATATCAGCGGGAGCAGAAAGTTCTGCTGGCAGCGAATGGTGAGCCACCTCTGCCATTGAAGAACATGTGTGGGGAGTTGGGTGGAATCTTGCCCATCTTCTTTGGTCCCACCACAAACTCTATTCACTAGCTACTAACTCTATCCCTCTCCCGGAAAACATCTGAGGCTGAACCAGAATGTTCAAAACCTTACTTGATCCCACGATGAGCTTCAGATTTGCTCTTTCATTTGGCTGCTTATTTTCACTTCAGTTACATCGCATGACTCCATTCCTGTATCGGCTCATTTGCTGCTGAAATCTTCATCCATATCTTTGTTACCTCTAGACTTGATTATCCCAGTGGAACCTGGTGGGCCTCCCACACTCTACCCTCCATAAAGTTGACTTCATCCAAAACTCTGCTGCGTCTGTGCTTATTCACGCGAAGGCCCCTTCACCCATCGCTCACTGACCGACATTGGGTTCCACTTATAAGAAATCTCTTGATCATAAAATATTCACCCTTGTTTATGAATCCCTTTGCCCCACCTCTCTCTCTATAACCTCCTCTAGCTCCGCAACCCTTGCATTCATCTCATTCTGGTTTCTTGAGTATCCTTGACTTTATTCGCTCCACATTTGGCAGCCATGTCTTTAGCTGACTGGGCCCAAGGCCCTGGAATTACCCCCTAGGCCTCTCCACTTCTCTTTCCCATCTTTCTCCTCTAAAACACTATTTGACTAAGCTTTATCACGTGGATTTGTGGTCTGGTGTCATCTTTTGTTCCACAAGGCTCGTGTAAGCAGCTTGGAAAGTGGTGTTACATTTAAGCGCTATATAAATACAAGTTGTTGTTTGAAACTCAACGTTTTCTGTTGTATTGTGTTATGATAATGGATAGTAAGTGAGCAGACCATAGGACGGGATTTTCCGGCCGCGTTTGCCCGAAAGCCGGAAAATCCCGCCTTTGCATGGCCCGTGTCCCGCCTGCTGCGATTCCCGCGGCGGGCGGGACGGAAAAATTCTGCCCCATGTTTGGTTCAACTAAAAATCACAACAAAACAAATAGGCAAGTGCAAAATGCAAACATGCCGGATGGGAAAATACTGTCAGAAGGATGCCAAAAAAACTGACACTTAAATGCAGAATGCGATTAATTGTTCAATAAATGACTCCCCACTTGTCTCTTAAAACACTGGAAATAACTGTCAGATACAGAACCCACAAAAGGATTGACACGTATTTTAAGTTTCTTATCAGATTTATTATATTTTTTGCTCTTTGATGAATTTGCTACGATGATCTCACATCTGTTTTTGTGCGTTAACTCCTTGCTGGCTGCGAAATATGCTGGATTCCTCGACTCTGAGAGCAAAAACAATAATTAGATTGCAGTGCTGTAGTTTATTCCAGGAATATTATGATCGGAGGCCTCTTCTGTCTGTACTTAGTTAAATTTTACAACAGAAAAGGACAGAGGATCGGTTGTGCTTGAGAGAAAAGATGTGCTTGTTTCAAAAGCTGTGAAAGTCTTTCATAGTCAAAGGATTAAACCTGCAGTAAATGACCATCAAGCCTCGAGCCTTCACGTGCTTTACAAGCTCATGTATGGCTGCACATTTTCCGCTATTTTATTCGAGACAGGCTGATGCAGATGAAGAAAGGTCAGTGAAATGTCCTGTTTTTCGCCAAAATGTAATGGGAAGAGTGGGAAAAAAAAACACCAGCATTGACAAAAAATTCCCAATCGCAGTTGTAGTGTTACACTGTGTATTAATTGAAAAATATCGACACAGAATTAATACAGAACCAATTCCTCTGTTGATAGATATATTCTATACACCCCAATTAGGGGCAGCACGGTGGCACAGTGGTTAGCACTGCTGCCTCACAGCGCCAGGAACCCAGGTTCAATTCCAGCCTTGGGTCGCTGTCTGTGTGGAATTTGCACTTTCTCCCCCCGTGTCTGCGTGGGTTTCCTCCGGGTGCTCCGGTTTCCTCCCACAATTCAGAGATGTGCGGATTAGGTTGATTGGCCATGTTAAATTGCCCCTTTGTGTCAGGGGGATTAGCAGGGTAAATGTGTGGGGTTACGGGGATAGGGCCTGGGTGGGATGTGGTCGGTACAGACTCGATGGGCCGAATGGCCTCCTTCTGTACTGTAGGGATTCTATGATATCAGTGTGTTAAGGATATTCCTCCAGGAAATTTTGACTCATTGTCTCAAGCCTTCCACAACTGAATCAGGGAAGATTTGAATCAATAAGGAACACTGAAAGCGATATGTAACAATGAGACATGGGAAGGGTCACTTCTACCAGTAGAGAGTTTAACAGAGTAGAAATCCAAATTTCATTAACAAGCAATTATCATCAGCCAGTGACGTCAGTGGCTAATAAGAGTACAAATACTGAGATACATTCGCTGGCGGATCAGTCAAGACATCCACGTATCAATGAGTAGTCATACTTTATGCTCTCTCGCCTATCTGAGTGAGGCAGGCAAAATAGGTATTTAACTTTGACGGGAGGAGGTAACATTTACAAAAGAAATGTAAGTGAAGAACATAATGTTAAAAGTGTTGATTAATCTGTGTCGGTTTTACACTCAGTTCTTACACAGAACCGCACATGGATGAGAAATGGTTTTGTCTTGAAGAGTCTGCGTTGCTGCTGGGGAACAGAACTATGATTAGACACTTAAACAGTAACACATGAGCAGATGTACCGCACCAGGGGAATTTAGGATAAGTTGGCCAAATGAAGGACGTGATTTTAGCCTGAGTCCTTCAAACGACCAGCCTGTCCTCAGCTCCCTGTTCCATGCTGTTAGTTAATCAAGCATTCAATGTAAAAAATAAATGTATAAGCATATTATAATTTAAATAGCTCAAAATCCAGCGAAGTAGGATTATGGAAATGTCCATTTCCACTCAAAACCTGAACAATTTCTCAATAGACTCATGCCTACAATATAAAAACTATTTAGAATTTGGCAATGATTAGGCAAATTCATTCAACTATTATTTGGAAATGGAAAATTCACATTGTTAACTAAGGAGTGGCTTTCTGAATAAAGAATTAGCCTGCTGCTTGTTGACCATGTGTAAGGATGCTTGAAATGTGCAACACTGAGGGATAATTAGCAATGACAATGTTTAGCATTGTCATCTTTAACTATGATAAATTCACCATTGTTTCCTCGTGCAATGAAACTTCAATTGTAAAGCAATAATTAACTAGAATAATAGCAGTGTTATATTTCAGCTAAATTTGGGACATTCATTGAACAATGAAGTTTTGTCAGCTTGAGTCATAAGAAAATAGGCAACATGGATGTCGAGTAAGGAACATTAGTAAGGAACCTAGAGTAAGGAACTTTACCAGGAGTAAAGAAATAAGCCCCTTCTCCTGTAATTAAAGCATTTCACTTACTAGCACCTTTTATGAACATGGGGCACCTCAAACTGCTTTACATCCAATGAAGAAATGCATACAACTGTTTTTTTCACCAATATTTGGTTAAGGTCCTCTTTTACCAATTCCTTTCTGTAATTGGGTGGCATGTTGGCACAGTGGTTAGCACTGCTACCTCACAGCGTCAGGGACTCAGGTTCGATTCCCAGCTTGGGTCACTGTCTGTGCGGAATCTGCACGTTCTCCCCGTGTGTGCATATGTTTCCTCTGGGTGCTCCGGTTTCCTTCCACAGTCTGAAAGCTGGTGGATTGGCCATGCTAAATTCTCCCTCAGTGTACCTGAACAGGTGCCAGAGTGTGACGACTCAGGGATTTTCACAGTAACTTCATTGCGGTGTTAATGTGAGCCTATTTGTGACACTAATTAATAATTTTTAAAATTCCTATTATAAAAGCAAATTACTGCGGATGCTGGAATCTGAAACCAAAAGAAAATATGCTGGAAAATCTCAGCAGGTCTGGCAGCATCTGTAAGGAGAGAAAAGGGGCTGACATTTCGAGTCCAGATGACCCTTTGTCAAAGCTTTTTCTCTTTTGGTTTTAAATTCCTATTGCTCTGCTCCCACACAATCATCTTTAATCAAGATTAGCTAGTGAATAGTTAAATAGATGTGAGTAGGGGCACTTCTTCCATTCACCACATGACGGAGTATCAGTGGAGGTGAGGGATAGATTGTGGAAGAAAATACTTTTCTTTTGTAACTTGTCAGAAAATGTTTAAAAAGAGTGTCGAACCTTGAGCTTTGAGCCTGGATGTAGGTTGTTAGACTTCTTACTGTAGGTATAGTTAACAGCCCAATTCCAACTCAACAATCCAACTGCGTAGCATTGCATCTACAGAGCTGCCTTGCCATCAGGAGGGCGTTACTGTTCAATAGCAAGCACAATTCTCAATTTTGCTTAACTGCATTTTATTTCATACAACTAGTTTCATCCTAAACTGTAAAGTGAGTCATAAACTCCTTTTTGTCCTTTGGCACTCACTGGACATTAAGATATGGAAAACCTTAATTTGGCTTTGCAAGTACAGTGCTTGCATGAATGTTGTTTTTTTTAGTCACCTTTTTTTTATTTATATCATCAGTATTTGGAACGGAGTTTTGGCTCAGATGGATCCAATTACTCTTCGGATACTGTCCAATAGATGTAACAGCGTTCCTGGGGTTGTCCTTGTATCCTGGAAGATGAAATGAAAAATCTCACTAACATCTGAATCCCAGAGCAACTGTGAAAGTCAAGATGTGGGTTGTGAAAGATACCTTTCATAAAAGCAGGTTCGAAGCTGCTGCCAAGCCTTTTAGACTCGTCTTTTCTACCTGTAAATGTCACTGTTACCTTTTAAAATGTTGCATTAATGGTGGGGAATCTGCTTAGAAAACATTTCCAGTTATCTCTATTGTGAGAATGTGTTGAATCAAAATATCTTATGCACTCTTCAAGTGAGTGGATTTTTTTCTTGTTGTTTCTTGAAGACCCAGGGGTTCGGGTGTAACTCTGCAAGCTCCTTTTCCTAATGCTGCATTCCATCCTGCCACTGTCTAATACAGCTGATTCCCATGAATTGAAATGATTTACAGACAGTGTTTACAGTTATAAGAAATACCAAACTGGATGCGACTGAGTGACACTGTTTTGAACTCAGATGGTAAGCAGCAAGGGCCAGGGGTTAAATGTCTGTTTACTTTAATTCCTCGGAGCTTTGGTTCATTCCGGGTTCATTAAAATCAGATGACGAGCCGGAACGAGTGATTTCTGAGGTCGGATGTGGTTCAGATGCCTGAATGACTGACGGCAGCCAATTGACAACAATTGCCCGTGGATGGTGAGTCACGTGGTTAGTTTGAACCAGTCAGTTTAAAAAATATATCAAAGGGAAAGTCTCTTCTTAAAATCTGATTGGCTATTTTTATATTTGGTTAGGTTTCCTGTAAAGCTGTTGCCCCAGTTTACATTGAGGCCCTTGATTAAAGTCAAATCAGCAGTGACTTGGTTAGAAATTATAACTGTAAATGGAATGGATTATGCGTCACTATAAACTTAGCACATCTGGTAGACACGTATATACTGGCTTGGCAAATTGGGGGTCATTGGAATGATGAAAAGGAGAAGAGCGGAGGTCTTGGTCAGTTAGCTTGTTTTTCTTTTAATGAAGAGGTCACTTTTAATGAGTATATAAGGCACATGGGCACAATATAAAGTGGATACTGCAAATACTTCACACGTTAGTTACATACATACAGGTGACACAGTGGTTAGCACTGCTGCCTCACAGCGCCAGGGCCCTGGGTTCAATTCTGGCCTCAGGTCACTATCTGTAGGGAGTTTGCACTTTCTCTCCGTGTCTGCATGGGTTTCCTCCGGGTGCTCCGGTTTCCTCCCACAGTCCAAAGATGTGCGGGTTAGGTTGATTGGCCATGCTAAATTGACCCTACTGTCAGGGCGATTAGCAGGGTAAATCCAAGGAGTTATGGAAATAGGACCTGGATGGGATTGTGGTCGGTATGGATTCAACAGGCCAAATGGTCTCCTTCTGTACTGTAAGGATTCTATGATTCTATGATACAAGTAATCACCATCGTATAAACGCTGTCTGTGTAAAAATTGTCCATTCACTAGTGCCGATGACTGGGGCTTATGCTAGCTTCTCAATCCTACACAAGTCTCTAAATGTATTTCCATTTTTAAATGGAATCTGTGCACTCTCCTAGCTGCTAATGCACCGGCACTGCTCATAAGTCTCTTTTATGTCTACTGATCTTCTTCCATTTTCTTTCTTCTTCTCTTCTCCTGAAAAACTTTGGATGTGCATTCACTGTCATTGGACATGCAGGCGTGGCAGCCAATACTCTCACAGTGAGACCCCAGTGAAACCTTGTGTTAAGCTTGACAAGGTAGTACATATAGAAGTCATTTATTGCCCCTTGAAAGGACTGTTAATTTGTTTATTCATGAATTTGATTATTTGATTTTTACTCGAGTATAAGTCGTTTGTTGCTCAGTTGTACCTGGAATCAGTATCTGCATGCAAAGAGGTGAGCAGCTGGAAGCTGTAATGTTTTTGATGTCAACCAGTGATTGGAAGAAGGATTTCCAATAAAGCTCTGCAAGTTTACCAATCATAGCAAATTGGAGAGGTTTGTAAATAATACAGAGCAAGTGAAACACTTACTTCAGAATCCACAAGAACTGAAGATGGAACCAAATATGCAGAGAAGTACAAAGTCATGAAGTGACAGAAAGGCCGCTAAAAGCGGCAAATTGGATACTTAGATATACAAGTCAAGGGATTAGGGCACAAGTCTCATTTGAAATGATTAATAGTTTAAAGTAGTAAAAGGCCTCCCCTTGAGCATTGTAGACTTCTGGAAAGGAAAGGGTGGCATGGTGGCACAGTGGTTAGCACTGCTGCCTCACAGCGCCAGGGACCCGGGCTTGATTCCAGCCTCGGGTGACTGTGTGGAGTTTGCACTTCTCCCCGTGTCTGTATGGGTTTCCTCCAGGTGCTCTGGTTTCCTCCCATGGTACAAAGATGTGCAGATTAGCCATGCTAAATTGCCCCTTAGTGTCAGGGGGATTAGCAGGGTAAATACATGGGTGATAGGACCTGGGTGGGATTGTTGTCGGAGGTGCCTTTTAGTATCAGGGGATTAGCAGGGTAACTACGTGGGGGGGGGGTGGGTAGGGCCTGTGTGGGAGTGTTGTCAGTGCAGGCTCGATGGGCCAAATGGCCTCCTTCTGAACTGTAGGGATTCTATGATGCTATGAAAGACAGGGAGGTTATCTTGGTCTCAGGGGCAGTACAGAAAATGATAACTGAAATTATTTATGAATCACAAGGGCAGATTGTAAATTTTTATAGTGGATTTTTAAAAGATTCAATCATAGGATGTGGGTATAATTGGTAAGACCAGCATTTATGGCCCATTCTGGAGTGTCTTACTGTGCCACTTTAGACTCAGCTACATAGGGCCAGTCTAGATAAAGGACCAATATCTCCTGTAAGTAAGATGCTGCAATCATACAGCAACCGAGAAGGGGCTGCACAGGTTTCTGACAAGTTGCCCCTTTCAATATAGTGCACATGCATGTTTGCACAAAGAAATTCAAAGGTCCTGCACATTCAAATGAACAGGGTATGTACAATGAAAATAATTTAGAGGGATGGCAGATTTCCTTCCCTAAGGTCACCACTGCAGATACTAACTCTTCATTCCATGGTGAAATTGGAACTTATCCCTTCAGATCTTTAGTCCAGAGCTCTGGATCACTAATCCAGTAACATAACTGCTATCTTCTGTAACCCCCAAAATGTATCAAAGGGATCATTTAACTGGACCCAAGAATTATATTCAATATTAAATTCTAATATGGGAGGATAGAAAAGAGTGAGTGCATAGCTAAGATATAACTTGATCACACAAATGGTAGAATAGCCAATCCAGAGAGATAGTGAAAGCAAAGAATCTCATACATTTTAAGAGGGTAATAGAATCACAAAATTAATCACAAGAATCTTTACAATGCAGAAGGAGGCCATTTGGCCCATTGAGTGTGCACCGGCTCTCTGACTGATAGAACACACCGTCTCATTCCACTCCCCTGCCTTATCCCCGTAACCTTGCGCTTCCTTTCTTTTCAGATGGCAATCCAATTCCCCTTTGGATACCTCGATCAAACCTACCTCCACCAGCCCCTTAGGAAGTTCATTCCAGACTTCAACCACCCTCTGGATGAAAAATTAGATATATTTTGGGCAGGCAAATGTAGTGAAGGATATTAGATGTTTAGGTGGATATGAAATCTTTCAGACAAGCCCATTGGATAGTTGTTTCCATGTAGGTTAAGCAGGAGAAATGCAACTTATAGCCACCTGCTTTGTGCCTGATTAAACAATGATTTTGTCTTTTCTGATATCTGTGTTGGGAGATGTAACATTTCTTCCTCAATTTACTTTAACATATTTTACAGTTATACAGTTCTTAATCCCTCTGGAGAGCTTCAAGTTTCTAGGTGTCCAGATCACCAACAACCTATCCTGGTCCCTCCTCGCCAATGCTATATTTAAGAAAGCCCACCAATGCCTCTACTTTATGCCTCGAGGGCAACACAGTGGCACAGGGGTTAGCACTGCTGCCTCACAGTGCCAGGGACCTGGGTTCGATTCCCGACTTGGGTCATTGGCTGTGTGGGGTTTGCACGTTCTCCCTGTGTCTGCATAGGTTTCCTCCGAGTGGTCTGGTTTCCTCCCACAGTCTGAAAGACATAATGGTCAGGTGCATTGACCCGAACAGGCTCTGGGATGTGGCAACTAGGGGAATTTCACAGTAACTTCATTGCAGTGTTAATGTAAGCCTTACTTGTGACTAATAGATAAACTTTGACTTTCTCAGGAGGCCAAGGAAATGCAGCTTGTCCGCTATGACTCTCACCAACTTTTACAGATGCACCATAAAAAGCAACCTTTCTGGTTGTATCACAGCGTGGTATGGCTCCTGCTCTGACCAAGACCGCAAGAAACTACAAAGGGTCATGAATGAAGTCCAGTCCATCACCTAAACCAGTCTTCTATTTATTGACTCTGTCTACACTTTCCGCTACTTCGGAAAAGCAACCAGCATAATCAAGGAAACCATGCACCCCGGACTTACCCACTTCCACTTTCTTCCGTCAAGAAAAAGATGCAAAAGTCTGAGGTCACGTACCAACCGACTCTTCTTCCCTGTTGCTATCAGACTTTTGAATGGACCTACCTTATATTAAGTTGATCTTTCTCTACACCCTAGCTATGACTGTAACATTACATTCTGCACCCTCTCCTTTCCTTCTCCCCTATATACTGTATACTTTGTATGTATAGCGCACAAGAAACAATACTTTTCACTGTATACTAATACATGTGACAATAATGAATTAAATCAAAAAAAAAATTCCGACATCCAAGTGACCATAACTGTAGTATTCTTTCAGTATCTGCCTTAATTGGAAAACCGAATAGTCCTTTCAGCCCTTTGGTATTCTGTTACTAAATCTGGAATTTGTATTCCGAGTTAGTAGATCACTTGTTTCATTAGGTTCATTCCTCAATTGAATCAAATCCACTGTAAACATCTAAGCTGAATTGATTCCAAACTTGGTGCCTCTGTGCATTGCATAATATACAAATACAAACCTGATGAAATGGAGCTACCTTTCTGCGCATAAATCTCTGGAGTCCCACTGTTTCTATTTATTAGAAGACACAACTCGCATATAAAGAGGATAATTTGAGGATTTAGTAATGGAACGCAGTGAACTGCAGGGATTATTCAATTTTCCAATAATGGTGGAGAGTGGAGGTGGGGGGAAAGTTGGGGGGAGGGTGGGAATGGTGCATGGTGATTAGACACTTGCCTTTTGGACCTGGTTTCAAAGCCAGTTTAGACTGAAGGAATGAAAGACACCACTGGCTGTGGAAGTCCTATGGTGGCACAGTGGTTAAGTCTGCTGCCTCACAGTGCCAGGGACCCAGGTTTGATTCCCGGCTTGGATCACTGTGCGGAGTCTGGACGTTCTTCTCGTGTCTGCGTGGGTTTCCTCCGGGTGCTCCAGTTTCCTCCCACAGTCTGAAAGACGTGCCGGTTAGGTACATTGGCCATGCTAAATTCTCCCTCAGTGTACCCAAACAGTGTGGCAACTAGGGGTTTTCACAGTAACTTCATTGCAGTGTTAACGTAAGCCTACTTGTGACACTAATAAATAAACTTAAACTTAATGTCTAA
The DNA here is from genome assembly GCF_964213995.1 of Mustelus asterias. NCBI lineage: Eukaryota > Metazoa > Chordata > Chondrichthyes > Carcharhiniformes > Triakidae > Mustelus > Mustelus asterias. The sequence goes on along the minus strand of NC_135821.1, from coordinate 53,725,418 downwards.
TAGTTTGGGCAGTCTCGAGTCAGTATCCAATAGTCAGTTTACAAGACTAACCAGCAGCGTTCTAACTCGGACACATCCAAGGACAGGATCATTGGTGTAGGGGATGGAAATGGTTGGCACACTGATACAATAGTGATGCTCTCCCAGGTTTGGTCAGTGTGGAGGGAAGTTTTCTGTGGCTACATCAAACGATATGTTGACACTTGGAGTCTGAAATGGAAAGTGATCCATTTTCTTATATGAAATCATCCTTTCCTTTGAAAGACTCAAGAAAAACAGCAAAGAAATAATTCAAAGCAAAATGCAAGCACTTCGAAAAGAAAAGCGGCGATGGAACAGACCGGGAATATCAGGAAGAAAACAAGTTTGTTTCAATCAATCTCCCAACAGTAAGGAGCAACAGTTCAGGCAAATATACCTTTGAAGTTTACTTTTGTTTACTGTTTTCAATACAGGAATAGTTCAGATTGATGGGCTTTGATGTGGCAGCCTTGATCTGTTCTTCTGGAATTTATCAGACCAACAGTATTGCTATTTTCACTAAAGCACTCACTCCTGTGCAGCATTTTAATTGGATTTTCTCAGTTTCTTTACCTGAGGCTGACTTACCTTCTTGTAAAGAAATAAAACATTGAACAATAATATTGTTGAGTTCTGTTCTTTCAAAACAAGGGGGTGAATTTTCCTTGGCAAGGGGATGTGAGCTGTTTGCATGCGGGAAGCTAAATCCTCTGAAATTGCATCAAGTCATAATCCTACCTTCCTCCGGGGTTTTGAAGGGCAGGATTGAAGACAAGCTGGGCTCCCTCTTGGACCTGATGGGTAATTTATTAAGATAATGCATTTTGGTCGGAAAAATGAGAAGGCGACTTATTATCTATTATCTAAATGGGGAGAGACTTTGGGGTGCTCCAATGCAGAGGGATCTGGGTGTCCTCATTCATAAGTCACAGAAAACTAGCATGCAGGTACAGCAGATAATAAAGAAAGTGAATGGAATGTTAGCATTTATAGCTAAAGGAATGGAATATAAAGGTAAGGAAATATTGCTGCAACTATACAAGGCATTGGTGAGGCCGCATCTGGAGTATTGTGCACAGTTTTGGTCTCCTTATTTGAGGCAAGATGTAGTGGCATTGGAGGCAGTTCAGAGGAGATTCACTAGATTGATTCCAGAGATGAGTATAAAAGTTGGGGTCTGATGTTGCAGATGTATAGAACGTTGGTTCGGCCGCATCTGGAATACTGCGTTCAGTTCTGGTCGCCACACTACCAGAAAGACGTGGAGGCTTTGGAGAGAGTACAGAGGAGGTTTACCAGGATGTTACCTGGTATGGAGGGGCTTAGTTATGAGGAGAGATTGGGTAAACTGGGGTTGTTCTCCCTGGAAAGACGGAGGATGAGGGGAGACTTAATAGAGGTGTATTAAATTATGAAAGGCATAGATAGGGTGAACGGTGGGAAGCTTTTCCTCAGGTCAGTGGTGACATTCATGAGGGGTCATAGGTTCAAGGTGAAGGGAGGGAGGTTTAACACAGATATTAGACGGACATATTTTACACAGAGGGTGGTGGGGGCCTGGAATGCGCTGCCAGGCAAGGTGGCGGAGGCGGACACACTGGGAATGTTTAAGACTTATCTAGATAGCCATATGAACGGAGTGGGAATGGAGGGATACAAAAGAATGGTCTAGTTTGGACCAGGGAGCGGCGCGGGCTTGGAGGGCCGAAGGGCCTGTTCCTGTGCTGTATTGTTCTTTGTTCTTTGTTCTTTGTATGAGGGGTTTGTCGTATGAAGAGAGATACTCTCTGGAACTTAGAAGAATGAGGGTAATCAAATTGAGATTTACAAGCTGATAAAAGGTGTGGGGAAAGTAGACATGGGGCATTCTAGAACGAGAGGTCATAGTCTTAGGATAAGGGGTAGCAAATTTAAAATAGAGTTGAGGAGGAACTACTTCTCCCAAAGGATTGTGGAATTTGCTACACCAAAGTGCAATGGATGCTGGGACAGTGAGTAAAATTAAGGAGGAGTTAAACACTTTTTTAATTGGTTATGGGAAGAAGGCAGGAAAATGGGGATGAGGAGCATATCAGCCATGATCGAATGGTGGAGCGGATTTGATGGGCTGAATGGCCTCATTCTGCTGCTATATCTTATGAACTTATGAATTAATTAAGGAACCAATTAAGAACGGTTTAAACCATCATTTCTGGATTTCCCAGTCCAGGGATCTATTGCCCAATTTGTCAGCATTTACCAGGATCATCAAGGCAAGTGCACAGTAAGATGAACCTATTGAGGCTGGGAAAGCTTTAATCAGTGATGCTGAAGAGCTCCAGCCATGGCCAGGTGAGAGGCTGTCGTTCAAAGCATTTGCTCTCTCAGAGAGCGCTATCACTGCTTTGACAGGCGATTGCCAACTCCCTGGAAGGCACTTCACCAGTATGTCCTATACTTTGCTCACCTTCAGCTGTGTCTCGATGCTGCCAGTCTTCAATACGCCATGGAAGCGGCTTGTATATCTCTCACTTGCACTTCTGATGAGGAACAAGAGCAGAATCAACATCAGCAGCAGCAACAACTGCTCTTTCTCCAGTTGTTTTCCCCTGATTCTGATGCTCCTTCACGCGGTCGACAGGATTGTCACCAAATCCAACTTGAAAGAGGGGAGGCCTTCAACACAGGAGCTACAGGCAGAGAAATTGCCCTCCCAACACGCACCAGTGTTCAGGAGGCTCAGTCTCTGGCCACAGGTCATTGCTGGCATCTACAGCCACCTGGAGCAAGACCTCCTTCCCAGTGGAGCAGGTGGGCAGGCATCACCAGTGGCCAACAAGGTGGCTCTCACTGGAGAGCCACCTCCTTCCCTGTCTCTGCCTCTCATCAAGTTGTGTGCATTCCTCTCCTGCAAGAAGGGAAAGCAGAGGGGTGTGAATGCTCAAAACGTCTTGGGTGGAGAGAAGGGAGAGACAATGCTCAGAGGTTGATTGTGAGGCATGGCTACGAGAGAGCAGTAGGATGAGTGTGCGTGTTGGCTGTTCAGATGGAGAGAGGAAGAAATGGAGCCGCAAGATGTATGGTTTTGAGGAGCAATGCACGAGAATTCTGGTTAAGTCAGAGTGTGATGCAAGGCATGGGCAAGTGTCATATCACACATCTGGCAAGCTCTCCTGAGATCTGGACACTCTTTGTGTACTGTCTCCTCTCCTCATCTGAACAGCCAACATTCACCCTCATCCAGGTTGGCGGGAACACACTTCTGCTAATGACTTCCTTGGCCAATTCCATCATGGCTGCTTGGTTGGGGAGGTTGTCCTCTTCCTCCTACCCTTGGAAGAGCTCGCCTCATTGTAGTCCCTCAAATCCCGCAGCAGAACCTTCAGGTAAGAGGCCAGGAGGAGCAACCTTCCCAGGTCTCCTCTCCATTCCTGCAGTTGCCGCATAGATCAAAAATCCTTCGTTGAAGTTCCAGAGCTGCCTGTAAATTGGGAAGATCTTTCTCAAGTAGGCAAGCTTTAATTATCAATCGCAAGCGCACATTTGGTGAAGCTTTTAGTTGAGCTGATGTCGGGAGAGATGAAGAATTGGCATCCAAAAGTGAAATACCTGTAGGTGCTGGAAATCTGAGCTAAACAGTGGAAACACTGGAAATACTCAGCCAGACAGGGCAGCATCTGTAGAGAGAGAAATATGATTCAGGTCGATTACCTTTAGTCAGAACTGGAAGAAGTTGGCGATGTAAAAGGCAAACAAAAGGTCGTTCTGTCATTTAATCCCTCCAATTTCCCACTTTATCACAAACTTTCCTTTCTGCTCCTTATTCCTTTCCAGCCTCGGGACTTGTTCAGGAAAAACAGTAGTACCTGGGAAATAAGAGTGCTGGTCTGAACTGGCGGTCCATTTTACGGTGTTCAAGACCAGTTCGGACCAGTATTCTCATTTCCTAGTTTTTACTTTTTTTTTCCATTGGGTCAAAATTTGCTGCACCTCTTACTTTGTCCAATCCAGCGGCCTTAAGTATTCACTCTATTCCTCACTCTATCGATGCTGCCAGACCCGGTAAGAGTCTACCATCGCTGGGCTATTAAACCAATAGTTCAACATTTTCCTCAGCCTGGTGATATTAACAACAATTGTTAAGAAACAAAATACCTTAATTCGAATGTATCTATCATTTTATATGAATACATGGCATTTCTAGAGGTGAATTGAATCACATTTGCGGACATTCTTGTTCAGTAAATGGTTAGTTGAAAGGCCCTAGGTTCATTTCACTCCAACTCCTTAACAGTTCTGAGATTTCATAGAATCCCTACAGTGTACAAGGAGGCCATTGGGCCCAGCAATTCTGTACCAACTCTTCGATCCTATCCCCGTAACTCACATTTTTACCCCACGAATCTTCCCACCCCACACATCCTGGGACACTAAGGGGTATGGCCAATCAACCTGACCTGCACATCTTTGGATGTTGGGAAGAAACCGGAGCACCCGGAGGAAACCCACACAGGGAGAACGTGCAAACTCCACACAGACAGCCACCCAAGGCTGGAATTGAACCCAGGTCCCTGGCACTGTGAGGTAGCAGTGCCAACCACTGTGCCACCGTGCCACCTATTAAAGAAGGTAGTTTCATTTCATCAGTCTAGGTCTGAGAATAGAAAAGACAATGCTCCAATAAAGTTTCCTTATTCAGAGGGCATTCATCCCACCTGCTTGGCTCAGATTTGAATTCAAGTTACAAAAGAGAAAGATGAGCCTTCGTCACCAGAAATGCAGATTATTATTTGACTCAATCTAGCGCTGTGTAAGCCACTGGCTATTTGATTTTGAAATATATGTGCAGTGCTTCACTATATTTTAGATGCTGTGGAATTATGTTTATTTATTAGTGTCACAAGTAGGATTACATCAACACTGCAATGCAGTTACTGTGAAAATCCCCTAGTTGCCACACTCCAGCGCCTGTTCGGGTACACTGAGGGAGAACTTAGCATGGCCAATGCACCTAGCCAGCACGTCTTTTGGACTGTGGGAGGAAACTGGAGCACCCGGAGGAAACCCACGCAGACACGAGGAGAACGTGCAGACTCTGCACAGACAGGGAGCCAAGCCGGGAATCGAACCTGGGTCCCTGGCACTGTGAGACAGCAGTGCTAACCACTGTGCCACTGTGCCGCCCATGTAAATGCAGCTCTGATTGTTGTTTACAGACAGTTTCAATTTCACAACAAAGTGTATTCCGCTATAACCCAACTCTATCAGGCAACGATCAAGTAATATTGACGATTGCTGTAGGGTAGCCTGCATTCTAGACAGTCCCACCAAGCTTTGAAGTGAAGAACACCACACTAAAAAATGTACAAAATCATCTTTATTGTGAAACCTATTGTGAACACCGGTTTTGATTTTGACTGAGGGAATAATGTCAGAGCTTTAATTACTTAAGCTGTTATCAACGTTATCTAACTTTCTCCTCCCCTTCTTTCAATCCCTGTGGAACATAATTGTTCCTTTAAATATGTTCACAATTTGGTTTCAAAATTCAGAAGATGAGGGGTGACATTGTGATAGATTTTTAAAAGCGAGATCAGCAATATATTTGAACACCCTTTGGAAAGCAAACCTTGAAGGTTTGAACCGAACGAACAAAAATGTATTAAATTATACATTCCTCAAAAAAAGATGTCGTGATATTAATGTCCATTGAATTGTTTATTAAAATTAATATGTAAATGCCTGTTCTACTACATCCTTTCTCAGACAATGTTAGTGTTGCAGCATTGAGGGAGGTTTCACTGTTTGCTGCTGTAAAGTACTAGTATGGAATGTGTATAAATCGTTCACACTGATAGTGCAGTCACAACAGTCCCTTTGTCTGGACATGGCCCCAGGCACTAAATTTCTATTAACCCTGACACATCGAACGACTTATCTCGTTCCCTGGGTGACAGATGCTTGCCATCAGGGGTCTGTGCTCCTGACTCAGCCCTGCCTGTAGGACCCACACCAGTTTTAATAAGAAAGTAATTGGTTTTAAAGCCTGAATTGAAAGCAGTGACAGAGTGGTCGTCCATCTCGGGCCGGAAAGGCCATTCGGATGATAGAGTGCGATAGCCACACAGGACAGAAAGGTTCATAAATACAAAGGGTTCCTTTAGAGAGCCGCTATTGATAGAATGTGAGAGTCAATAAAAAACTAATGGTGGCAACTGGAATAAAGAAGAGAAACAGTGATCGATTGTGCAGCCATTACAGGGACTGTTCCTGCCTCCCTTTCTCAGCAGTCAAGTGGCGAGACTGAAGAGCAACTCACTTCAAAATAGGGAGTTTGCATCGGATGGGAACAAGGTAATCTGTGAGAAAGGAAAGCGAGCAAGGTGCATAACTCGTGTACACCACGCAAACCATCACCTGATATCAGCAGTGGATTATTTTTTCATATACAAAAATGGTGCGGCACGGTGGTACAGTGATTAGCACTGCTACCTCACAGCGCCAGGGACCCGGGTTTGATTCCGGCATTGGGTGACTGACTATCTGTGTGGAGTTTATACATTCTCCCTGTGTCTGCGTGGGTTTCCTCCGGGTGCTCCAGTTTCCCCCCCCCCACAGTCCAAAGATGTGGTTAGGTGGATTGGCCATGCTAAGTTGCCCCTTAGTGTCAGGGGGACTGGCTAGGATAAATGCGTGGGATTATGGGATGGGGCTTTGGTGGGATTGTGGTGAGTGCAGACTCGATGGGCCGAGTGGCCTCCTTCTGCACTGTGAGGTTCTATGATTCTCTATCTGGGATTCCTCATTATGTTCCTTCATTGCTGGCCCTTATTGTTTCAATCCAATGGGGCGTTCTGTTCAAGCTCCCAGGACAAGAGCATGTGAAACAAAATCATGAATTGCCATTTAGCTAAATTGTCACAACCACCCTCTAGAGCAGGGACAGAATTTTCTGAACGTGTCCTTATTAAAGAAAACCTTGGCGTTTTTATAGCATTCGACATAATTTGCACCATTTGGCAAATGTCGTGAAGTTTATTGTTGGTGTTTATCAATTAGTTCCCTACGCACTTAACAATCTTAGCTTCTCTGCTTTGGAATTATAAACCTGTGCTTAATGCTCCCTCCACTCACATTGTCTGTATCTTTAAGACCTGGTTGGCTGTAGAGATTCGCATTCTAATCAGTATTCTGTAACTTGATTTTGTGTCTCTATGCCCTGTTTGAGAGCAGATTTCCACTCCATCTGACGAAGGAGCAGCGCTCCGAAAGCTAATGGCATTTGCTACCAAATAAACCTGTTGGACTTTAACCTGGTGTTGTTAAAACTCTTACTTGGAATTATAAACACACACATCCATGCAACAGTTCGATCCACTTGCAGTGAATGCTGCCTTTGTCAACAAGATGCATTTGCTCCAGACTTATTGCATTAGCCATTAGCAGACCGCTGGTTGTAATGAGTGCGTGCACTGTCCACATGTGCTGTGCAGGTTTTATAAACATCCTCATCCAAGCAATCTGTACAGTGAGACTAAATTGAGTTCATGCGATGTTGATAATGGAATTGACAGCTATTGGCAGCACTGGCAATGCTACATTGATGTGGGAGCTTCTCATGGCTCCTGTCCTGAGGGATACAGTCATTTTGTTTCCTGCAATTCCACTCTTTAAGTAATACATTAGGAATTTTCCCATTTTCTTTCAAAGTGTTGTCTCGGGTGGGAAAATCAGGGAGCAGGCTTTTCCCGCTGTATTTTTAAACACATTTTGGGAAAGAAAAGGGAGGGGCAGGTCTCATGACATCATGCTGGCTCTGGGTGCCCCAATTTAAAAAATAATAATTAAAACACAACACCACATGGAAACTACCCTATCTCTACCCACGGACGTGGAACCCCTCCCTACATGGAACTCCCCAACCCCCCCCCCATCTCCCACCCCACGGCATTGCCCTGGCACGATCGCCTGGAACTGGGCCTATTTAGAAGCTCTGGAACCTTGCTCTTAAATTTGAAAGGAGTAGCATTATATGACATCTAAAAATAGAGAAAGCGTTATTATTTCCTTTTCCAAAGTTGACCCCTGACCTAAAAGCAGATTGAGTTAGTTCAAAGCATAATATTGGAAAAACTGAAGTCATTCTTTCTCTTCAACTTGAATTCGCAGTTAACTGTCTTCAGCCACTCTGATCAACCTCCCTGCTGCCACTAAAATTATGTGACACAGTGGTTAGCACTGCTGCCTCACAGCGCCAGTGGTTAGCACTGCTGCCTCATAGCGCCAGGGACCCGGTTTCGATTCCCGGCTTGGGTAACTGTCTGTGCGGAGTCTGCACGTTCTCCCTTTGTCTGCTTGCTGGTGCATTGGCCGTGCTAAATTCTCCCTCAGTGTACCCGAGCAGGTGCCGGGGTGTGGCAACTGGGGGATTTTCACAGTAACTTCATTGCAGTGTTAATGTAAGCCTACTTTGACACTAATAAAATATTTTTAAAAACTGTGCAGCTTTGATGCACCGCTGAACACCAACTATCCATACAATTCAATTATTTTTAAACCTTCTTCTCTTCATCTGGACTGTTGCCTGGGCTATTTTATTTTGTACCCATGTCATGGTCCATTTCCACCTTACCTCTCTCCTAATAAAAGCTCAATAATGCGTACATTCGTCACCTTGAGGCTCAACATCTGCAATGTGCTCCTTTCTAGTCTCCCTCATTTCCTACGCTACCACTCAGTAAGAATGCTGTGACCTGCTTTCTCATCTGTGTGACGTCCTACATCCCCAAGTACCCCAGCATTGCCAAACGCTTCAGCTGACTGACTTCTGGATCTTGCTCTGTGTACCTACTCCAGCTCTACATCTCTCCCAATTCTCTTACACTCTCAGATTTCCGGCTCTGTCCATTCGACCATCACCATCTGAACTTTCAGCTGTCCTCTGGAAATCCTTTCTGCATCTCTTCATCATTCCACCACTTTCCGTGCTCACAGAAGTTTTTTTTTAATTAAGGGAATATAGAATCTTTCACCAACAACTTGTCCTGGTCCCTCCATGCCGATGCTATGGTTAAGAAAGCCCGCCAATGCCTCTACTTTCTCAGAAGGCTGAGAAAATTTGGCATGCCAGCTACGATTCTCACCAACTTTTACAGATGCACCATAGAAAACATTCTTTCTTGATGTATTACAGCTTGGTATGGCTCCTGCTCAGTCCAAGACCTCAAGGAACTACAAAGGGTCGTGAACAAAGCCCATTCAGTCACGCAAACCAGCCTCCCATCCATTGACATTGTCGACACTTCTCGCTGCCTCGTAAAAGCAGCCAGCATAATCAAGGACCCCACCCACGCACCCCGGACATTCTCTCTTCCACCTTCTTCCATCGGATAAAAGATACAAAAGTCTGAGGTCACGTACCAACCAACTCAAGAACAGCTTCTTCCCTGCTGCCATCAGACTTTTGACTGGACCTACTCTGTATTAAGTTGATCTTCTCTACACCCTAGCTATGACTGTAACACTACATTCTGCACTCTCTCGTTTCCTTCTCTATGAACGGTATGCTTTGTCTGTGTAGCGCGCAAGAAGCAATACTTTCCACTGTATACTAATACATGTGACAATAATAAATCAAATCAAAAAGAAACATTTAGAAACCAAGAAGTGTGAAAGAATATGGGAGAAAATGCAGAAAAGCGGAGGAAACCTGGAACAGGTGCAATCAGCCAAATGGACTCCTTCCAAGTTGTAAAGTTCTTTGAATCGGTGGTTTTCTTTTGCTTCTGCAAGCTTCTCTTCCGTCCTGCTCTGTGTTCATTCTTGCTTTCACCCTTTGACCCTTTGAGAGGTTTTTCAGTATGTAGCACTGCGGAAATTCTTGTTGGTTCAGCATGGGCATGTATCCAGTGCTCCAGTCATGGTAGCATATCATTTTGCCAGTGCATTGTAGGAGGTGGGAAATAATTAGTGCCAATGTGATCTTCCTTTGGTTGGCATCAGTGAGAAAAAGAAGGTAATTCTAATATTATTATGTTTAGAAAAAGTACACTGCATATTGGCTTAATATCACCTTATCATAGAATCACTACAGTGTAGATGGAGGCCTTTTGGCACATCGAGCCTGCACAAAGAACAATCCCACCCAGGCTCTATCCCCCTAACCCCACATATTTATCCTGCTAATCCCCCTGACACTAAGGGGGAATTTAACATGGCCAATCAAACTAACCCGCTCATCTTTGGACTGTGGGAGGAAACTGGAGCACCCGGAGGAAACCCACGCAGACACAGGGAGAACGTACAAACTCCACACAGACAGTGACCCGAGGCTGGAATTGAACCTGGGTCTTTGGCGCTATGAGGCAGCAGTACTAACCATTGTACCATCGTTCTGCCTGTTGGTTGCTTGCGTATTAGGCTCTTCACAGTGAACTGTGACAAATAAAATCACAATCAAGGTTACAATTTATGCTGCAGTTTCAGTAATGCTAAACTTTAAAGAAGATTTGTGAGCTTTTTTTTAATGGATACATAAGCCAAAGATGGCTGAGGATGTAAAGTCAGTCACTGGCTAAATTTCTAATGGGTGATTCTCCAAGAGACAATGGGACAACACCTTGTTCCCAGACAATGATGCTTCTAAAGCAGTAAGAAGTTTAACAACACCAGGTTAAAGTCCAACAGGTTTATTTGGTAGCAAAAGCCACACAAAGCATCCAGATACTAATTGCTATCTCTGGTGGAGACAATGGGAGGCGAGTATCATCCCATCAAGAAGTATCCTATGAGTAATCTCCAGATAGATTTGCAAATTCCATCTTTTAGGAATATACAAAGACTGGGATAAAAGCCAGCTGAAAAGATGCCCTGTGAATGCATGTGTGTTAACCAGTGCTAAGATGTCAAGACATGTGTGAAACTGAAAAACAAGCCAGCCATCAGGAGCACCCTTGCAAAAACCTTTCTGCAGGTATATCTCCATTCTCTTCCTCATTGGTAAAGTAAGACAAGTCAGCAAAGACCACAGCTATAATAAAAACAGAGAAGCTTCTCCGCCAAACTGCCGGACACTGCAATCTCAAAACCAACTACTCGCCTGCTGAAATCAGTGCTACAGGAATCTCAAACCACAATGGCTGCGACTCTCAATCATCTACTCCTCATGAATCAAGTACAGTTTGATACTTAACTTTTTTACTTACTTACTTTGGACTCAGGTCTCCCTTCTAATCTGCATGAATGTATATGCATTTTTTTTCTCATTTACTTGTCTTTAGTGTTTTATAAACTCACACAATCTTCATCTTAACAACATCTGGTTAAATCTGGTCTATTTAAACAGTAAATATTGAGACTAGGGAAAGGTACACATGGGATCCTTTTTTCAGACTAATCTTCTTGCGACTAGCAGGAAAGGGGGTGAATGAACAAAGGGAGCCAGTTTATCCTTCCTCACCCAGGGTATAACATCTTGGGGTATTCCAGCTGGATGATAACAAATTAAGGGATCTCGCCCAGGTTAACAAATTTGGGGAACCTCACCTGGGGACTGGACTAACAATTCTGATAGATAGAGGCATTGCCATGCACACCGTACCAGTTAATGGTGACTGACAATTAACTGCCAAATATTGTTTCAAACCTTTAAAGTGGGCAGATTGATCCTGATTGGTCAAGGCATTGCCCTGAGGAATTAACTAGCAAATGGCTGTCACTTATTTTCTTTTGCTGAAACAAGCGCAATGTGTGTACCTGTTCTTTCTGTCTGCAAACAAGGCCCTATGTAGTAATATATGAAGCTTCCTGTACATGCAAATGCAGCACAAATGCAGCACAACATTAAATTAGTTTGGTAATTTTGGAACACTGAGAACTATTTAACAAGTATTGTCCAATCACGGAATCACATCTAATGTTGGACACTGTGTTTTGAACACAGGCTGGTTGGTACAGTCTGTACCTTGCCCATTACAAATGGTGGAAAGGATGTGCTGTTTGATCCATCAGTCTGTGGCATGTAGGGCTCAAGTGCCTAGTTTTTTAAAAAAGTTTATTTATTAGTGTCGCAAGTAAGCTTACATTAACACTGCAATGAAGTTGCTGTGAAAATCCCCTAGTTGCCACACTCAGGGACCTGCCCGGATACTCTGAGGGAGAATTTAGCATGGCCAATGTACCTAACCATCATGTCTTTCGGACTGTGGGTGGAAACTGGAGCATCCAGAGAAAACCCATGCAGACACGGGGAGAACATGCAGACTCTGCACAGACAGTGATCCAAGTTGGGATTCGAACCCGGATCCCTGGCACTGTGAGGCACAGTAAGAAGTTTAACAACACCAGGTTAAAGTCCAACAGGTTTATTTGGTAGCAAAAGCCACACAAGCTTTCGAGGCTCTGAGCCCCTTCTTCAGGTGAGTGGGAATTCTGTTCACAAACAGAACTTATAAGACACAGACTCAATTTACATGAATAATGGTTGGAATGCGAATACTTACAACTAATCCAGTCTTTAAGAAACAAAACAATGGGAGTGGAGAGAGCATCAAGACAGGCTAAAAAGATGTGTATTGTCTCCAGACAAGACAGCCAGTGAAACTCTGCAGGTCCACGCAACTGTGGGAGTTACAAATAGTGTGACATAAATTCTGATTCTAGGATCGCATGATAAAGACTCAGGAGGAAAAAAGCAGAAATATTTATGTGAAATAGTGTGACATAAACCCAATATCCCGGTTGAGGCCGTCCTTGTGTGTGCGGAACCTGGCTATCAGTTTCTGCTCCGCGACTCTGCGCTGTCGTGTGTCGCGAAGCGTTTTCGGGTAAGCGTTCTCCAAGGCGGCCTTCGCGACACACGACAGCGCAGAGTCGCGGAGCAGAAACTGATAGCCAGGTTCCGCACACACAAGGACGGCCTCAACCGGGATATTGGGTTTATGTCACACTATTTCACATAAATATTTCTGCTTTTTTCCTCCTGAGTCTTTATCATGCGATCCTAGAATCAGAATTTATGTCACACTATTTGTAACTCCCACAGTTGCGTGGACCTGCAGAGTTTCACTGGCTGTCTTGTCTGGAGACAATACACATCTTTTTAGCCTGTCTTGATGCTCTCTCCACTCCCATTGTTTTGTTTCTTAAAGACTGGATTAGTTGTAAGTATTCGCATTCCAACCATTATTCATGTAAATTGAGTCTGTGTCTTATAAGTTCTGTTTGTGAACAGAATTCCCACTCACCTGAAGAAGGGGCTCAGAGCCTCGAAAGCTTGTGTGGCTTTTGCTACCAAATAAACCTGTTGGACTTTAACCGGGTGTTGTTAAACTTCTTACTGTGTTTACCCCAGTCCAACGCCGGCATCTCCACATCATGACTGTGAGGCAGCCATACTAACCACCGTGCCACCATGCCTTTTATTCATAAGCTACATTACTCATATGTGTGAGAGGCAGAACACCTTTTTGGCTCAATGGAAGCATCCTGTTAGTGGTGGATACCATCAATGTTGTTATTGCATTTTCCTGATGAGTGCAAGATAAAAAGCTTCAACAAAATGTCCTTTTTTCAGCAATACTCAAGATCTAAATATCTACTCCAGGCTTTGCTGTATAAAAAAACACCCTCTTTCATCCAAGTCCATTCAATGCATTGAAATCCCATCAAGTACTTAACCCCTTATAACATCAAACTTTTGTATTCATAACCCTACATCAAAGACTGATCCTTTAACAACCTTGTTGAGCTGTCAATTAAATTGTGAATTTACAGTCCTCCCCTATAATAATGATAGGTTATGGGATACAGACAAGCATTAATAATGCAATAATTATATCACTTAGGGTTATGTCAACAAATGGCTACTGAAATTGATTGATATATCCCAGATAAGAAGGGAAATAAATACATATTGACATGTGTATTTATTTACCGGGTGGCACGGTAGCACAGTGGTTAGCACTGCTGCTTCACAGCTCCAGGGACCTGGGTTCGATTCCCGGATCGGGCCACTGTCTGTGTGGAGTTTGCACATTCTCCTCGTGTCTGCGTGGGTTTCCTCCGGGTGCTCCGGTTTCCTCCCACAGTCCAAAGATGTGCGGGTTAGGTTGATTGGCCATGCTAAAAAAAATTGCCCCTTAGCGTCCTGAGATGCGTAGGTTAGAGGGATTAGCGGGTAAAATATGTAAGGATGTGGGGATAGGGCCTGGGTGGGATTGTGGTCGGGGCAGACTTGATGGGCCGAATGGCCTCTTTCTGCACTGTAGGGTTCTATGACATCAACCAGACTACTCTGCACAAGTTATCATTTTTTTGTTCTTATTTGATTTTAATCAACAAGGCTTTCCATGACTAGCCATGACTCATAGCAGAGGAGTTTCAAACCACCAGAGGATCAATACCTGTAAGGAGATACTTCTGCCTCTGTGACTGTTGACAATCAAATTCCAGAGATATACAACAACCATTTGCATTTCTTAGGCAGAGCTCCAACACAAGAAACAGTCTGTCCCTGCCAGCTATGGACAAAGGAAGTTATTTGTGACTCCTAATACCCAAGGTGGTGCTAATGGCTTAAATATTACCTGCTCCAAAACACAATGGGTTTCAACAAGGAGTCTTGTTTAATCAATCTAAAACCAATGCCACATGACCAAGACTTGAGCTGTCTGATTTTCTTAAATTAATAAGCTCCTGGAAGTTAACTTCAGTTTTCTGTTTGACATTAACTCCAGGTAAACAGCTTGCCATTGATGACCATCTTACGATTTGAACAGGTAGCAATAGAAGGAACTCTGTCCAGTAACAATTGCCTGGTTCTCATGTACACTGTAAAGTACTGGAACAGTGGAGCTGGTAAACTCTATGGCCAGAATTTTACCGTCCCGCCCGCCACGGGAATCAGAGCGGGCGAGAGGCGGACAATGGAAAGCTCCATTTTATAGTTTTGGGACGAGTGAGGCCATATAACCGCACCTTATGTTTCTTCTCCCCTCATAGAAATCTTAATTCTGGAAAGTTGGGATCACTGTGTGACAGTCAACCAGCCTGTCCTAAGAAGAAACCTTCCATTACACTGTTGATGCTGGATTCTAGACTCGGGTGGCATGGTGGCACAGTGGTTAGTATTGCTGCTTCACAACGCCAGAGACCTGGGTTTGATTCCCAACTTGGGTCACTGTCTGTGTGGAGTTTGCACATTCTCCCTGTGTCTGCGTGGGTTTCCTCCGGGTGCACCAATTTCCTCCCACAGTCCAAAGATGTGCGGATTTGGTGAATTGTCATGATAAATTGCTCCTTAGTGTCAGGGGGACTAGCTAGGGTAAATGCATGGGGTTATGGGGATAGGGCCTAGATGGGATTGTGGTTGGTGCTGACTTGATGGGCCGAATGGCCTCCGTCTGCACTGTAGGAACCTATGATTCATGTAAAACCATGACTTGGATTTTTATTGTAGTCTGACTCTGCCCCCCTTTCTGTCTTTTATTTCCTTCTTATTTTCGAGTGCAAAAGGGGCAGGCAATGTAAAATAAACCAAACTTTTTGTTTTATCTTACCTCGATTTGTGTCCTAATACATTGATAGAGAATTGAAACACACCAAATTTAAGGATTGGGGAAAGCATTGCTTCACTTATAAAGAGGAAATTAAGTAAATAGATGGATAGTGAAAGGAAAAATCAGAGTTGTTTAAATTAATCGCTCTAATGCGAGGAGGGGTGAAATGATTCTACTTTTCTCCCATTCCATTGACACTAACAAGATTTTCTTTGTGAATTTAGAGAGGATATGCTTTATCAATTGTGTAAGACGCCCACTGTTTAGACTTTTAGATTGCAAAGAATTAGTCAGACATGTTTCCTTAGGTTAAATAAAGAACAAGATAATTTTATTGAAATTATTTCCTGAGCGAAAGAAGATTAGGTAAATCACAGCCAATATTCATATGTCACACGCATTTGTCTGGGCCCACACACACGCCAGTACAGATAACTGAGTGAGAGGATAGGTAGGCTTATAGCATTATTGCAGTCCATGACAACAAATAAAACATGATGCGGAGATGCCGGCGTTGGACTGGGGTAAACACAGTAAGAAGTCTCACAACACCAGGTTAAAGTCCAACAGGTTTATTTGATAGCAAAAGCCACTAGCTTTTGGAGCGCTGCCCTTTCGTCAGGTGAGTGGGAATTCTGTTCACAAACAGGGCATATAAAGACACAAATTCAAGTTACAAAATAATGGTTGGAATGCGAGTCTTTACAGGTAATCAAGTCTTAAAGGTACAGACAATGTGAGTGGAGAGAGGGTTAAGCACAGATTAAAGAGATGTGTATTGTCTCCAGCTAGGACAGTTAGTGAGATTTTGCAAGCCCAGGCAAATCGTGGGGGTTACAGATAGTGTGACATGAACCCAAGATCCCAGTTGAGGCTGTCCTCATGTGTGCGGAATTTGGCTATCAGTCTCTGCTCAGTGACTCTGCGCTGTTGTGTGTCGTGAAGGCCGCCTTGGAGAATGGTTACCTGAAGATCAGATGCCGAATGCCCGTGACCGCTGAAGTGTTCCCCAACAGGAAGAAAACACACTTGCCTGGTGATTGTCGAGCGGTGTTCATTCATCCGTTGTCGTAGCATCTGCATGATCTCCCCAATATACCATGCCTCGGGACATCCTTTCCTGCAGCATATCAGGTAGACAACGTTGGCAACTCCAGTGAAAATCGGGTCTTTTTGAACATACCACCAAGTTCAAATGGCCCTGCTGAGTTCAGGTTTCTCGCATATGAGTGTCACATCCCACCCTCTTTCAGATATGCCACAGAGTTTCCCCAACTCAGTGAAAATCTAAGCCAAAGTTGCATTGCATAATTACCCCAGAACAGAACATGATTACTGATGGATCCGGTGTGTCTCATATGATAAAATTGGGCTTTCTGGTGCCTGTTTGTTCCGCTAAAAAAACTAAACACTGATGTCCAAGATGCGCATGGAGACTTGGGGCAGCACGTTGACACAGTGGTTAGCACTGTTGCCTTATAGCGCCAAGGACCCGGGTTCAATTCCCGCTTGGGTCACTGTCTGTGTGGAGTTTGCACATTCTCCCCCTGTCTGTGTGGGTTTCCTCCGGGTGCTTCAGTTTCCTCCCACGGTCCAAAGATGAGGTGAATTGGCCATGCTAAGTTGCCCCCTTAGTGTCAGGGGGACGAGCTAGGGTAAATGCATAGGGTTATGGGAATAGGGCCTGGGTGGGATTGTGGTCGGTGCAGACTCGATGGGCTGAATGGCCTCCATCTGCACTGTAGGATTCTATGATTCTGACAGGAAATGCACAGGACACCATTTTGGTAAAGGGGTTTTTGTGTGGGTGCTGAATGACTGCCTGCAGTACCCAGGATGTGGAGATACCCAGGATGTGGAGATACCCAGGATGTGCAGTACCCAGAGCAGCAAAATAATGATACAAATTAGTGCTTAATACTGACTGAAAGCCACCACTGCCACTTTGCAACTCCACATTCCAGCCAATACCCTCTCTTAACCTCCCACACCATGATGCGAAGCGGAATGAATCCCAGTCCCCAACAATACCACCAGCACTACTTAAAGGGATCATGAAATACTTCCTAGTTCATTCCTGGTGCAAATGTGTGCATTTTTGGAGCTTTCCTATAATTTTTTATTCAATAATGGGACATGGGCGTTGCTGGCTGGCCAGCATTTATTGCCCATCCCTCGTACACTCACATGCTAAGCCATTCTTCAATATCTTACAACATGCAGTTACCACCGCTTCTTATAGCAACACTGCACCTCCCCTTTAAGAGGTGCCCATAAGTAGTGCTAGCCACTCGTGATATTGGGTGGCCGGTTGATTCATGTGACCAATGAATAATGTAGGGCTGGCTGCACCACAACAATCATGGAAGACAGTACACATCTAATCTGCTGCTTGCAATGCAATGTGTGTGTTAATCCTGGGCGGTGATCCCCATGTCCATTCCTGGGGGTTAGATAATTTAACCTCTCCAAGGATGCGTAGGGCAGGCTTGATGGACCAGACGATATTTGCCTCCTGGCCATCTTTGCATATTTGCATGCTCAACCGCACAATGCTTTCCTGGGAGTGATGTGTAAAATTAGTGCTTTGTCCCCATTTGGTGAAGAAAAAAAAATCATTTCTTAAATACTAACTATCGGCAACCTATTCTGACAGACAGGAATTCTTCACAGCCTTGCTGTTGGAGAAATGACCCCCTTAAGCCTCTTGTGTAGATAAGACCATTTCCTCCATTTTGCATGGATGTAATTCTGGCGCCTGATCTAACAGGATAGTGGAATCACATTTAAATTCAGCTGTTAATAGGCAGCCTGCCCTGTGAAGATGTTCTCATTGCAGAAGGAGATCCCTCTGTCTATCATACTGGACAGAGACGTGCTTACTTTTGCCTGCTGGTGCACAGAGCACATATTAAATTGATACTGCAAATACATTCTCCATGCAATAATCTGCAGATTCTTTTTCTATAAATCCCCTTAATCCTCTCCGATTAACATCATGCTCTTAGCTGTCAATTTATACAGAAATTTGTAAGGGATTCAAATACAAACCATGATGTGCAACAGTATAAAACTAAAATTTCACAACCATTTCCAAAAAAAAATCAACATCGCTGACTGGCATAGGATTGTTATGATTGTTTAAGGAAAGACCTGCATTTATGAAGCAGGTACATGCATAGATCTTTGAAGGTGACAGGACAGGTGGAAAGAGTGGCTAATAAAACATCCTGGGCTTTATTGATAGCGACATCAAGTACAAGAGCGAGGAGGTTATGTTGAACTTATGCCAGACACTAGTCAGACCTCAGCTGGAATATTGTGTACAGTTCTAGGCACCACACATAGGAAGGATGTGAACGCATTGGAGAGAGTGCAGAAGAAGTTGACAAGAATAGTTCCTGGGATCATAAACTTCAGTTATGAGAATAAATTGGAGAAGTTGGGACTGTTCTCCTTGGGGAGAAGAAAGCAGAGAGGAGGTTTGATAGGGGTGTTCAAACTTATGAGGGGGCTGGACAGAGTAGAGAGGGAGAAACTATTCCCCAAAGGGAAACAGTTTCCACCTTTTATGAGGGGGGATGAGAGGGCACAGATTTGAAGTAATTTGCAAAAGAAACGAATGTCATGTGTGAAAGAAAACTTCTTCACGCAGTGATGAGTGGTTTGGGTCTGGAATGCACTGCTTGGAAGTGTGGTGGAGACTGGTTCAATCAAGGCTTTCAAGAGGGCATTTTTTGATTTGATTTGATTTATTATTGTCACGTGTTTTGGGATTCAGTGAAAAGTATTGTTTCTTTTGAGCTATGCAGACAAAGCAGACTGTTCATAGAGTATATCAGGGAGAAGGAAAGGAGAGGGTGCAGAATGTAATGTTAATTAAAACCAATGTGCAGGGCTACGGTGAAAAGGTTGGAGAATGGCATGAAGTCATAATGTTCATTCAGAGAGCCAGTGCAGACACAATGGGCCAAATTGCCTCTTTCTGTGCTGTAACAATTCTGTGACTCGACAACTAAAGGATGTCCCCATAGTTTTTATAGCCACCAAAGCACTTTTGAAGAGCAATCTCAGTTGTCGTGCAGGGAACATGGCAGCCACCTTGTTCATTGCAAATTCTCACAGACTACAGTGTGATAATATGATGTTGATTAAATGATAAATATTGAGCAAGACACGAAGGGATAACTCCTCTGCTCTTCATCAGGTAAGTGCCATGGGATCTTTCACATCCATTTGAGAGAATAGACATGGGCCAGGAATCCCCCCCAAAAAATTAAATGCTCAATGAGAGATTTACCCCCCACCCCAGTTTTTTGGGTGTACTTACCTGAACAAATCTCCAACTCTCCGTGCATCACAGAGTGCCTCAGAGAGATTCACATCAGGGGCAGGGCCTCATCCCACCGGGGAGGCCTGCATCAGTGCATGTGCACTGCCCCCACCTCCACCCCCCAATCCCCGCGCCCCCCCCAACGCCCCCCCCCCCCCCCCCCCCCCCCCCCCACTCCCATCACCTGCCTCCCAATCACTGGCCTTCCAATGTTATCCCTGACTGCTTGGCAATGCCTGGTGCCCAGTGAGCTGTACCAGGGTGCCCAGTGGGCAGTGCCAGTGTGCCCCTTGGGCAGTGCCAGGGTGCCAGGCACTCCCCAAGGGGCACCCTCCTGCCCCCGACCTCCTTGGGGAGGGGCCTCAAGGGCCTCTGTCCCCACTAGAGAGGTGAGTCTATTCCAGTTGGTGGGGATCAGTTGTAAACCCCCATGGTGGGGACCTCTCCCAGTGTGGGAGGAGACATTAGCAGCCCCGGAGAATACCATCCCAGGCTGCTAATCATACGGCAATTATGATTTCCATATGGTAATCAGCCTTGCACCGATTTCCGGCCCAGGGCTGATTACAGCAGAAAAAAGGTCCTGGGAGACTCGCAATTGGCTGGACCCCGGTTGCAAGTCCCGCTAAAGGCCCTTTGCTGATGTCTCTCCTGAGTTACTCAAGCAGAGTAGTGGGTTGGGACAATCCCAGCCATGATCTCAGTTAATGTCTCATCTGTAAAACAGTACTCCTAACAGTACTGCATGTGGTGAACCATGGTTGGTTCCCACTGGATAGTACTGAGCCAGGGCTGGCCAGTACTACAAGGATGTATATATCTTACTGTTGGACTTTACTACTGTTGCTGTTGGGTTAGGGTGGGGATGTTACACCTTTGTATGATAGTGTTGTGGCACATCCCAGTCGGGCTCCGCCTCCTGGGAGAGGTATAAGAGTCCCTGCTCTGGCCGGGACCCCTTCAGTCTGGGACAGTGTACTTAAGTTCTGATAGCTTCATTAATAGTAAATAAAAGCCTTCATTTACTGAAGCTTCGAGCCTCGTGTCTAAATTGATGTGCATCAATTTTATTTACTATTATTAAACTCTCGACAGAAGAAAAAAGAAAGGAGAGTATGGAGCAAATTCTCAAGCCAGAACGTCTGACGCTAGATCCACGTGCGGTGGGCGCTTCTAACATCTTCGACCACTGGCTGAAGTGTTTCGAAGATTACCTAGCAGCCTCCGCAGCGGTCACCACAGATGATGACAGACTCCGGGTCCTCCATGCGAGGGTAAGCGACACAGTCTACCTCGCGATCCGTGCGGCCACCACTTACCCTAGGGCCCTCGAGCTTCTAAAGAAGCGCTATACAAAACCACCTAATGAGATACACGCTTGTTACCTCCTCGCTACACGACGTCGGCAGTTGGGCGAAACCATGGAGGACTATGCCAATGAGCTCTTACAGCTAGCCAGGGGCTGTGACTGCAAAGCCGTGTCGGCTGAGCAGAGCATGTACGACCTCGCCCGAGATGCTTTTGTGGCCGGGGTCGGGTCACCATACATCCGTCTCAAACTGCTGGAAAAGGGTAATCTCAACCTTACCCAGGCCATCGAATTAGCTGAAATGCTCGAGTCGGCTTCAAAGAGCTTAGTCTTATATCCAGAGGACCACGTGGAGAAAACGTGGCAGGAGCAGTCGCAAATCCCTCCTCGCCCCTCAGGCTCGAAGTGCTGTGTTATGGCGTGCTCCCATTTGGGCCAGACGACGGCTGTAGCCCCATGCGGCCCGCGGTGCTATTTCTGCGGAGGAGCAAAACATACCCGACAAAAGTGTCCCGCTAAAGCGATAATCTGCACCGCATGCGGTAAAAAAGGTCATTATGCAAAGGGGTCTCGGTCTTCCAGCGTGCTATGGACCGAATGGTGGACCAGAACAAGCTGCGGGCTACCTTCCCGTACCTGGATAATGTCACCATCTGCAGCCATGATCAGCAGGACCATGACACAAACCTCCAAAACTTCTTACGCACTGCATCTCGCCTGAACTTGACCTACAACAGGGAGAAGTGTGTGTTCCGTACGCGCCGTTTAGCCATCCTGGGATACGTGGTGGAAAACGGGGTCATTGGCCCTGATCCAGACCGTATGCGCCCCCTTGCTGAACTTCCCTTGCCCGCTAGCGCAAAAGCACTATTATGCGCAGTGGGTCCGCAACGACGCGGACAAAGCCCGTCCGCTTATTAAGTCCACGACTTTTCCCCTCACGCCAGAGGCCCAATTGGCCTTCAAGAAATTGAAAGACAACATCGCGAAAGCCACGATGCACGCGGTAGACGAATCCATCCCCTTTCAGGTGGAAAGCGATGCATCTGATTTCGCCCTGGCCGCCACACTTAACCAGGCGGGCAGGCCCGTCGCATTTTTTTCCCGCACCCTCCAAGGCCCCGAAATGCGGCATTCAGCGGTGGAAAAGGAGGCCCAGGCCATTGTGGAGGCCGTCAGACACTGGCGCCATTACCTGGCGGGAAAACGGTTCACCCTGATCACGGACCAATGGTCCGTGGCGTTCATGTTTAACAACACGCAGAGGGGCAAGATCAAGAATGACAAGATCTTGCGGTGGAGAATTGAACTCTCCACCTATAACTACGATATCATGTATCGTCCAGGGAAACTCAATGAGCCCTCGGATGCCCTCTCGCGCGGAACATGTGCTAGTATTCAGGAGGATCGTTTGAACGCCCTCCATAATGATCTGTGCCATCCTGGGGTCACTCAGCTCTACCACTTTGTAAAAGCCCGCAACCTGCCTTACTCGGTGGAGGACGTCAGGTCGGTAACAAGGAGCTGTCGGATTTGCGCGGAATGCAAACCGCACTTTTACCGACCTGACCGGGCACATTTAGTCAAGGCCACTCGTCCCTTCGAGAGGCTGAGTGTTAATTTTAAGGGCCCCCTTCCCTCAACAGATCGGAACGTGTACTTTCTAAACATAATCGATGAGTACTCCCGGTTCCCGTTTGTTGTCCCCTGCTCGGATACATCTGCTGCCACGGTGATCAAGGCATTCCGTGATCTTTTTACCCTGTTCGGGTACCCCAGCTATATCCATAGCGACAGGGGCTCGTCGTTCATGAGCGATGACTTGAGGCAATTCCTGCTCTCATATGGGATTGCCTCTAGTAGGACCACGAGTTACAACCCTAGGGGTAATGGACAGGTGGAACGAGAGAATGCTACAGTCTGGAAGGCTGTCCTACTGGCGTTGAAATCCAAAGGTCTTCCAGTCTCCCGTTGGCAGGAGGTCGTCCCTGATGCGCTTCACGCTATTCGCTCCCTCCTGTGTACGGCAACCAATGCTACTCCCCACGAGAGGATGTTCTCATTCCCTCGGAAGTCTTCCTCGGGGATATCTTTACCAGCTTAGTTGACGTACCCAGGACCCGTCCTCCTGCGGTGACATGTAAGGGCCCGCAAGTCCGACCCCTTGGTCGAACAGGTCCACCTCCTCCACGCCAACCCTCAGTATGCCTATGTGGCATATCCTGACGGGCGAGAGGACACGGTCTCGATCCGAGACCTGGCACCTGCAGGGGACGTAGCAACTCCTGTTGCTCCCATTCCCCCAGTAACAAATCCATTATCTCTCATTTCTTCCCCGGACACGGCGCGGGCAGCATCGGGACCATTGCTTAACAATTTTACTCCAATGCACAGCTTGCCTGAGTCCCGAAGATGGTCGCCACCGCAGGGCGTGTCAGGATCCCCAGCACTACCGTCTCATCAGGGTCAACCGGCCTGTGAGTCCGTGGAAGAACAGCTGGACGCTGTTTTGGGGAGAACGCCACCGCAAGTGCCTACTCTGGTGTCACCGCCGGTATTGAGGAGGTCACAACGACGGTGCGGTCCCCCTGACCGTCTGAACTTATAGACTGCTGATACCTTATTCTGTTTTGTACCCCGCCGGCCTTTGTTCTCAAAGGAGGGGTGAATGTGGTGAACCATCGTTGGTTCCCACTGGATAGTACTGAGCCAGGGCTGGCCAGTACTACAAGGATGTATATATGTTACTGTTGGATTGTACTACTGTTGCTGTTGGGTTAGGGTGGGGTTGTTATACCTGTGTTTGTTACTGTTGTGGCACATCCCAGTCAGGCTCCGCCTCCTGGGAGAGGTATAAGAGTCCCTGCTCTGGCCGGGACCCCTTCAGTCTGGGATAGTGTACTTAAGTTCTGATAGCTTCATTAATAGTAAATAAAAGCCTTCATTTACTGAAGCTTCGAGCCTCGTGTCTAAATTGATGTGCATCACTGCACTCCCTCAGTACTAGACTGGTAGCATCGGTCTTGATTTTCATATGACATTTTGGAGTCAAGCTCGAATCTTCCAATCTGCCAATATAAAGTCAAGGGGTAGCAACTAAGACCCAGTTTTAAAAAAACACAAGCAGTCAGACACGAAAAAAAAACTCTGCAAAAGCAATCCAGTGTCTGGAAAGAGGTGTTTTAGATGGAGCTTTGGAGTTTATGCATAAAACTTTAACATGGTTTTTCTCAGATCTGGACTAGTCTGAATGTATTTCCAGCACTTTATTTTCCTCTGTTAAAGCAATAACATTTGCCAACCATTAAGCAGGACACATCAATAGCTCTTTCACCAACAAGCTGAAAGTGGTCAAACTTAATGAGATAAGCAAAAATGTCCAAGATAAATTATAAATACAAACAGTTAGGAGGGAATGAGTTTGAGGCCATAATCTCATCTTGTGCTTTGCTCTGGTGTTGTTCATGACATCATCTGAACCCCCCAATTAGATTATGACATTGGAATCGCTTTCTGTTGGCTGTTATTCGACAATATTTTAGAAACATCTGCTTAGTCTTATAAATATACCAGACAAATAAAAATGAGTAATGGAAGTTTTAACAAACACGGTCATTGAACTTAAATCAAGTTGCTACAAATGGTTAACCTGCAGTGTCGCATCCTTTGCAGATTTCCAAATATTACTTTATTGTCTATGAGGACACAAAACATCTTTACCTTAATATAGAAACAGCAGGGGTAGGCCATTTGGCCCTTCAAGCCTGCTCCACCATTCATTTTGATCATGGCTGATCATCAAATTCAATATCCTGATCCCCCCTTCCCCCCATAACCCTTGATCCCTATGGAAACGTAGAAACTAGAAGCAGGAGCAGGCCATTCAGCCCTTCAAGCTTGCTCCTTGCCTTCAAATTGAATTTGAGGCAAAAATCTTCCCTGAACTGAGATGATGCTGATGTCGCAAGATCACACAGTGATCTAACATGACAGAAATGTGAAGCAGTGAGGAGAAATAAACTAAACTTGGTGCATGATTCATTATAACTACCTCTATATAATATAATCATTAATGTATAATATATTCCGCAATAGCCAAAGGAAAGCATTTAGTTCTTACATCACTATCATCTTTATTACTCTTTTATCTACTTCATGAACTTTTTTCCCATTGGACATTATTTACATATAAAACAGCAAGACATATCAGCTTCCAAAAATAGAATTTAACATTCTATGGGCCCAAAATGGGATAAGATGGGAGTTCAGGTGTTTCGAATGTGTCAGTGTCGATTCAATGGGCCGAAGGGCCTGTTCTGCACTGTATGATTCTATGGTTCTATGATTCTAAAATCCTGATGGCCATCTCTCTCCCAGGATGAGTGTTGCATAATGGGGTTCAACATCACTCAAAGCAAAGACCACCTTAGCCTTCCCAAATCGTGAGCACAGTCTCATTGATGGGGGCATTGCACCTAGCTGGAAGGATATATCGGAAGCATCCCTCCTGGGTCACAGGGTCAAAATCCTGGAAACCCCTCCCTAACAGCAGTGAGGGTGTACCAACACCACATGGACTGCAACGGTTCAAGAAGTCAGCTCCCCACCACCTTCACGAGGGCAATTAGGGATGTGCAGTAAGTGCTGGCCTAGCCAGCGACATCCATCTCCCATGAACAAATACTTATACAAAAACAAACTTGTGTCTTACTTCTGGCCAGACTTGAGCCCTTTCTGGTAAGAGTTCAGGCAAGAGTCACACAATGGCAAAATTTGCCAGTCACTCTTGAATATCTCCCACATGCCCGTTTGCCATGGTGAGGGGGGCTCCAGTGGTTGGAAGGCTGCCACGACCCTCCGTCCACTGTAAAACAGCAAAACTAAAAACAAATGATGGGACAGGATGTCGTCCTACTCTCCAACCCCTGTGGGATGATCTGCTGTAGTTTCACCCAAGGCCGAATTGAAAGTTTAGTCCTTATCTCTCTATCTTGACATATATTTTGATACAATTAATCACATCACAGGCTAGTTTCATGCTTTGTCACATGTTAGTTTCTATGTCGAATGTATCCTTAAAGGGGCATGCCAATAGTATGGTCAAAGCAATAAAATATTGCATTATGTATTAAACTCTATAATCCGACTACTCTCATAAAGAACATTGGGCGGGATTTCATGAACATTTTGCTCACCCCGAAACCGGAAAATCCCACTCGAGGTCAACAGACGTTTCTGTGGTCTCATCCGCTCCGATTCCCGTGTCAGGCGGGACAGTAAAATTCGCCCCATTGGGTATGATTTCCTGGGAGCTGTACCACTAGAAAGTGATCAGAAATTTAATCTAAAGGAAACCAATTGTCTCGGCTATGAGTCACCTGTTGGGATATAAATTTGAGATGGTGGCTGCGATTCTTCCAAAAGTGAAAACTGTCCTAAATTCCGACTGTTCTGTCAGTTTAGCTTCTCACCTGAATCTCCGGACTCTGTGCACTGAAGAGGTCCCAGTTGTGAATCTCATTAAAAGCCCAGGGGGGGCGGGGCCTATTCGCATTGGAGTTTGACAGTTCTGGAACTCTGCGCACGCGCGGTGTCCCCAAACTGTCAACTTCCCGTTTGCTGGCCAGCCTGGGACTCCCGCAGTGCTGCCCCTCCAGCAGCCACCCCCCCTCCCAAACCCCCATGGCCTGATGGCCTGATCACGACCCCCACAGCAATTCCCGGGCCAGCCCTGATCCCCCTGTCCCGGAGCGTCCCGATGTTCAGCCCACCCCCTCCCCCCCACCAGCAGTGGCGATCCCCCCACCCCCCTCACCCCGGCAGGCTACCCTCCCTCCAGCCCACCACAATCGCTGCCCTCCCTCAATCCCAGACCGATCCTGTCTGCAGAGTGGCAGCTGGACCCCCCACCCCCACTGATTGCCCCTAGACCCTGACCACAATAAGCCCCACCCCCTTGGCACTGCCCGATGCCCGATGGGCAGTGCCAAGGTGCCCCATGAGCATGGGCATGATGCCCCTTGGGCAGTGCCAGGGGACACAGACTGGCACTGCCAGAGTGCCCATGCCCAGGGGGCACCACGCCCCCACCACCCAAACCCCCTGGGCGGCCCCGATTTCCCCCTTCACTCTGGCGGTGTCTCCCGCTAGTTCCCCGAACTTGGGGAACTAGTCTGAACCCCACCGGAATGGAGTACTCCTGGCAGGGTGGGAGAATCAATCGGGACCTGAAAGGTCCCAATAATTAATTAATATGCATATTTAAAACAGATTAAAAACAGACTTAAAAGACTTACCTGCCTTCCCGCCAGTTTCCAGCATGGTCTGACCGGCGACTGTTCACCGGCTCTGGGAGATTCGCATGCGTTCCCAGCGCATGCTCAAATCCCTGTTCAAGCCCGCAGACGCGCGTCTCCCACCGCAACCCGACAGAAAAGGTGCGGGTTGCAATGGGAGAATCGCGGCCGATGTTTCTGCTGATTAATTTCACTAACATTTATAAATTGCTCAAATTTCATTCAAATAATTTGGACACTAGCCATTCAATCTCACTTGCCAGATATTTAACATCCTACACAAGGTCATTGAGGAGGTCATATGGCAAAGTGGGTAGAGTCCATGCCTCTCCATCAGCGCTCTGGGTTGAAGACCCACCCCCAGTACCTGATGGTCAAGGAAAATGTGTTCTAACACGCCCAAAGAGCTTGGGCGTCAACCCGTGATTCCCTGCCAATGGCAGCCGGGAAGAACAGGGGAAGTTCCTGGTCAGCCTTGGGATGGAAAGAAATTTGGATCCTCTGCCATCACTATCCATAGTTCCAGACGACATACAGATTACATAGAACCTGCGTGTAAAAGTGCACGTTGCCATGTCCCCGAGTAAACTATGACCAAGACTTTATGCTAACCACAAACTAATATGTTTCATGGATAGAAGTGACTAACGGAATTATTTAATCATCCTGAGAGACATGTAAACTATATAAATTGTTCTATAGACTAGTTATTGTAGCCATGCTATGAACTCAGTTTAACATCTGCACATTGTTCTAGCAGGATATTCCAGGCTATAATCCTGAACCACAGAACAGTGAGAACGGGACCTCTGCCTACTGAACAATCTATGAGTGTATGTTCTGATTACATGAACCATTTGGTTGTTTGGATCTTTACACGCTATTTGCTAATTTTCCTGCCTCTCGGCCAAAGTTCCAAACAGAATCCTGGCACAAATGTGGAACAGACCCTCTCCCTGGGCCGGGAGCAGCCTGGATTGCATTCTCTGTTTGTGCTAACATTTCAAAACTGCCATCTTCTGCCCACCGCCGTCTCCTGCCCAGAGAGCCCAGGGATTTCAGTGGGAATTCTTTGTCAGCCTTTGAGAGGACTGACCACACAGCACTGTTTATTTTTCATTTTCCTTTGTGTTTTATTTTTAATCCTGCCTGCTTAACGCAGACCACAGAGTGTAACTGTTCTGCCACAAACTAATTCAAACAGTCAGCATGAGGTACACAATGCAGAAAGCATGCATTTCCCAATTGTGAGGACAACCAATTTGAGGTGGAGGACAATTTAAATCTAATTGACTTTGAATTAGCAATCAAATTGGATTAACCCTTTAACAGCTGCGGTGACATCCTAACCCAGAATGAAGCAACGTCTACCAGAACCATTGATTATATATCAAGAAACACAGGGGGCACGATCTTACCCGCTGTTCATGCCACGCTCCCACTGCAGCAAGGTCGGAGAATTTGGCAGCCAGGCAAATCTCCGTTCACTGCAGCGGGTCGGGAAAATCCTGTCAGCGTGAACGGTGATAAGATTCTGTGTCATGCTCAGTCTCAGTCACAGACTAGGAGGTGGTGAGAATGGTAGTGTTGACCTAAGGGGCATTGGGTGCGGGAAAGGAATAAAAGAAATACGCTAAACCCCTCACTTCTGGTCATGGAGAGTCCGCTGTTGGAATGGTGCCAATGTATGGGAAGAGGATCGGAGTCCGGTGCGATGCTTCCTAAGCCTGAATAGCTGATGATGCTCACTGCCCAGGCTAGTGGAGTGAAGCACTGGAGGGCACATTGGAAGTGAAAATGCAGTAGCAGGAGAGAAGAGGAGTTTGCAATAATCTGCTTTGCTTCTGCCACGTATTTGAAGACCCTTAACTTACCGCCTCGCCCGCCCTGATTCCGGTGAGGGCAAGGCTCGCAGAACAGAATTCTCCGTTGGCCTCGGGCAGGATTTTGCAAGCCTCGTCCGAGCGAGGTCGTAAAACACCAGCCAGTCAGTTTTTATTCCCTGCAGTCTTTCTATATTGTTATTGGCCATTTGTGATCATTTTCTCCAATGGTGTCATTTAAAAGGATGGAAGGTCTGTGGGGATTCTGACACTGGATCCCAGTCGAGTTGATCCCACGCTCTTCCATGTGTTCATCTCAATGAAATGAAAAGTCAGAGCTCCCTGCAGGGGGTCACAACTTGCACAGGGTGCTTGATTAATCGGAATGAAGTGGCTAAATTTCTTCTGAAGTTGCAGTCCTTAAACAGCTGAAGATGAAATTTAAAGAGTTATTTTCAGCTTGTGATACGTACCCCACTTGTGAGACTCGATATTCACCCGGTGTATCCCTAGCACATTGTGTCTACAGTAGGTATTATTGTTTAAGTTTATTTATTTATTAGTGTCACAAGTAGGCTTACATTAGCACTGCAATGAAGTTGCTGTGAAAATCCCCTAGTCGCCACACTCTGGTGCCTGTTCGGGTACACTGAGAGAGAATTTGGCATGGCCAATGCATCTACATTGACTACATGCACTGCAGCAACTCACCAAGCTTTCATTGCCAGCATGTTCACCCAGCTGCAGAGCCTCCATTATGTGAACAGTAAGAGCAGCATTATTATGGGGCCCTACCATCTTCAGGTTGTCATCCAATTCAAATCACATACTGATGATATTGACATTTATCGTGATCCCATTGCTGATCCCACACTGGAATGTCCAGCCTAACGCCATCGTGAGGCACCACAATCACAAGGACGGTAACAATTCATAGAACCATAGAATCCCTACAGTGCAACTAAGGGTCAATTTAACATGGCCAGTCCACATAACCAGCACATCTTTTGAATGTGGGAGGAAACCGTAAGACCCGGAATAAGCCCACGCAAACACGGGGAGAACGTGCAAATTCCATGCAGACAGCGACCCAAGGCCAGAATTGAACGCGGGTCACTGGCGTTGTGAGGCAGCAGTGCTAACCACTGTGCTACCATGCCACCCCCTTCATGAAGAAGGCCCACCACATTCGTGGGCAGCATGGTGGCACAGTGGTTAGCACTGCTGCCTCATAGCACCAGGGACCCGGGTTAAATTCTGGCCTTGGGTCACTGTCTGTGCGGAGTCTGCACATTCTCCTCATGTCTGCGTGGGTTTCCTGTGGGCGCTCCGGTTTCCTCCCATAGTCAAAGATATGCAGGATAGATTGGCCATGCTAAGTTGCCCCTTAGTGTACAAGGATGTGTAAGTTAAGAGGGTTAGTGGGGTAAATACGTGGGGTTATGGGAATAGGGCCTGGGTAAGATGCTCTGTTGGAGAGTCGGTGTCGACTCGATGGGCCGAATAGCCTCCTTCTGCACTGTAGGGATTCTATGTAAGGCAACTGAAAATGGGAAATGAATTCCACTTCACTAAAATCACCCATATTTCTAGAATAACTAAGAAGGAAAATCTTTAAGACTTAAAAAGTTTCATACATTTTAAACAGTGAATGGCTTTGAGAGGGATGGAAGAATCATAGAATCGAATCAGAGAATGCTTACAGCAGAGACAGAAGCCATTTGGCCCATCATGTCCATTCTGCTCTCTGCAAGATGTGTGCGCTATAAATGAAACTTATGGTCAAATAACTGAGTGTCACAATACCCTTCTTGATGACTGGTCAAGTGTTGAATGAGGTGATTGGAAGGAATGTTGCTATATTAGGCAATCAGGTGTAGGAGCTGGTTACCGAGCACAGCTCTGTTAATATTGCCTCCAGGACCAGATGCAAGAGAAGATTATGGGATCTACACAAGTCCGACACTGTATCAGACAGCTGGCCCAAGATGTATTGCCTGGCAATCTTTTCCACTTTACAGCTCAAACCCCCTCTCGCAATCAGTCCACAAGGGAGTGGACAGCAAATTTGGAGCAGGGAGTCCGTACCAATTTTGGTCAGAGATGCAAGCACTCCGTTTTGTATTATTATAGACCAAAAGAGAAAATGCTGGAAGATCTCAGCATCTCAGGCTCAGGTCACTGTCTGTGTGGAGTTTGCACATTCTCCTTGTGTTTGCGTGGGTTTCCTCCGGGTGCTCCGGTTTCCTCCCACAGTCCAAAGATGTGCGGGTTCGGTTGATTGGCCAGGTTAAAAATTGCCCCTTAGAGTCCTGAGATGCGTAGGTTAGAGGGATTAGTGGGTAAATATGTGGGGGTAGGGCCTGGGTGAGATTGTGGTCGGTGCAGACTCGATGGGCCGAATGGCCTCCTTCTGCACTGTAGGGTTTCTATGATTTCTATGATCTCTAACAGCATCTATAAGGAGAGAAAAAAGAGCTGACATTTCGAGTCCAGATGACCCTTTATTATTATTATAGAGTGGAGGTGCCAGTGCCTATTTAGTGACACATTTGATACAAACATTGGGCTGAACAGCACTCACAATTCCTTGAGATTTATGTCGGTCTTACATTGCTTTCTGTCCAAAGGAAGATCCAGTGGTTTCATCTGACTGGCTTTAAAATTGCAACATTTAGTTCATCTTGTCGCCCCCAACTCTTCATACCAAAATATGTCACTGCACCATTTTTTTATTAAGTTGCCTCTGCCACCTCTCTGTTCGTTTCGCCAGTGTTTCGTTGTCCTCCTGAAATCTGTCACTATCCCCTTCACTGCTTACTACAGTCTTGAGTTCCATGCCATCTGCAAACTTTGCAATTAGGCCCTTATACCAAGTTCCAAGTCATTGGGTGGGATTTTATGGCCTCGTCCGTCCCGAAACCTTAAAATCCTGCCCGAGGTCAACGCACCTTCCCATTGTCCACCCCTCGCCCGCTCCAATTCCCGTGGTGGGGAGGGCTGTAGAATTCCGGTGATTAATATCAAAAAGGTAGTCGTTCTCCCGGCCCCATCACTGTGTTTGAGGATCCAAGCCAATTATTTAGAATTTTTTTCTTTCACACTGTTTGCCTAATTTGGAAAGCACATGATTTCTCCTTGTAAGGATGCAGGTGCAGGTTAGGAAAAGCCAAGGAACCAGGATCTCAAAGTGACCATCCTGATAACACTGGAATTGGACTGGCCAAACATAATCTACTGCAGCCTTCCACTTACTGTCAATTAGTATCCATCCAATCCACTTGGACATTGATTTGTCTAGAACAAGGCCGTCAATCCCACTTCTTTTGTTGCATTTTTTAACACCATGGCCTCACCTGTGATTCTGTGATTCCCTTGTAGTTCTCAGCGGGAAAAGAGTAGAATTACATTCTAAAAAAGGAATCAGTCTTGATGCAGCTGGCTAATGGGGTACAGGGGTTGGAAAAACCCGTCTGGTTCACTAATATCCTTTAGGGAAGGAAATCTGCCGTCCTCACCTGGTCTGGCCTATAAGAGACTCCAGAGCCACAGCAATGTGGTTGACTCTCAACTGCCCTCCAAGGGCAACTAGGGATGGGCGGTAAATGTTGGCCAGCCAGCGATGCCCAGGTCCCACGAATGAATAAGAAAGAAATAATTGTTCAGACAATATTTTACACATGTCCACTCTTGTGTTTTAATATTCTGATGCAGAATTTGCAACATCTGATCCACTGCCGCCTGATTCTTAGTCACATGAAGGAAACAACAGATCAATATTGTTTGAACATTTCCCTTGTGCGTGCTTCATTCCAATGTCTAAGACTGAGATACTTGCCAACCTTCTCAGCCAGGGCTGGTGGGTGACACAAGAAAGTGGCAGAAGGCGAAAGTCGGAGAATAATCAATGCCTTATATGGATTTTTTTTTTAAACTGCTGATTTCTTTCTCTTCCGGCTATCCCAAAAGTATTTTTCTCCTTTGACTATCACTCATTATTCCTGCAGTGTTAATCATGGATATCTGTGCTTTAATGAGGTGTCCAGGAAGTTGCCTGAATCTTAATGCTTACCATTCTCCAGGGAGACATATTACAGAATTTCATTGACAACCTCTGAAGAACATGTAGAGCCAGATTATGGACGCAGTGTTAAAATACCATAATGAAATATGCTGTTTGAAATAGTCAGCACGGTAATGACAGACAGCATTAGCTGCAAGCTCCTTAATTAGTGAGGTCTGTTTTCAGATAATGTAATTATTACAATAAGGTGATAAGTAGGCCTCTTTCTAATGATCATTATTAACAATATTTAAAAAGACAAGGCTGGAACAGATTAAATTTTGACTTTCAGAGCTATAGTGAGGCCAATATGTCGTGTATTCCATCTTGCAAAAGTTCAGAATCCCAGAAGTTGCAATGTGGGCGTGATCTTTTACAGAAGTTCAATAAAAGCATTAATATTAACATTAATTACAGATTTAACTAATTCTCATCACTATCATCACTGGTTTGATTGCTGCTTAATTTGCTTTTTTATTACCCTTGGCTATTGCCATACATTTTCTCTTTTCACGTTTTTAAAAAATACTCCATGAGGATTAAGTTTAGTCTGGTGGTATGTTTTTATTTATCACTGTGGCAACTAGTTATAATATGAACTTTATTCCTGCCTGTTTCTCATGGCTACAGTTACTGGATGGATGTCTTGTGATGCAGTTGCAGTGTCCCTGCCTCCGGGCAAGATGTTCTGGGTTCAAGTCTCACTCCAGGACTTGATACCATTGGGAGGCACATTTATAACATGGTCAAAGAGGTTGAGTATCTGCCTGTAAATCCTTCTGATACTCCCTGATGGCAGGCAAGAGAGTCTCTTGGTCAGCCATGCTACAGAGGGCAATGACAAACTGCTGTAGAAATTTGCCAAACATGATGATAGACCAATCCAATAGAACTCCATGGTTGCAATGCCAACTTAGGGCATGGTAACTGGAGGAGGATAGTTATTGGTCTGAGGGCTGCTAACATTTCATGTTGTTATCATTACCATTTTGAGTTTGGTAAGCTTGGTTCATTACAATAATTATTCATTGTGTGTTGGTGAACTCAATGTCGATCACAATGGTAATCGGTCTCATTAGTGGCTACCTTCTTTCCGATTGCAGTTAAGCATTAACTCCAAGTGGCTCCAGATCCATTGTAAATCTCATGTTGGACACTTCGGCCGGAATTCTCCGGTCTCACACGCCCTGCTACCGCTGCCGGCGAGAACGGAGAATTTGGTGCTCAGCCCAATCTCTGTTCACTGCAGCGGGACTGGAAAATCCCAGCCGCAGACAAGGTCAGGCAATACCAGCATTTATTAATATTGTGCCACACTTCTGAGCACCTTTGCTAAGAAAGGGAGTGATGGATATAAGCATTGATGGTATTGTTTTCGTTCACACCTTCCAATGCATGTTACCGAGTGGGGGTTATGGGAATTAAAATAAAGAGTTCATTGGAGTTTTCTCACCCATTCCCTAGCAGAAGTAGAAAGTATTCAAATCTTCTCTTTAGGTTGCAGGAATGAATGTGGACCAACTACTCTGTGTATTGGAAAACTGGAACACCATCCATTCTAAAGGTGACACTGAACAATACAGTTTGTAACATTTGACTTGTTCTCTGGAACTTTCACTTGATTATCTTTGTCATGGAGCATTTCAGAAGCATTTAGTTGCTGTAGTTTCTAAAATTATTTCAATGTATGTGGTTATCGCTGGCTGGGCCAGCATTTATTACCCATCCCTGAGAGCAGGATGATACTCTTCATTCCATAGATGTCTAAATATCATCCAAGGCTAGATTGGCATCCAGGGTAGACACCTAAAATAAGCCCCTTCCATGTCCTGATTAGGGCCTTTAGGATTCCTTTGCGGAAGTGGGCTGTCCTGAGAGGAGAAATTGTTCGCACTGAAAAGGTAAATTTGCTCTATCTTTTGCTGGATGAGGTTCAGGGCTTAACATTAACCAATTGGAAATGAGGGTGTTGCCTTTGGAGACATGCCAAATGATGGCAGTTAACTCAAGTTATTGAAATGAGGCCTCAAGGCCAGTATTTGTGAACCTTGGGCCTTCTGGCTGAAGTGCGCCATTGGTTATTTTCTCAAAAATACATCCAATCTCAACATTGAAGAGATAACAAATAGGTTAGACCAAGGAGAGCCAATGGATGTTATCTATCTTGACTTCCAAAAGGCCTTTGACAAGGTGCCTCACGGGAGACTGCTGAGTAAAATAAGGGCCCATGGTATTCGAGGCAAGGTACTAACATGGATTGACGATTGGCTGTCAGACAGAAGGCAGAGAGTTGGGATAAAAGGTTCTTTCTCAGAATGGCAACCGGTGACAAGTGGTGTCCCGCAGGATTCAGTGTTGGGGCCACAGCTGTTCTCTTTATATATTAACGATCTAGATGACGGGACTGGGAGCATTCTGGCCAAGTTTGCCGATGATACAAAGATAGGTGGAGGGGCAGGTAGTATTGAGGAGGTGGGGAGGCTGCAGAAAGATTTAGACAGTTTAGGAGAGTGGTCCAAGAAGTGGCTGATGAAATTCAACGTGGGCAAGTGCGAGGTCGTACACTTTGGAAAAAAGAATAGAGGCATGGACTATTTTCTAAACGGTGACAAAATTCATAATGCTAAAGTGCAAAGGGACTTGGGAGTCCTAGTCCAGGATTCTCTAAAGGTAAACTTGCAGGTTGAGTCCGTAATTAAGAAAGCAAATGTAATGTTGTCATTTATCTCAAGAGGCTTGGAATACAAAAGCAGGGATGTACTTCTGAGGCTTTATAAAGCACTGGTTAGGCCCCATTTGGAGTACTGTGAGCAATTTTGGGCCCCACACCTCAGGAAGGACATACTGGCACTGGAGCGGGTCCAGCGGAGATTCACACGGATGATCCCAGGAATGGTAGGCCTGACATACGATGAACGTCTGAGGATCGTGGGATTATATTCATTGGAGTTTAGGAGGTTGAGGGGAGATCTGATAGAAACTTACAAGATAATGAACGGCTTAGATAGGATGGACGTAGGGAAGTTGTTTCCATTAACAGGGGAGACTAGGACGCGGGGGCACAGCCTTAGAATAAAAGGGAGTCACTTTAGAACAGAGATGAGGAGAAATTTCTTCAGCCAGAGAGTGGTGGGTCTGTGGAATTCATTGCCACAGAGGGCTGTGGAGGCCGAGACGTTGAGCGTCTTCAAGACAGAAATTGATAAATTCTTGATTTCTCGAGGAATTAAGGGCTATGGGGAGAGAGCGGGTAAATGGAGTTGAAATCAACCATGATTGAATGGTGGAGTGGACTCGATGGGCCGAATGGCCTTACTTCCGCTCCTATGTCTTATGGTCTTATGGTCTTATTACTGTTTCCTGAAGATTTGAAAGGAATGAAATACTTTATGAAAAAAATCAATGTGTAATGACTTTTTTTCCATAGGACGAGAATGCTGATGGCTAGGTCAGCATTTTTATTGCCCATCCCTAGTTGCCCTTGAGAAGGTGGTGGTGAGCTGCCTTTTTGAACCGGTGCAGTCCATGTTATGTAGGTACACTCACAGAGCCCTTAGGAACAGAGTTCCAGAATTTTGACCCAGTGACAGTGAAGGAACGGCGGATATATTTCCAAATCAGAGTGGTATGTACCTTTGAGGGGACATTGTTGGTGAATGTGTTCCCATGCATCTGTCACCCTTCTAGTTAGTAGAGGTTGTGTTTTTGGAAAGTGATGTTGATGCTACAGTGTAGCTAATAGATGGTACACACTGTTGCTATTGTGCATCAATGGTGGAGGAGGAAGTGGATGTTGAAGGTGGTGGATGGGGTGCCAGTTATGTGAGCTGCTTTGTCCTGGATGGTGTAGAACTTGTAGAGTGTTGAAGGAGCTGCACTGATCCAGGCAAGTGAAGAGTATTGGTGTGGACAGGCTTTGGGGAATCAGGAGGTGAGTTACTTGCTGCAAAATTCTCAGCATCTTACTTGCTCTTGCAGCTACAGTATTTATATGGTTAGTCCAGTTCAGTTTGTGGTCAATGCAAACCCCCAGGTTATTGACAGTGGGGGATTCAGCAATGGTAATGCCATTGAAGATCAAGAGGAGATGGTTGGATTCTGATCCTCTCTGATTGAAGGTGGCCAATACCTGCCACTTACGTTGCACAAATGTTACTTGCCACATGTCAGACCAAGCCTGGATATTATCCAGACCTTGTTACATTTGAGCATGGACTGCTTCAGTATGTGAGGAGCGATGAATGGTGCTGAACATTGTACAACCATCAGCGAACATCCCCACTTCTGGCCTTATGATGACGAGAAGGTGTTTGATGAAGCAGCTGAAGATGGTTGGGACTAGGACATGATCCTGAGGGACTCCTGCAATTATGTCCTGGGACTGAGATGATTGACTTCTAATAACCAAAATCATCTTCCTTTGTGTCCGGTATGACGCCAACCATTTTTAAAAGGGTGAGATTTTGTTGAATTGTTGGTGGTTCCACTGCCAGGTGCTCAAGCGGAAGGCCGGACATCCACAGCAATATCGCCAGCTGGAGACAATCAGAGAGCTGGCAGGCAGGCCTTCCACACTGCTCATCCAATCAGAGAGCTGGCAGGCAGGCCTTCCACGCTGCTCATCCAATCAGAGAGCTGGCAGGCAGGCCTTCCACGCTGCTCATCCAATCAGAGAGCTGGCAGGCAGGCCTTCCACACTGCTCATCCAATCAGAGAGCTGGCAGGCAGGCCTTCCACGCTGCTCATCCAATCAGAGAGCTGGCAGGCAGGCCTTCCACGCTGCTCAGCCAATCAGAGAGCTGGCAGGCAGGCCTTCCACGCTGCTCATCCAATCAGAGAGCTGGCAGGCAGGCCTTCCACGCTGCTCATCCAATCAGAGAGCTGGCAGGCAGGCCTTCCATGCTGCTCATCCAATCAGAGGGTTGGCAGGCAGGCCTTTCACGCTGCTCATCCAATCAGAGAGCTGGCAGCTCTGGTGCCTCGACAGCACCACTGATTTCCCCTGTGGAGGCAGCAAAAGCACCTCAGTTCTGAGGCGCCTTGGGAAGGGCAAGCATAAAATACATTCTTACGTGGGCCAAACAGGGAGAGTCCGGAAAATGGAGGGGAACTTCTCCAGCAACAGTGTTAGGGTCACACGGCATTATTTGCTGACAGTGCTTACCCCCCCCCCACCTCTCCCAAAGAACCCCCCCCCCCACCCCCGCCACCACCCCCACCCCACCCCACCAACATATCCTACAGCCTGAAGTATCCAGTTCCAATGGCCACTGGGAAGCTGGCTCCATGTAGCCTCCCCATATAGTGGGGGTCTTTAATGACCTCAGCGAGGCCCATGAGGTGGACCTCTTGAAGAACGAGCACCCTGATTGAGGTAATGATTGCCTGCCCAATCAGGGAATCTGTATATTAAGGAGTCTCAGGGCTACTGACACTCCGGACTGACTTTGTACCTGAAGCACTCTAGGAGTGGAATACAGGGCAGAATTTTCTCGTCCCGCCCACCATGGCAATCGTAGCAGGCGGGACACGGACCTACAAAGGTCCGTTGACCTCGGATAGGATTTTCCAGCTTTGGGGTGAGCGCGGCTGGAAAATCTCACTCACAGTTTGTAACTAAGGGGAATCTGGTGAAGGGACACTGCCCTCTGAGGAGTTATTTCAGGACACCAGGTTAAAGTCCAACAGGTTTATTTGGTAGCAAATACCATAAGCTTTTGGAGCGCTGCTCCTTCGTCAGCTGCTTCGTCGTCTGACGAAGGAGCAGCGCTCCGAAAGCTTATGGTATTTGCTACCAAATAAACCTATTGGACTTTAACCTGGTGTTGTGAGACTTCTTACTGTGTTCACCCCAGTCCAACACCGGCATCTCCACATCAGAGTTATTTCAGGGTCAGTCCACCAATAGCAAAGTGCCAGCACCCTGGGAAAATCCGCCATTAATTGGGCCATTGATCATTGAAGTTGGCCATCCATCTCCATTTGGAGGTCAGCTGAGAAACTGCCATCCCTGCCATTTGCAAACCTCCCTCTGGTGAGGGGACAGAATCAGGGACCCTTCCCCACACATTTCCCAGCATTTAAATAACAAAGTCATTCATAGGATGTGGGTGTCACTGGCTAGGGCAGCATTTATTACCCATCCCTAATTGCCATTTACTGGTACCCCGTTTCCTTTCCCTTCATCCAGGGCCTAACATTCTGTCCAATAGGGATGTGCCACCTAAAAGAAATCAAAAAAGGTAGATTATGTTTCGTGCAATCGGGCAAAGATGAATTTTGAAAAATCAGTTAACAGACAGAGTGTATTTTCAGTAAAATTTAATAGTAATGTGCTGTTGTGATATCATTGTTCATTTCTCTGTGTATTAAATATGTTGAAACATGAGTTTTAGAGTCTGTAAAAGCTACCATCTCTGTAAAACAAATGGACCCTAATATATAAGGTACTATGTATCATTAGATAAATAAAGTCCTTAGGCCACTGCTGCTTTATTTTTAGGTTGCTCACTAATCACTGTCTCTAATGCTATATGTGAACTAACCCCAATGACTGCATTCAACACTTACTTCAATTAACATTATTTTCCTATTAAGCACACAGCAATATGTCGATTGCTGGTGTCCAGAATCCAGTTGAGGTTCTTGCTGCATCTTATGTACCTACCAGTAAAGGTCGATAATTATTATAGTGTACACTACAGATGAGAGAACTGGAAACTGATTTTTAAAAAAACCCCACAACAGTGAGCGTGCCTCCATGAGAAAACAAGAGTTTTTTTAAGTGAGGACCCTCACCGTGCTGAGAAGGAGACATGTGTCCTTTCTGAGGCAGCCATTTTGATTCATGTGGAACACAATATCGTGATGTTTTCAAGATGAGAATGATGTTATAGAATCATAGGATCCATACAGTGCAGGAGGAGGCTATTCGGCCCATTGAGTCTGCACTGACCACAATCCCACCCAGGCCCTATCCCTGTAACGCCACATATTTACCTTGTTAACCCACCCCTGACACTAGGGTCAATTTAGCATTGCCAATCAACCTAACCCACACATCTTTGGAGTGTGGGAGGAAACTGGAGCACCCGAAGGAAACCCACGCAGACACAGGGAGAATGTGCAAGCTCCACACATGCAGTGGTCTGAGGCCGGAATTGAACCGGGTCCCTGGCGCTGTGAGGCAGCAGTGCTAACTACTGTGCCACCATACCACCCTTATGTTGTGTTCCTAAAAAAATAGGGGAATGCTTTCTTCTCAGATTAAATGGCATGACTAAAATTTGAAGTTGTTTGATTTGGAAAAGCTTTGGGGGTGATGGAATTGAAGATTTAGGTATTGAGTAACGTTTTCCACTTTCGACTCACCTCCATTGATTTGTCAATAACAAACAAGGATCAGTATATCTTTCTCATTCTTATATTTGCTCTCTGTGCCTTTCTGTATCCTGAGTATTAGTTTGGGTTCAGTTTGGATGCTGGTTCTCTCTCTGTAGTGGAAACAGAGGTCTTTCACGACCTGCAGAGTCAAGAAGAGACCCCCATCACCTGTTTTAGGGAAGACCCAACAAATTAACTGCCACCCAATGTGCTTAACCTGCCCAGGGACCAAGGATGCCAAGGAGCCTGCTGAGGTTTGCCAACTCATCAGAGTTCCATTGAACAGCAGCGTGGCTGTTGGGGATAGAACATGCACACGGGGCCCAGAATGGCCACAGGTGTGTGGCGGTGACAGGTGGTGACAGTTGAGTGAGTCACAGGGTGGAGAGGTGATGTCAAACAAGTGCTGGGTGGCTTTCTGCACCGCCCTCCCCCTCCCTCCGCACCTACCTGATGCTGGGTCCCACAATCAGGCAGTGTACATTTGAAGGATGGATCCTGGGAGTTTGCAAGCAACCCCACATGAGTTTGTTTGCTGTGCACCCACATGGCACATCCCTCACCACCACAGAGTTAATCCAGCGACAGCAAGATAAAGCCCTTAAGTGGGCATTAATGGCCTACATGGGCCACAAGGGTGGCACAGTGGCACAGTGGTTAGCACTGCTGTCTCACGGCGCCAGGAACCCAGGATTGATTCCAGCCTTCCAGATGACTGTCTGTGTGGAGTTTGCACATTCTCCTTGTGTCTGCATGGGTTTCCTCCGGGTGCTCTGGTTTCCTCCCACAGCAGATGTGCTAGTGAGGGAGATTGGCCATGTTAAATTGCCTCTTAGTGTCCCAAGATGGGTAGCTTAGAGCGATTAGCATGGCAAAAGCAGGGAGTAATGGGGATAGGGGAATGGTTCTGGGTAAGAAGTTCTGTCTGAGAGTCAGTGCAGACTCAGTGGTCCGAATGGCCTCCTTCTGCACTGTCGGGATTCTATGGATTCTATGGAATTGGCAATAGGCCTTCCCTACATGGACCTGTTTCGGGTGGATGCAGGAAGATGGCAATGTCCCTAACCCCCACCCCCACATCGTTCCGTCCAATTAAATGTGCCACCCAAACCTGCCAGAGGGAAGGACATTAAATTCTGCCCCATCTCTCTGACCTATAAATTTCAAAATTACCTTTTTACACACTGAATGAGTTCCGTCAATTGAAGAAAGAAAGCCCTCTCAGGTTAAAAATTAACATTGCATTTGATGTGTGTCTGAGTGAAGTCAGTATGGGGCCACCATGCTCTGTGTGTAATCATGCCTGTAACTGAGATTGACAACACCTAGGTTTCACGTCCACAAATGACTTGGCAAAACATTACCTGAATAAATATTGAAAAATCACTTTTAAACTCTGGATAATTTGGACTTTGGGAACAGTCCAAATCAACCTTTCTAGTTGTGATTGTTTACTTCACGCTGCTTCTCTGCTTGTCACTGCCTCACAACTGGCAAGAGTCAAGGTATATTTGTAAGGGAATTTGTGAGTGCCTCTTAGGAATAGTAAGGAGAAAAAATAGTGGAAATCAGTTGCCACTTTGGGACTGTACACATTACACCAAATACCTGTCCAGAGAAATATCAACAAATACTACATTCTCCAGATGGCAGGACCAATCGGGGATAAAAAAAATAGCATTTATTTATTTTGCCAAAGTGAATTTTGAAATTATTTCTCAAAACGTTCCGGCAAAGTTTGGTTGCAAATGTTGAAGGCGCAGATGTGCCTTTCAGTACTGTTTTAATAAAATATTCAGACATCGGAGCGCTCCAGTTACTGAGCAGTGATTTTTTTTCTTTATTTTATTAGCTGTTGCTCGGTTCGGGTAGGGGAAGGATGAACTCCTTTTCTTACACTTGAAATGTTACATTTTTCAAAGCTGCTATCTACTAGATTTGCGAGCCTGAGGGTTTGAATAAATGACTGCTCACAAATCAGGTAAAAAGCTGGTAAAAGGACACATTGGAGGGTCCTGACAAGGAGATGCAATCCCTCTCTCTCGCTGTAAGTGGTTTTCAATGATGTTTGGTCACTTTGGACCTGTTATTAATGAGCCCTATGGGGATAGTGACAGAACTTCTTTTTTCTCTAACAAGACATCAGATGACTCCCGTTGCCATGGAGATGCACCGTGGAATCTATTTTTTGCCTCATCTGGTGGAGGGCCGAGCAGGGCACATTCTTTCAAGATACTGCTCTAGTTAGATCAATTAGCATCAGTCTGTGATTCTGTGTGATGTATAATGATTACAGCACATTTCTAACACCCACAATTACAATAATTCACTGAAAATGAGGGCAACCGATATGATCCGTCATTAATAAGGCTTCAGTCTTAAAGGGCAGGCTTGTGAGAAATGTAGGGAGAGGCATGAGGCCACATTCTGCTGGAGCCTCCTGGCACCCATTGACCTATGAGTAAAAGACACTGACTTTTTATTCTGATACTTTGTGCTGATTTGAATTTGGGCGTCATTAGTAATGTTGAAAAATTATGAAACATTTAAGAGCTCGGCCTTTGACTCCTTCTGAGTAGAAAGAAAGAGGCAGACAGGGAGGCCAGACAGGAGAAACTAGTGAAAATGTTCCCATCGCACAACTGATGGCAGTATCATCAGAAACCCAGGGAATTCTGTTACGCCTAGAACTGATTTTCCACAGATCTGTTACTGCGTGAGATATCTGCTCAGCAAGAGGGAAGATAATCTGTGGCACTGACTTATTTCAGAAAAGTTTGCCTGTCTGTTATAATAGGACAGTCTTGAGAAAACATGAAACCCCCACCAAAAAAAACAATCACAGAGCATTTACTGACAAGTTGGAAAAGGAAAGACTTGCACTTATATAGCACTTTTCATAGGAATTAGGAGCAGAGGTAGGCAATTCATCCCTTCGAGTCTGCTCCGCCATTCAATTGGATCATAACTGACCTCTTCTGGTCTCAAATTCACCTGTTCCCCATGTCCCTTTAACCTGTTCTTTATCAGAAATATACCTATCTCCTTCATGACCACTAGACCCGTCAAAACATTTTACAGCCAATAAAGCGTAATCACACTTGTACTGTGTTTGATCAGCTTATAAATGTGTATCCCTGAATACTGACCAGAATCGCATTCACAAAGGTGAAAATTGGGTCAGTGTTCACAGTTTCTTGAGTTTGGGTAAGGATTTTTTATTCCAGTTTTATTTACTGACTTGCAGGAATAAATTCCCAGGTTTTATGGAAAAGCGTTATTGCTGTTTTTCAACCTGTGTTACTTCCTGAATTCAGCATGTCCGCTACGATGCACCATAGAAAGCATCCTTTCCCGATGTATCACAGCTTGGTATGGCT
Source organism: Mustelus asterias (assembly GCF_964213995.1). Taxonomy (NCBI): domain Eukaryota; kingdom Metazoa; phylum Chordata; class Chondrichthyes; order Carcharhiniformes; family Triakidae; genus Mustelus; species Mustelus asterias. The sequence continues at coordinate 53,681,274 of NC_135821.1, read as the reverse complement.
CCTGCTCTGTCCAAGATCACAAGAAACTACAAAGGGTTGTGAAAGTAGCCCAGTCCATCACGCAAACCAGCCTCCCGTCCATTGACTCTGTCTACACTTCCCAATGCCTTAGAAAAGCAGCCAGCATAATCAAGGACCCCACCCACCCCGGACATTCTCTCTTCCACCTTCTTCCATCGGGAAAAAGATACAAAAATCTGAGATCACGTACCAACCGACTCAAGAACAGCTTCCTCCCTGCTGCCATCAGACTTTTGAATGGACCTACTTTATATTAAGTTGATCTTTCTCTACACCCTAACTCTGACTGTAACATTATAATCTGCACCCTCTCCTTTCCTTCTCTCCTATGTACTTCTATGAAATGTATGCTTTGTCTGTATAATGCTCAAGGAACAATACTTTTCACTGTATCCCAATACATGTAACAATAATAAATCAAACAGAAAGCACCTTAGCCAATGAAATTGCCACAACATTTGCTTTTGAAATATGTATTTCCTAAGAAAGTGAATTCATTAGTAGGGACATTAACTGGCAGCCAAACATGGTGGTGGTGTATTACTCTTCATTCAGGAAGCCCCAGTTGCTGTGGCAGCATGCATCTTTCCATGCATGTTGTAGTCTGGAGTAATGGATAGTGGTGGTGGAGGCTCAGACCTGCTGTCCATTGCGTGGCTGTTCAGGAATCTCTTCACCTCTTGCTGCCTGCCCTGGGCATGTGTTGGAAGGATTTGCAGGTCAGCCTGTTTGGCCATGGGATGAATGTACCTTCCTTGTCATCGATCCTGGGATGGGACTCTAACCTGGAGCGGGACTCAAACCTGGTGCTTATGGCCTGCAAACAGGGACGGCATGGTTAGCACTGCTGCCTCACAGCGCCAGGGACCCGGGTTTGATTCCAGCCTTGTGTGACTGTCTGTGTGTAGTTTGCACATTCTCCCCAGGTCTGTGTGGGTTTCAGCCAGGTGCTCCGGTTTCCTCCCACACTCCAAAGATGTGCAGGTTAAGTATTGGCCATGATCAATGTGGGGATTAATAGGGTTAGGGCAGAGGATTGGGCCTAGATAATGTGCTCTTTTGGAGGGTTGGTGCAGACTCGATTGTATAAATGGCCTCTTTTGCACTGTAGGGATTCAATGAACTACCCCTTATGCCACAATACCTCCCAACTGGGTATATCTGCAATTATCACCCTGCTAACAAGACACTTCACTGGTACAAATGTTTAACAAAAATCATTAGTCCAGCTATGGAAATTGGTTGAGAATGGTACAGGACAATGTGAGCCAACCTGTTTTCAGACCAGGACCCTGGCAGAAGGGTCTTTAGATATTAACAGGTGGCACCTCTCAGTCACAGCCTCTCTGGTGGCATTGAGTCTCCTTGTGTCACTGTTTATTTGCTATGCCCAGGCAGCTAACTGTTGTGATGGATCCCCAGTCTTCGATAGCAGTCACTGAGTTCTTCACTTGCGACTAATTTTGTCCCTTCAAACATGCCTTCGCTTGCTGCACTATGTAAAAGCAATGCAAGAGTGGGCAAAGATGATTCTTCTATTATAGACTCCAAGACTGACTGTAACAGGTGAACTTTGCGAGAATGAAGGTATTTACTCAATATCTGTGCTTAACAATTTATGCATTGGTTGCAAAGAAACCAATCTGCCAGGCTTTTTTGAATTATAAACACGAGGGTTCATTTAACTGAGCTAAAAACCCACCCAAATAAAAATATAATGATATTTGAGGGCACAACTATCAGAATAGATAAGGGACAACATGTGGATGTGGTATATTTGGATTTTCAGGAAGCTTTTGATAAAGTCCCACATAGGAAGTTGTGTGTAAAATTAAAACACATGGAATTGGGGGTAATGTATTGGTGTGGATTGAGAATTGGTTAGCAGACAAGAACAGAGAATCGGAACAACAGGTTTTTTTTTGGAAGTGGCAGGCAGTGACTAGCGGGGTCCAATAGGCATTGGTGCTTGGGGGCTCCAGCTACTCACAATATGCGTCAATGATTTGGATGAGGGAACTAAAAGTAATATTTCCAAGTTTGCTGACAGCAACTCGATGGGGATGTGAGTGGTGAGGAGGATGTTAAGAGACCTCAAGGTGATTTAAACAAGTTATGTGAATGGGCAAGTATGTGGAAGATGCAGTATAATGTGAATAAATGTGAAGCTATCCACTTCGAATGGAGAAACAGAATGGCAGAGAATTATTTAAACTGTGATAGATTGGGAAATATTGACGTACAAAGGGACTTGGGTGTCCTTGTACCACTCACTGAAAGCAAGCATGCAGATACAGCAAGCAGTTATAAAGGAAAATGGTACGTTGGGGAGGACTTGAGTTTAGGAGCAAGGATGGCTTACGATGGCTGTACTGGGCCTTGGTGAGAATACATCTGGAGTATTGTGTGCAGTTTTGGTCTCTATATCTAAAAGGATCTATTTGCCACAGAGGGAGTGCAGCGAAGGTTCACCAAACTGATGCCTGTGATGCAGGATTGTCGTTTGGGGAGAGATTGGATGACTGGGCCTGTATTGTGACAAGACTCTGCCTTTAAGACATTGGTTTATATAATGTTTCTTGTGAGGGTTAAGTTTAAAATTCAGCTGTGGTTTACCTGGTGCCAATTTGTCTGAAACCCATGCTGAGAATACAAGAGAATAATTGATCCTAGAAAATGGGGTGTTTGTTTAAATCTGAGCTAATGCACTTTTTGTTTAATTTTGGTTTTTCCCCTGGGGTTTCAAAATAGGGTTTAATTAGGCTGATTGACAAGAGACAGTTGTGTGAATGGGTGGAGCAATTCTTACAGGAAAAACAGTTTAGTTTCTGCTTGATTCTGAAAGAAACAAGAGGTGTTTCTCTCTCTCTCTCTGGAGGCTGCTGTTTGAGTGTCAGAGGACAGGTGTCTCTCTCTCTCTCTCTCTGTCTCTCTATCTCCAGAAGTGTTCAAAGGCTTGAGGACTGACTGCCCACATACCAGCATGTAAGCCTGTGTTGTCTGCTAACTGATTTTGAAGAGGAGTTTAAGTCTATGAGGAATGTTACTTAAATTAGAGATAGGTTCGCAGTTAGAAATTGTATCTTATCACATTTAAGTATTTCAATTACTAAAAGTTGAGCTAATTCATTTGTTATGGTTAAACTGTATAAATAAAGTTTGTTTTGATAAAAACTTCCTAGTGTGTCATTAGAATCACACCTGCCATGAGACATCTTGGGTGGGATTTTATGGCCTCCCATAACCAGAAAATCCCCCCCGAGGTCAACGGATCTTTCCATGGTCCGCCCATTACCCGCTCCAATTCTCGTGGTGGGTGGGGTGATAAAATTCCAGCCCTTATCCTCACACTAATGCCAAACATCAAGAAATAGTTGGGGTCTAATCTAACTTCATAATATGCCTTGGAGTTTCTGATCTGGTCCCTCGCAGCATTCACACTGAAGTTTAGAAGAGTGCGAGGGGATCTCATTGAAATGTATAAAATTCTGACAAGGCTGGACAGACTAGATGTTGTTTCCTCTGGCTGGGGGCTTGAGAACAAGAGATCAAAGTCTCAGGGTCTGGGCAGGCCACTTGGAACTGAGGAGAGGACAAACATATTCATTCAGATGGTGGTGAACCTGTGGATTCTCTACCACAGATGACCATGGAGGCTAGGTCACTAAATATATTTAAGAAAGAAATAGATTTCTCGACTCTAAAGGTGTCAAGGTGTGTGGGGAGATAGTGGGATGCGATGAGATAGAGGATCAGCCATAATCATATTGAATGGTGGAGCAGGCTCATAGGACCGAATGGCCTACTCCTATTTTCTATGTTCTCTGTCAATGTTTTAAAAATATAAAAGCCATGCAGCACCCTCACAACAGAGGTGCGCTCATGCAAACATGCAAAATTACAAGTTATAAAGTGCGAAGTTACGTTTCTGCCAAATACTAAAAATTGTATGCTGGGAGGTATAACCTAGAGGGTTCACCACTTTGCTGGTATCCATAGCTGAAGAAACTTTTGTCACTGTGGCCTTGAAGCCCATGTTACAAAAATTCCTGGAGTCAGTCTCTTTTTAAACACACAGTGTCTCTGTTCAAGAAGGCAACGATTTTTGCACTTGTAGTTCCTTTCGATGGAAATTCTCTATCTTTGTGCAGGAATTTCAAACTGCAATAGAAAGGAACTGGGATTCTCCGGACTCCCAGCCGTGTGTTTCTCAGTGGCAGGAGGTGACATGTCGTTCACTGGCGGTGGGATATTCTGGTCCCACCGCTGTCAATGAGAATTCTCATTGAAGCCACGTCATGCTGCGGGAAACCCATGGTGGGGATACGTTGCTGGAGGGACAGAGAATCCCACCGGAATGAACTGCCAAGGTCTTAAACTTGAGAGAGAAGAGAAGGGAGAAAGTTATTGCTTCACTGGCAGCTTTCTTCCAGACTACTGCTTAACGGCTTGCACGTTGTAATAAAAGAGATTTCAAAAATAGTTATTCTAGTCACATGACCCAACTCTCAATAATGAATTCATAAGGTAATCGATTGGCTCAGGTCTGGACAGACTGTGGCTATTGACCCATGGCCTAGATAATTAGATTCTGTAATGTCCCCGCCAATAACTCCTAAATGATCCATTATTTCTCTTGATGAGATAAGAAGAACGTTTTTCCATGTAGCTATTGACCTGGTCGACTTTCTGCATGCACTTCAGAGGTAACTTTATAGAAATAAAAATGTGAGGACCAGTTTCAGCAAATCTTTTGAAGTAGCTTTTGACATGAAATTCCATAGGAGGATGTCTGGTCATGTGGTAACTGTATTTGACATTGGAACTTTCCAGAAAACTGGTCAACTTGTGATCTCATACTTCAAGTGACTTGTGGCAGCCATTATAAGTCAGTCTTTTTGCTTACTTTTTAAAAGTCCTTTATAAACCAGTTCAATATATGTTTGATCAGACAATTAAATTAAAGATTAATATCCATCATCAAGTCACATCATTGTGACAATTATGCTATACCTATGGAGCATAGAATTAAGTTTTAAGTTTAAGTTTATTTATTAGTGTCACAAGTAGGCTTACATTAACACTGCAATGAAGTTACTGTGAAAATCCCCTAGTCACCACACTCCAGCGCCTGTTCGGGTACACTGAGGGAGAATTTAGCATGGCCAATGTGCCTAGCCAGCACGTCTTTCGGACTGTCGGAGGAAACCCACACAAACATGGGGAGAATGTGCAGACTCTGCACCGACATTGACCCAAGTCAGGAATCGAACCCGGGTCCCTGGTGCTGTGAGGCAGCAGTGCTAGTTACAGCACAGATGAAGGCTATTCAGCCCATTGTGTATGTGCTCTTTGAAGGAGCTATTCACCTGACACCACTTCCCCCAATTCTCCTCATAACTACACGTTCTTCTATTTCGATTGAACCTGCCTCCACCACACCCTCAGGCAATGTATTCCAGATCCTCACCACTTGCTGCGTAAAAAAATTCTCTTCTTGTCACTATTTTTTTCCTCTGCCAAATACCTTAAATCTTGTTTTCGATCCTTCCACCAATGGGAACAGTTTCTCCCTCTCTCCAGACCTCTCATGATTTTGTATAACTCTATCAAATCTCCTCTCCACTTTCTCTTCACCATGAAGAACAGTCCTATCTTTTCCAGTCCACCGTGCACCTATAGTTCCTGGTGCCAAAGTTTCACTGAAAAGAAAATGTACTGTTTACTTCTGTCTCTTCCACATAGGTTACATAGAACTATGCAGAATATCTGAATAATGGTCTAACTAGTCCATGCCAGCATTTATGCTCCACTTGAAGCTTCCCCCATTCTTCTTTATTAACTCTATCAGCACAACCCGCTACTTGCTTCTCTTTCACATGTTTTCCTAGCCTCCCCTACTTAATTTCTTGATGACCATCTTGTATTGATGGCCTCTGCTTTAGCACTTCACCTTCGGTTCTCTTTATATCCAGTCTATCAAGCGTTTTCATAAATTCAAAGACCTCTAACAGGCCACCCCTCATCCTTCTCTTTTCAGGCAAATGAAACCAGCCCGGACACCTTTCCTAATGGGTCTTATCTCACAGTTCTTGTGTCATCCATTGTAAATCTTTTTGCACCCTCTCCACAGTCTCTATATTCTATTTATAGTAAGATGACCAAGAGTGTACACAGGACTCCAAGACTGTTTTGCTGTGGTGGGACAGGATACTGCAGATGGTCGTATTTTGAACATTCTGCTGGTTCAGAATTTCCTCTCATTGTTCTTTCTCTCTGACTCTGATATGCGCTTGCTTTCGAAGGAGGCTGCACATTTTTAAAAATTCGGTTGCGCAGACACAGTGATCCTGGATGAGCTTCTCCCAGGACTTGGGGTCAATATCAAATCTCAATATCAATTGGACGGCACGGTGGCACAGTGGTTAGCACTGCTGCCTCACAGCGCCAGGGACCCAGGTTCGATTCCTGGCTTGGATCACTGTCTGTGTGGAGTTTGCACATTCTCCCCGTGTCCATGTGGGTTTCCTATGGGTGCTCCGGTTTCTTCCCACAGTCCAAAGATGTGCAGGTTAGGTGGATTGGCCATGCTAAATTATCAGGGGGACTAGCTAGTGAAAATGCATGGAGTTATGGGGATGGGGCCTGGGTGGGATTGCGGTTGGTGCAGACTCGATGGGCAGTGGGGGTGGGGATATTGAGGAATGGGGATCAGATGAGATTTACACACAGAGGAAACTAGAACCCAACAGGGCCACATGCAGTTAGTGCTGAGGTAAATAGACCTCATTTCTGCTGGTGCAAGTTCTGTTTCCTGCAGTGTGCATCTTACAATTTTTAAGAGTAATTGTTCTGTGAACAAGATCTATAAAACTGTCAAGTTATTTAAATTTCCTCTTCTTTAAATTTTGAAGAAAATAGCCTGCCTGTATCGGAGTTGAAAGAAATCAGTTACTTGCAATTTCAATAGTTATTTGTTGACATAAGATTGAAGGTTATCATTGTAGTACTATTATTGCTTGACTGTTTCCTCTTTCTATCATTATAACAGTGGGTGGTCTGTAAATTCATTGTTTGATTGACAGCTCCAATAGGTTATTAAGGGGTTAACTGACTTTAATGTGGAGTTAGGAATACGAGTGTTTGTTTTCATTGAGGATTAAGTACTTGATGGGGATTTAAATGTATTGAATGGGCTTTTATCAATGAGTGTGTTTTTTTATATATCGTGAAGTCTCGGCATGAATCCTAAGGTCTGCCCTTAGTGGATCCTGGGTGAATAGGAATGGAGGATGCAAGGGTGGTTGCTGGGAGGCCTAGGTTTGCATGCATGGAGCATGGGGCGTGGGCCAGGAGCTGAGGGGGTATGAGGGGTTGAGGGTTAGAGGGTTGAATTATTTTTATTGCAACTGGGATGAAGACCCAGTGCCCTGTGGTGGGTCTTTTATGATGTGGAGATGCCGGCGTTGGACTGGGGTAAACACAGTAAGAAGTTTAACAACACCAGGTTAAAGTCCAACAGGTTTATTTGGTAGCAAAAGCCACACAAGCTTTCGAGGCTCTGAGCCCCTTCTTCAGGTGAGTGGGAATTCTGTTCACAAACAGAACTTATAAAGACACAGACTCAATTTACATGAATAATGGTTGGAATGCGAATACTTACAACTAATCCAGTCTTTAAGAAACAAAACAATGGGAGTGGAGAGAGCATCAAGACAGGCTAAAAAGATGTGTATTGTCTCCAGACAAGACAGCCAGTGAAACTCTGCAGGTCCACGCAACTGTGGGAGTTACAAATAGTGTGACATAAACCCAATATCCCGGTTGAGGCCGTCCTTGTGTGTGCGGAACTTGGCTATCAGTTTCTGCTCAGCGACTCTGCGCTGTCGTGTGTCGCGAAGGCCGCCTTGGAGAACGCTTACCCGAATATCAGAGGCCGAATGCCCGTGACCGCTGAAGTGCTCCCCAACAGGAAGAGAACAGTCTTGCCTGGTGATTGTCGAGAATCACCAGGCAAGACTGTTCTCTTCCTGTTGGGGAGCACTTCAGCGGTCACGGGCATTCGGCCTCTGATATTCGGGTAAGCGTTCTCCAAGGCGGCCTTCGCGACACACGACAGCGCAGAGTCGCTGAGCAGAAACTGATAGCCAAGTTCCGCACACACAAGGACGGCCTCAACCGGGATATTGGGTTTATGTCACACTATTTGTAACTCCCACAGTTGCGTGGACCTGCAGAGTTTCACTGGCTGTCTTGTCTGGAGACAATACACATCTTTTTAGCCTGTCTTGATGCTCTCTCCACTCCCATTGTTTTGTTTCTTAAAGACTGGATTAGTTGTAAGTATTCGCATTCCAACCATTATTCATGTAAATTGAGTCTGTGTCTTTATAAGTTCTGTTTGTGAACAGAATTCCCACTCACCTGAAGAAGGGGCTCAGAGCCTCGAAAGCTTGTGTGGCTTTTGCTACCAAATAAACCTGTTGGACTTTAACCTGGTGTTGTTAAACTTCTTAGTGGGTCTTTTAAACAGCCTGCCTCTGTGCTCAGCAGCCCCTCTGGCTGCCTCTGTGCTGTTTCTGGGGGTGATGGCTTCAACTCCAATACACACACATCTCGGCCTTCCCCCCCCCCACCCAAATTTCCCCAACCCCGCGCATTTGCCTGGGGAGCAAAAATCTGGTCCTTGGCAGCAACTTCTTAAAATGATTGCACAAAGGACACTTACAGTTGCTGGAGAAAGGCAGCTTTCATCCCATCAGCTCGGGGTGAATTTAAACCCGGGGCACACTCCAAATTCCATTTATAATGGTGATGACACAAAAACTGATCAAAACTGGAGGAATAGCATAAACTGAACATTCTCGGTTACTGGGTCAGTAACAAGATTCTCACTCTTAAAATGAACAAGACCAAATTACTTTCCGGGAATCATTGCGCTATCACTCCAAGAAAGCTATTCAGTAACTGAAGTGAATTAATTACATTTTGAAGAAACTATCCCAGGTCTGTATTTAACCCATTCTCACTCGGGGTGAGCTAAGCATCAAATCTATCAACATGCCACCCACAAAATCTAACAACTGCAGCACAAATGCACTAATTGGCACAGTGGTTAGCACTACTGCCTCATAGCGCCAGGAGTCCGTGTTCAATTCCCAGCTTGAGTCACTGTCTGTGCAGAGTCTGCACATTCTCCCCGTGTCTGCGTGGGTTTCCTCTGGGTGCTCTGGTTTCCTCCCACAGTCTGAAAGGCGTGCTGGTAAGGTGCATAGGCGATGCTAAATTCTCCCTCAGTGTACCCAAACTGGTGTTGGAGTGTGGCAACTACGGGATTTTCACAGTAACTTCATTGCAGTGTTAATGTAAACCTACTCCTGACACTAATAAATAAACTTTAAAACTTTAAATTCTACCTCACAATGAATATGTGGACATAATCTGGATACTAGTCAAATGGTCGTCAGCCTCAAATAAACACACAAGATTAAATTAAATTACACCTTGAATATTTGTCAAAATTCAAGTGCCATTCTTGTTGTTTGGTCCAATAACGGGAATATGAAGATGGAATCATAGAATCAGAGAATCATACAGTGCAGAAGAGGCACTTTGGCCCATTGAGTCTGCACCGACATGTGAGAAACACCTAACCTACCATCTAATCCCATTTACCAGCGCTTGGCGCATAACCTTGAATGTTATGACACGCCAAGTGCTCATCCAAATGCGTGGATTTATGGAGAATATGAAGATGAACATAACACTATACCATATTCTCCATAAATCCAGCTTTTATTCACTGTTAAGCATTGGAATTGATTTAGCTCTGTTGCATAATTGGAAAGAAGCTAGAGCCTTCATTTATATCGCTCATTCAGATTCTCAGGCCATTCCAAAATGTTTCACAGTCAACTAATTACGTTTATAGTGTCGTCACAGTTGTTGTCTTGGCAAATGCAGCAGGCAATTTTGCAAACAGCAAGATCCCACTAACAGTAGTAGATCTACTCCAATGCTGTTGGTTGAAGGATATGTTGTATTATACATTTAACAATGTGAGCATGTCTCTGTATTGTGCATTCCAGTTTTAGGTTCACTTTCACTTTAAGGAGCAGAGTAGAGAACAACTCTTAGTGTCTCCAAGCTATACAACATTATAATACTATTCCCGTGTACCTAATCTTACTCTCCGAACCCACTGGGCGAAATTTTCCCGTCCCACCCGCCACGGGAATTGTAGTGGGCGGGGAGGCGGACCATGCAAATGTCTGTTGACCTTGGGTGGGACTTTCCAGTCTTGGGGTGAGCACGGGTGGCAAATCGGGCCTATAATGTATTTAGCCCAATCTTTGTGAGTGATTGGTGCCTCATTTCTGATTCAACAAATGAACTCAAAGGATTTATATCTGTAAAAGAACACAACAGGATAAATGTTGGCCATCCAAAAATCAATGGCCCGGAATTTTCTGAAAATTTGCACTGAAGCAGCATTGCTAGTGTGGCGAAATGTACATCTTTATGTCAAGAGAGTTTGGGGACTGGGTGGAAATGAGTGGAAGCCACTTATTCCTGATTCTTTTCAGTATTGTGTTGAATCCACAGAAAGTTCAACCAAAAACCTCTAGGTCTCACTATTGTCCTTGCAAAACTGCAACTCAAGCATATTTATTAAATTTATGCTGACTTGGAAAGGGGTCTAAATTTATGCTGATCCTTCGAAACACATCAGGACACTGAGCTATATTTCTAATGTTCTATGGAGTTAATTTTAAGTGTATTTTTTTATTTGTCCTTACTTGAAACTCACAATACATTTTCCGTTGATCAAGATGTTTTGGTTAACTCCTCTGGTGGCTCAGGGAATATATAGAAGGAATGGTTGAGCCACACAGACGTTGAAAGTCCAGATTTGATCTGAGGAATATGCTGAGTTAGCTGATTGCATCGAGCTGGCAGTCGGAGCTTTATAATTTATCCATTTTATATTTATTGCCGTACACCGCAAAGCACGTAGGCACGGTATTGAAAACAAGAGCAGCAACCACAACATCAGACAATACATACATAGACAATACTTTGAGTGGGGATGCCAGCGTTCATCTTAAACTTTATGAGCAGCTGGTTCGCCCACATCTGGAGTATGCACATCTGGAGCATGCATCCACAGTTTGGAATCCACACTTTCGAAGAGATATACAGTTTATGGAGAGAGTGCAAAGAGGTGTTACCAGGAAAATGGAAGGCATGAGGGAATACCTTATGAGGAACGTAAGAACTCTTGGATTACGATCTTTAGAGAAGACCGATTTTTGATTTAGTTGAAGGGTGGAATTTTCCCGTCCCATCCACCATGGGGGTGCTAACGGGCGAGGGGAAGACCATGCAAAGGTCCGTTGACCGCGTGCAGGATTTTCCAGACTTGGGGCGGGCGTGTCTGGAAAATCCCACCTGGAGTTTATGAATTGACACATGGCTTTACTAGCCAGAACAGTTTGTTACTCGCAATGACAGTATTTTGCGTGGTCATCAGTATAAACTGCAGAAATGTGGTTCATGTGTTGACATTCGCAAATGTCTTTTTCACATAGAAGTATTGATACATGGAATGCTTTGCCTGATTTTGTATAATGAGTCAGCAGGTGTGAATTGGGAATGAGAATATGAGCCAAGCTTCCCATTTCTGAATAATATTAGGTGACCACTGCTCAAAGTGCACAGGTGTATAAGTTGGAAGAGGGCAAGCCAAGATGTCCATTGAGAAAAAATAGTCTGTCAGCGGTCAAGCCTGGATTACATCTGGGGTCTTAGCATCATACTTGCGCTATTCACTCCAAATAACTCAGTGCCAGCATTAAGATAATTCTAGGCCTCATTGTCAAGGCCCCATACACAGATGAAATGAGGTACAGGAGTGTGACCCACACCTATGGAACTGCATGTCAAAAAGGAGTCAACATCTTTATGAGGCAAAGGACGAGAGTTGGCAGGGAAAATAATTTCTCATTGACTCCTTGAGCCACCACAGATATGCTAAACTATCACATTAGGAAAGACCTGATCCCTTAACAAAGTAGATCATCAAGCAAGAAGCCTTCTCTACTTACCAAGATTAGGCTGAAGATTAATGGTGATCTTTAGATCACCAGGTTAAAGTCCAACAGGTTTATTTGGTATCACAAGCTTTCAGAGCACTGCTCCTTCATCAGGTGAGATGTTATATCACTTACCTGATGAAGGAGCAACGCTCCAAAAGCTTGTGATACCACATAAACCTGTTGGACTTTAACCTGGTGTTGTGAGACTGCTCATTGTGCCCATCCCAGTCCAACGCCGGCACCTCTACTTCATGATCTTTAGATCACCAAGCCTCAACTTACTGACAAATGCACAATATTTGAAAATATTTGTGATCGTCAGTCTATTAACATCTGGAGCATGCATCCACACTGTAGCAATTCACTGCTACAAAACCTTATAAATATTATCAAAATGATATTCACAAATATATTTTTGATCTAAAATGATCTATACAATCTACCATTTAGTAAATGGATGGTGAGGATTACAGGCTGCTATTCAAAAATTTGAGTTTACCTCAGAATGTCACCCTTGGCTCAATGGTAACATACCTGTCTCAGAAGGTTGCTTGTTCAAGTCCCACCAGTGAAATGAGCCTATAGTCAAAGCTGATACTTCAGTGTGTACTGAGGGAAACTGTCTAAGGTACCAATTGAGGTGTTGAATTGAGGCCCCATCTGTTCGCTTATATGAATGTTAAAGATTCCGTGGCACTACTTTGAAGAAGAAGAGGTGTTTTCGCCGCTATCAATATTCATCCTTCTACCAAGATCACAACAATAGATGATCTTGGCCAGAAATTTCCTGTCTCACGGGAATCGTAGTGGGCGGGACAGAAAATTCGACAGACCATTTAAAGGCCCGTTGACCTCAGGTGGGAATTTCCAGTCTTCGGGCATGCGTGGCTGGAAAATCCCGCCCCTTATTATTATCTCATTGTTATTTTTGGGAGTTTGCTGTGTATAAATGAACTACCCCAAAATATAACAGTGGCTGCATTTTAAAAAGTATCTTGTTGGCTGTGAAGCAACTCGGACATTTCTGAGGCCTTGAATGGTGCTATATAAATGCAATGCATTCTTCTTTCAGCAATGTCCTCAGTATCTGCCCAATTTCTGCTTCCTGTCCATTTTCAATCCAGTGCAGTAACCTCTCACTTTCTCACAATTAAAAAAAATGTTTCAGGATGTCACTGGCAGATGTTCCTAATGCACAGGTTACAATACGGCTCCTGACACGTAACTAACTATTCCTAGACCCCATAAAAAATGAAAGTGCCATGATTCTTTTCAGAGGGGTGGTGCGAGAACTAAATTCTATGCAGTTCTGTAGGGTAGAATTAAGAGCCCGGCAGAAACCTCTCCAAGATCAATGCATGGACAGCTTTGATCTCGGAACGAGCTCCTTTTGATTACAACTCTCAAAGTGTCTGCCTTGTCTCCCGAGAGTTCTGGAATCAAGCTTTTACTTTAATCTCTCCATCATTAGTGCTGCTTACACAGGAAGTTGACACTTCCCAAAGACCTCTGGGACTTTTGCTCTCAGGCTGAATTCTGAGGTTTGAACATCCACATGAAATCTCTTAACCATTTTCTACTTTCTTTTGCTGTCATGTTAAAAACATTCCGCACCCTGTGTCCCAGAACCAATTCTATTTTAACCTAAACATCTTTTATATTTAAATAGTATTTGCTAACCCATGCTTAGTTTTGCTCTCCTACACCTAACAATTTGTAATATATTAATGGAATCAGATATATCACTTCTGAGGAAAGAAATCGGGATGAAATGAAAGGCATTTAGATTCTGTACATCAGTAGGAATCTCATATGGCTTTTATTGATGTATTTATTTATTCATGTTTTCATTCTTTGTTTTCTCATTTCGGCTGTGCTGTGTGGAGTGTAGGAACTGCGTCTAAAGTGAATGGGAAATTCTGCGGCATTTCTTAAACACTGGTTGAAATAACCAGGTTAACGACTTCATTTGAAATTAACGTGTCTAGGAATTTTACCCAAATGCATTAACCATTTCATTAAAATTATTGCCAAGGTATATCAGTCAGCTGGGAGGCTAGTGGATGTATTGTCAGCATTTATTGCCCATCCTTAGTTGCCCTTGCAAGTTACAATATGATGTTGTGAATAAAAATACACCTAAATTCTTTTTTTTTAAAGCAATCTTTTAAAGTTTGCCAGGAATGAAAACAGTTACAGATACAAAAATGCCAATTAGCTATAAACAGCTCGGACCCAAACAGGAAGGTAGCCAAACCTCGGATGGTGATGGCTAGATGGTGATGGCTTCAAAGACTATTTCCTCGGGTGGATGGAGCTATTACAAGGGGGCATAACTATAGGGTTCGTGGTGGGAGATACAGGACGGATATCAGAGGTAGGTTCTTTACGCAGAGAGTGGTTGGGGTGTGGAATGGACTGCCTGCAGTGATAGTGGAGTCAGACACTTTAGAAACATTTAAGCGGTTATTGGATAGGCACATGGAGCACACCAGGATGATAGGGAGTGGGATAGCTTGATCTTGGTTTCAGATAAAGCTCGGCACAACATCGTGGGCCGAAGGGCCTGTTCTGTGCTGTACTGTTCTATGTTCTATGTTCTATAGCACGAGGGGACATAGCTTTAAACTGAGGGGTGAGAAATATGGGACAGATGTTAGAGGTAGGTTCTTTACTCAGAGAGTAGTAAGGGCGTGGAATGCCCTGTCTGCAGCAGTAGTAGACTCGTCAACATTAAGAGCATTCAAATGGTTATTGGATAAATGTATGGATGATATTGGAATAGTGTAGATTAGAGGGGCTTTAGATTGGTTCCACCAGTCAGCGCAACATCGAGGGCCGAAGGGCCTATACTGCGCTGTAATGTTCTATGTTCTAAACCATCAGAAATGTCTGATGCTTATCAAGGCACTAAGTGTTATCAACAATCAAGAACCCTCACAAAATCAATCTGCAGTGCTCTGGGGGGAATAAAGAGTTCTCCACAACATGGATGTTGTATTGAAGGTTATTGAAAACCAAAGAAACATCTTGGATGACAAAAAGAGACAGTTTCTGTAGGGTGAACGGAGTTGGTTCATCGCACAGGACAGGAAGGATCTGCACCCCGATTATTCAATAGATCACTGAGGACAATACATCTTGGGTTTGATTATCTGCACTCTCACTCTCAGCCAGGTATGTACAGAATCATAGGTCACAAGGCCTACTGTTACATTGCTTGACTCCATATCTCTCCTCCGCCCCACGTTGATGGTACCACCAGCTGCCACTGTGAGATCTCTTCACCTTGCTAACTTCTCTCACGACCTTCAAAATGGACCTCTTTACCATGCCAATCTATTTGCGACTTAGTGTCCGCCACCAAACCAGAAGTGGTTTGTAAAAGGGGAAGTGAAACCACAGACTGTCAATTGGGCTTCGACTCAGTCAACATTACAGTCAGGAACAATGGGGAACTTGAGGTACATTCAACCATGAAGGGAAATAAAAATAAACACAGGTGGCTGGAGGACGATAGAAATCCATTGAGCTGATGGATTCTTTTACGAGGCACTGCACATTGAACATGTTGCAGATCAAAGGCTTCAATTGCAATGCTGGGAAGCCTCATTAACTTCAAATCAAAGCTGTGTGTGCCTACTTTGGGGCAGAGTGCAGAGCTGTGCAGACTGGAACCACCCAGCCCCAGGTGAAAATGACACCTCCTCTCTGTCAGCTTCCGAAAGGGAGCAAGGAAAATCTGTACTGCAGAATGGAGTTATGATACGATTTAAAATCCTGTCACAGAGGCGGGGAATAGCGGGGGTGGGTGGGGGGGTGGGGGGAGGAGGCAGTGATGCATGGAGATGGAAGTGACCTGGCCACTTCAGAATTTGCACGACTGACAGGCAGGAATGCAGATGTTGATCACAGGGCTGCCTGAAATCACCATACCAAGGTGATCTTCAGGTCTGCCATCTCCACATCAGGGTTAGAAGGGCCATAACACCCCCATCGTGGTGTAGAGTGGCAAGGTCAACCCCTTGCCCCCAGTCCGAGTCTACCCAACCCCCAGGTCTCTTGAGGGACCCTTCCTCTGCAGCCTGGCATCAGCAACTTGGCAGATGGCCACTGTATATCTACCTCCTCGAGCCCCCACAGGTTGCAAGGTGCCAGGCTAGGGTGTCAGTGCCATGATGCCAGGGGCAACTCATTGTTGGCACTGCCATGGTGCGTGGCCTGAAGGGGGCTAAATTGGGGTCTGAGAGGGAAGGGAGGATAAGTGGGAGAGTCTGGGGGAGAGGGGGGCTGAGTGGGCGGGATGGGTCGAGCCACCCTCATGCCTGCATAGTGTGTGGGGGAGTGGGGGTGCGGGGGTGCACGGGGAGCACCCGGAGGAAACCTACGCAAACACGGGGAGAATGTGCAAACTCCACACAGACAGTGACCCAAGGCCAGAATTGAACGCAGGTCCCTGGCGTTGTGAGGCAGCGAACCACTGTGCCACCGTGACATCCCATTTATTTTGATTTCTTTCGATATTTCATCTTTTAATAAATTTCTAAACTAGACACCAGCACAATGTGTGATTTTAAGTGGGGGTTGGGGATGAGGATGAGCTGAGGGAGCGGGTTCCATTTGCCACTAGCTCTCTCCAGCCCTGTCTGTGAGGTTTGGGGTAAATCGTGGATGCAGCACATTGTTAAACATGTTAACTTGATGGCGCCAGCCCTGTAATATTTGAATTCCGGGGCCAGGGGTATATGCCCTGCTGCACATTCCCCGCCATAAAGATGGTGGCTGTGTATGCAACTGCGCAGGCGCAGTGTTGACAGCCAATGCAGGCATTTAAAACATGCAGTTCAATGGGTCTCGGCAGACTCATGTTCAACTTGACTCCGATTATGTAACACTGTGAGGCAGGAAGAAGTGTTAAACTCTTTGCACTCATTTGATCGGTAAATAGCAATGATACATAGCACCATGCAGCCAACTGTGTCCTTCGAATTTTAAATCCTGTCTTCAAGTGTCATTACATTTCTTCACAAGCCATTGTGCATTCTTATTGTGTTAGTAAGCACACTTAAGTTAGAAACTTTATGGAGTAATGCAGTTTAACCTGGAGCGGACTGCTCTCCCAGACCAGAACTGTTGTTAATAGCAAATCAGGTGAAGTAATCTGGGATGCAAACGGAATGGCCGGTCTTAAACTGAATTGTAATGTACATAGGGCGGAATTTTCCCATCCCGCCTGCCATGGGAATCGTAGTGGGCGGGACAGGATCATACAAAATTCCGTTGACCTTGGGCGGGAATTTTCGGTCTTGGAGCGAGCGCGGATGGATAATCCCACCCATAGGCCGGAGTTTTACCGGATTGCCTGCTCCAATTCTGGGGGCGGGCGAGGCTCGGAGAACGGCATTTTCCACTGGCCTCGGGCGGGATCGTTCGAACCTCGGGCGGACGTGCCGGTAAAATTCCGCCCACAGTGTGCTTCCTTCCCGTGTCTATGTTCACTGCAGGGTGGCCTTGGAGAGGGAGCACATGGCGTCCACTGATACACCTGAGGGTTTCCGTAACCTGTGGGCGCCATGGGAGGTGGGTGGGGGCTGAGGTGTAACATCACCCTTGGGAATGATAATTTTGGTTTCGGTGGTTAAGCTTCCTTTCACCTTTTTGTGCTAGTTACAGTGCCCCGCCAGAGGCTGTCTGTCACCCCCTCCCATTTACTGATTTTTGTTTAACTTATTCATTTTTGTTTTCCTAAAGCAGCATTGTGTGCTTCCATCTTGAATTGCCCAGAAACACCTCTTGTCAGATAAGATTATCTTTGTGCGCAAATATTAAGGGTTGGTTATAAACAAGCACAAGGAGGATATAAATGAAAGCCAGTGACTTCAATGTGGTTACATTTGAACATATTTCCATGAAAGCTAGTACAGATCATTTGGAATTCCAATGGTTGCCAGGCAAAGCAGATAATTCATGTGATGCACTATTCTGAATCAAAGAAATATGATGCTATGCTTGATGCCTTTTGATCTTTAAAAGATAGGACCTTCGCAGACTTATACTTAAAAAGGCCCATTGATATTTGTTGGCAAGATAGTTATGGAGTCAATTGTTTATTGTTTCCTATGTCCGTATTTAAGTTGTATAGAGTGACAAGGTGATGTAGTCACATGACTATAATGGTGAACAGGACTGTCAAGAGTCAAGTGAAATTAATATTTCAAATGTTCCCAACTCTTCTTCAAATAATGTTTTTTTTCTTCACTTTTACATCCTTGTTGACTGATTTCCAAAATGACCTCACCAAACCACACATCTCTCAAATGGTATAACTTAGAAGCATTAACATACAGGGAGATCTCGGTGTACAGGTCCACAGTTCCCTGAAAGCTGCAACACACGTGAATAAGGTGGTCAAGAAGGCTGCATGTTTGCCTTCATCAGTTGGGGCATAGAGTATAAAAATTGGCAAGACTTGTTGCGGCTGTATAGAACTTTAGTTCGGCCACATTTGGAATGTTGCATATAGTTCTGGAGGCCACACTACCAGGAGGATGTGGAGACTTTGGAGAGGGTGCAGAAAAGGTTTACCGGGATGTTGCCTGGTTTGCAGGGTTTTGGCTATGAGGAGAGATTGGACAAACTTGGTTTGTTTTCACTTGAATGTCGGAGGCTGAGGGGTGACCTGATAGAAGTTTACAAAATTATGAGAGGCATGGATAGCCGGGAGTCTTTTTCCCAGGGTAGAAATGACAATTACAAAGGGACATAGGTTTAAGGTAAAAGGAGGTAAGTTTAAAGGAAATGTGAGAGACAAGTTTTGTACACAGATGATGGTAAGTGCTGGAATTCACTGCCAGTGGAGGTGGTAGAAGCAGATACAATAGCAACATTTAAGAGGCATCTTGACAGATACATGAATAGGCAGGGAATAGAGGCAAAAGGTCTTTAGTTTAGAAAGGTGTCATGTGTCGGCACAGGCTTGGTGGGCCGAAGGGCCTGTCCCTTGCTGTACTGTTCTTTGTTCCTTGTTCTTTGTTTATAGCAGGTTTCTAGTTGGTAACTGTTACAAACAGGTGAGGAAGGTAGGATGGTTTCCCTCTGTTCCCATTCCTTGTTTGACCGCAACAGATTTTTAAAAAAGAGAATGTGCTTGTTAATTCAACAAGTGTTTAGCTAGGACTAGCTGTACCTTCATACAGACACTTTTTTTCCCTTTGAGGAACAGTGGAAGGATTCCTGGGCTGATCATTAGTCTGTTGAACCATGTTGTGAACGCTCTTTCCATGGCCACCTAGACCTGGCATTGCACTTGAACCCAAATCCTCTCGTCCAGAGATAGAGACACTGTTATTGTGCTACAAATCCTCCCCTGTGATGATTAGAGACACAAACAAGCAAGTTTCCTTGAGTTTTAAAAAGAAAGATTTGTATTTATTGTACATAACCTGGTCTAAAATGTTCCATTTCATACACATGCCCGCACACAAGATGTTCACACACACAAGTAGATTACAGCATTGGTGGCTAGATTAAGCAATTTAAGATTCAGGTTATATGGATCTTGAAGAGTGTTAACTTCGTTGGCTTCTGGCTGGACTCAGTGGTCCTTCTAAATTTGGCATTGATATCGTTTAAAAATGTCGGTGGACAATTTATCCTTCTTTTGAAGAGAGCAGCTGCTGGGTTGAGCTCCTTTTAAAAATGGAATAGTACTTGCGGAATCAAAAGCAACAGGCAGGGTTCAAAACTTACACATTGCATGGACAGAGAGAGAGAGACCCAAACAGGGATCTTGCTTCTTCAGCATCTCATTTGATTGGACCAGTCTGAAGAGAAAACAGGTACTTAAACACACAAAAGGTCAGCTGGCTTGTCACATGACCCTCCCTCTCCAACTGCCCAGATACCCCAAATATGGTTGTCATAGAGTCAGAGAGTCATAGAGGTTTACAGCATGGAAACAGGCCCTTCGGCCCAACTTGTCCATGCCACGCTTTTTTTTTAAACCCCTAAGCTAATCCCAATTGCCCGCATTTGGCCCACATCCCTCTATACCCATCATACCCATGTAACTATCTAAATGCTTTTTAAAAGATAAAATTGTACCCGCCTCTACTACTACCTCTGGCAGCTTGTTCCAGACACTCACCACCCTCTGTGTAAAAAAACTGCCCCTCTGGACACTTTTGTATCTCTCCCCTCTCACCTTAAACCTATGCCCTCTAGTTTTAGACTCCCCTACCTTTGGGAAAAGATATTGACTATCTACCTTGTCTGTGCGCCTCATTATTTTATAGACCTCTATAAGGTCATTCCTCAGCCTCCTACGCTCCAGAGAAAAAAGTCCCAGTCTCTTCAGCCTCTCCTTATAACTCAATCCATCAAGTCCCGGTAGCATCCTAGTAAATCTTTTCTGCATTCTTTCTAGTTTAATAATATCCTTTCTATAATAGGGTGACTAGAATTGTGCACAGTATTCCAAGTGTGGCCTTACCAATGTCTTGTACAACTTCAACAAGACGTCCCAACTCCTGTATTCAATGTTCTGACCGATGAAACAAGCATGCCGAATGCTTTCTTCACCACTCTGTCCACCTGTGACTCCACTTTCAAGGAGCTATGAACATGTACCCCTATATCTCTTTGTTCTGTAACTCTCCCCAACGCCCTACCATTAACTGAGTAAGTCCTGCCCTGGTTCAATCTACCAAAATGCATCACCTCGCATTTGTCTAAATTAAACTCCATCTGCCATTCGTCAGCCCACTGGCCCGTTGCAAGATCCCGTTGCAATTGGAGATAACTTTCTTCACTGTCCACTATGCCACCAATCTTGGTGTCATCTGCAAACTTACTAACGATGCCTCCTATATTCTCATTCAAATCATTAATATAAATGACAAATAACAGTGGGTCCAGCACTGATCCCTGAGGCACATCGCTGGTCACAGGCCTCCAGTTTGAAAAACAACTCTCTACAACCACCCTCTGGCTTCTGTCAAGAAGCCAATTTTGTATCCATTTAGATACCTCACCCTGGATCCCATGAGATTTAATTTCATGCAACAACCTACCATGCGGTACCTTATCAAAGGCCTTGCTAAAGTCCATGTAGACAACATCAACTGCACTGCCCTCATTTACCTTCTTGGTTACCCCTTCAAAAAACTCAATTAAATTTGTGAGACATGATTTTCCACTCACAAAGCCGTGCTGACTGTCCCTAATCAGTCCTTGCATCTCTAAATGCCTGTAGATCCTGTTTCTCAAAATACCTTCCAACAATTTACCCACCACAGATGTGAGGCTCACTGGCCTGTAGTTACCAGGCTTTTCCCTGCAGCCCTTTTTAAACAAAGGCACAACATTTGCCACTTTCCAATCTTCAGGCACCTCACCCGTGACTATCAATGATTCAAATATCTCGGCTAGGGGACACGCAATTTCCTCCTTAGCCTCCCACAACGTCCTGGGATATACTTCATCAGGTCCCGGGGATTTATCTACCTTGATGCGCTTTAAGACTTCCAGCACCTCCTTCTCTGTAATGTGTACACTCTTCAAGATATCACTATTTATTTCCCCAAGTTCCCTAACATCCATTGTGGTATAATGGATTCCAGATGCCTGGATTATATGATTAGATTACATCTGGGCAAAGTCCTTTCATAGCCAGAATCTCATTGTCCAAGTGATTTTGCCTAATGGCTTGTCCCCCCACATAGTTGGCTACTCAGGTAAATGTCTGGGTGCTTTGCTGGTGGGCTAGGAGATGGCTCCCATTTATATCCTTCAAGGTAATTGTTCCTGGTGAAGCTTTGCAGGCAGGTACTTTCCGTTGCAATGGCTTTGATATATAGGAGGTACAGTGATGCAAATGTGAAGCCATCTTTGACTGTGATTACAACTGGAATGTGGGCTACAACTGCCCAGCCAGTCATGCTGGTGGGATCTTCCAGTCCTGTTGATGGCGACATCCGCCATGTGTTTGCCGGCGGTGAGGGGTACATTCAATGGAAAACCCCATTGACAACAGTGGGACCAGAATATCCCACCGCCACTATATAATGGCGGGTCGCCTCCATCACGCCAAAACACAAGGCAGATTGTGCAGAAAATTCCGCCCGTAGTTTTATAAAAATCAATTAGTGAGTTTCCAGCTAGTTAGTTCATTAAGCCTTTTATTTTTTATCAAGCGTGGCTTCATAAAGTAACTAGAAATTATAATATACTTTAAGAAACATTTTGGATAACAAAGGGGGTGTCAAGTCCAAGAGATGATGCAATCGTGTCTATCCGTGAACAATGGGTGGGATTTTCCGGGCTGTTGTCAAGACCGGAATTTCCTGCCCGAGCTCAACTGACCATTAAATGGTCTGCCGAATTTTCTGTCCCATCGTGGGCAAGGTGGGAACTTTCCAGCCTATGATTTCAAAGCTACATATAACTGATATTCATTAATTATCTGTAATGGGTCTTCGGAGGCAGAAGTCTGGTCACCAAAATCCCTTCATTTACAATTCCTAACAGCAGTACACAGAGTGCTAGCAGTTAGCAGTCTACCTCCGGGGGTGTCAGAGGAACTGACACTCCCAGTTAAGTACAAGACAAAGACTCCCTGATTGGCCCATCAATTGGATCCTTAGTCAGGGAGTTCATACTCCAATAGGCCAACCTCAATGGCCTGACTGAAGTCATTACATATCAATTATTGAGAGTCTGATCATCCTTCGAAGTCAAGCGCATTATGGTTGTGGGCATCTACAACTCAGAGACTATGTATTGCCGCGTTGATCTTTCCCATCCGGTAAGGCATGGTTAACTAATAGGGAGCAGCTTTGATGCCAGCCGTAAAAACAAAGAATTTGGATTTCTTGCTCATCTTATAGGTATCAAATCAGAACCTGACGCATCTGGTTCATAGTCAACAGTCCTGTGTCAGAGGTGTGGCACCCAGCATATTGGAGAGCAGATCATGGGCCAGAGGTATTGATCATCATCATTTTAAAGTTAGTGTCCAGTGCGGATTGCTTTAGTTGTATTTCATGCTGCATGATTTTGTAAGATGGGAGGATCATTCCTTATATCCACCTGGACAGGAAGAAATAGATCATTAGTAAGAGGAGGGGGAGTAGGGGCAATATTGAACATCAGACCTCCTCTAGCACGAGCTCTTAGAAAAGAATTCAGATGAGGATAATTTATTTGAACCATTTCTCTCGTCCCCAGTGTAGCCAGTCTTGCTATCCTGAGAAACAATGGGCTGATTTTATGGCCCCCCTGGGGTGGGTTGTCAGGCAGTGTGGGGCAGAAAACTGAGTGCACCCAGCTGCCCGCACCCACATCATAATTTTACCAGTGGGAGGGAGGCATTGGACCCCACCACCCTTGAGCTAATTGAGGCCCTTTAGTCACCAATTAGTGGCCACTTAAGGCCTCCCACCTCCACTCTAATTGTACCTGGGGGAGAGGTACAATTAGAGTGGAGGTGGGCAGGGGAGGGTTGGTAGAAGTTGGAACCCAGTGTCCAGCCTGACAGGTCTCACCGGGTAAGCTGGTGGCCGGTCAAGGGGGGATGGTGCTAACTTTTTGAACTTCCTGTGCCCATCACACCCACCCCTCTCCAAGACCTTCCCACCTCAGTGTTTCCACACCCCGCCCCCCCCCCCCCCGCCCCCCACGCCTTGCACAGCCCAGCTCCCCATCTTGGTCCCCTTGCAGGTGTCAGTGAAGCCTGCTACCAGGGCCCCAACAAGACACCAGGCTTCTCTTAAAGTCCAGCCGCTATCACGGCACAATCTCTGCAAGATCACTGCAGTCACAGCAGTGACTGCCATTCCCACTGGTGCTGCTGGGACCAGAGATCTTCCATCCATTGGATTGGCCGGCAGCTCTCAGAGGTGGGACCTCCTCTCCGGATTGGAGCAAAGTCCCACCTCAAGCTAAAGAATGGCCCGAGGGCCATTAAATTGTTGTAGTTGAGCCAGCCAAGAGGATTATCCCTGACTTATACACTGGGCTCCCTGCTCTCAATAAAGTTCAACCCAGTTGTCCTCATAACATCTGATTGCTTTCCTGCAATCCAGGTTCATGGATCTTCCCTTCACTTTGTTACAGCCATAAAAATTAACATCAAATGTATAAACAAAAATTTACTACACAAACTAACTCCATACTTGGATACCAGTCAACTTGCAGAATTAAGCATCACACTTGTACCAATGTCTGGTGCCAATCTTCTCGACCCATTTTTTTTTCCAAAATGGCAAATTACAAAGTGGCAACAATATGGAAGATGGAAGACACCTGATCCTGGACTGAGATCTTTGCAGATGGTTGTCATTGGCAACCGTGAGTATGTCTGGGCTGAGTGTGGGCCAGAGCAGACTGAGCCACCAGGATTGTCTGGAATTTTCAAGGGCATTGGCAGTGTGGGTGGGGGAGGAGCATGCATGTTGTCACACAATAAATGCCTCTCCCATAAAGCCATTGTCATTTCTCTGGGAAAGTGCTTCAGTATTCGTAAAGCTCTGCTCCAGGACACGAGTGAGATAATGCAGTGGAAGCCCCTGTTGATGCAAGACGCCACAGCCTCGCAGCCCCTCGAGTTCAATTTCCGTAGTACATGAGGTTCCAGTCTCTGAATTGGTGCTTGCTCTCGGTCCAGGTTGAGTGATGGTGCATCTTCAAGAAGACTGTCCTTCTCTTCCAGAAGTGCTTAGACACTTTCTACATCTGAAATTGAAGAGGAACAAGGGTTAGCTTTTAGTACACAGGATAAACAGAGAGATGGCTGGCTGCTAAAGGAAGAGTGTAGAATGAGATCGAAATGAGGAGAGAAAAAGAGGTTAAGATGTGAAATAATCAGTCCCAAAGCAGGTGGGGGCTGGGGCGTTAAAATTAATACCTTCACCTTTCTTCCTTCTGTCATTGTTGTCCGCCTTGGGTGAAACTGTTGGCCAATGGATTGGAGCAACATCCAATATCAACCCATGTTTTAGTAGTTTGTGAAGCAATTGCATAATGCTTGATAGATGGTTACAGATGTCGACTGTACCTTTATTTTACCACAGAAATCTATCTAGCAGATAGATTTCAGCACACATGTACGCATTAGTGATACATAGCCCAGAATTTCCTGGATCTTTTCAGCATGAATACTGCATAACGGCACGTTGGGCGGCACGGTAGCACAGTGGTTAGCACTGCTGCTTCACAGCTCCAGGGACCCAGGATCGATTCCCGTCTTGGGTCACTGTCTGTGTGGAGTTTGCACATTCTCCTCGTGTCTGCGTGGGTTTTCTCCAGGTGCTCCGGTTTCCTCCCACAGTCCAAAGATGTGCGGGTTAGGTTGATTGGCCATGCTACAAAATTGCCCTTAGTGTCCTGAGATGCGTAGATTAGAGGGATTAGTGGGCAAATATGTAGGGATGTGGGGGTAGGGCCTAGGTGGGATTGTGGTCAGTGCAGACCCGATGGGCCGAATGGCCTCTTTCTGTACTGTCGGGTTTCCATGATAACCATTTATTCAAGGAAATTCATACATAAATGATTTGTGCAAGTGTCTTTTTAAAAATTTATTCATGGGACAAGGGCGTCACTGGCTGGCCAGCATTAATTGTCCATCCCTAGTAGTCTTTGGAGGGCAGATGAGAGTCAACCACATTGCTGTGGCTCTTGACTTACACGTAGGCCAGACCAGGTAAGGACAGCAGATTTCCTTCCCTAAAGGGCATTATGAACCAAATGGGTTTTTCCAGATATTTTTTATTGAATTCAAATTACACCATCTGCCATGGCAGGATTTGAATCCTGTTCCCCAAAACATTAGTTGAGTTTCTGGATTGATGGACTAGCGATAATACCACTAGGCCATCGCCTCCACTAACTCAATTATGACTTCCCTCGGTCTTCTGCGTTGATTCTGAGATCAACCCAGTGAAACCCTTGGCTGCTCATTGACATTGCTCCACCAATACAAAAAAAATAACAAACTCTAAATGATTGTAAATTTACAGTCAAAATGATAGGTGCAGCAGGACCAAGGTGGCTATTTCAGGTATTTAAGGGGATTTTTAAAATATAGAAAGGTTACAGAAGAGAATTACCAGAATGTTACCAGGGATGAGGCACTTTAGTTATGAGGAGAGATTGAAAACAGTTAGGGCTGTTCTCCTGGTAAAGAGATGGTCTTAGAACAGTGGTTAGCACTGCTGCTTCACAGCACCAGGGACCTGGGTTCGGTTCCAGGCTTGGGTCACTGTCTATGCAGAGGCTGCACGTTCTCCCCGTGTCTGTGTGGGTTTCCTCAGGGTGCTCCGATTTCCTCCCACAGACCAAAAGACGTGCTGGTTAGATGCATTGGCCATGCTAAATTCTCCCTCAGTGTACCCGAACAGGTGCCAGAGTGTGGTGACTAGGGGATTTTCACAGTAACTTCATTGCAGTGTTAATATAAGCCTACTTGCGACACTAATAAATACATAATAACAAAGATTTTCAAGATGATGAGCAGGTTTGATAGAGTAGATTGAGATAATCCATCTTCTCTAGTGAATTGATGGAAATCATTGGCAAGGTTGGTGATGATGAGAAATTGTCTTCCAAAGAGATTTGTTAAGGTCTGAAAGCTTTACCTGAAAAGGTGCTGGAAGCTGATTCCATGAATAGCTTTCAAAGGAATTTTCACAAAGGCTTGGGGATGAGGACTTACAGGGGCGATGGACAAAGAGCAGGGATGTGGTACTAAGCATTTCGTTCAGCGAAAATGCCAACAGTGGTAGAAAAGGCATTGTCTACTTTTGAAGTTTCTATGATATCTCCTGACTGAAACCTGCCCTGTATTTTCCAAACATTTAAATGTTTCCTTCTGGCATGAGAACCTGTTTAATTCACATTAAAGAGAGTAAATCTTTCATTTTCCTAAACATTCTATCCTCAATATGCACAGGCGATCTTTTGATGACTTCAAACCTCAATGTCCATGAATTCCTTAAGAAAGAGACTTAAAGAAAGGAGCTACCATATGTTCCACATTCCCCTCGAGGCCCTGATTGTTTAGGTTGCTTTCTGCTGCTTTTTGCATTCCAGAATATTCTCAAGATTCTCAGGAAATTTTGCAGCAAGTTGCCATTGTCAAAGTAAATCGCCAATTATAACCGCAAATTGGATTGGGAAAATGTTGACCCCCTTCAAATGATAATCTCCACGTTTATTTCATGTTGAATTTCTGTTCAAAAGGAACCGTCCTTGCGATTTCATATCAGAGCAGATTCAAAACAAAATTCACATTAAAACTACCTTGCGGATTTACAGCACGTGTCAGCCAATGATGCACTGAAATTATTCACTCTAGTTCATTTCCCAGAGGTGATGGCCAAGTTGTATTATTGCTGGACTATTCATCCAGAAACTCAGCTAATGTTCTGGGGACCTGGGTTCGAATCCCGCCACGGCAGATGGTGCAATTTGAATTCAATAAAAAATACCTGGAATTAAGAATCTACTGATGACCATGAAACCATTGTTGATTGTCGGGAAAACCCATCTGTTTCACTAACGTCCTTTAGGGAAGGAAATCTGCTGTCCTTACCCAGTTTGGCCTACATGTGACTCCAGAGCCACAACTATGTGGTTGACTCTCAACTGTCCTCTGAAATGGCCTGGCAAGCTACTCAGGTCAAGGGCAATTAGGGATGGGCAATAAATGCTTGCCTGCCAGAGGCGCCCATGTCCCATGAATGAAAAAAAAGAATGCTTATACTTGATAAAGGTATTTTGTTACACATTGGGCCCGATTTTACCAACAATTTGCGCCCGTTTTCGGACGTGAAATCGCGGTAAAGTCGGGTGTGAGGCCTTTATCGTGATCTGCACCCACGTCCGCGCAGATCGCCACTTTACCGAGACCCGCGAATGGTGGGGATCCATTCCGCGCAACGACGATTTAAATGCATTTGCATGCATTTAAATTGAATTAATGAACTGCCCACCCAACTCTATCAGCATTTCCCCCTTTACCACCGCGTTTGCAAATCCGGAACCGCGCTCTTAGGGACCTGCTAAATAAAAGTCTGAGGCGGGGTGCTCCAGCCTCTGAAGAGTGCGTTCAGTGCTTCCAACAGCTCTCTGGCTCAGATCAGTGGGGGGCGGGGGGGGGGGGGGGGGGGGGAGGTGGGTCAAATCATTCTCTGGTTGGAGGGGGGAGGAGGGGAGTGAGGTCATATCGTTGTCTGGTTGGGGGGGAGGAGGAGGCGGGTCAGATGTATCTCTGGCGGGGGAGAGGGCCGATCGTTGTCTGGTGGTGGGGGGGAGGCGGGTCAGATGTTCCTCTGGAGGGGAGGGGGAGTGAGGCCAGACCATTCTCTGGGGGGGGGGTGGAGTGAGGCAAGTTCGTTGTCAGGGAGGGGGGGTGGAAGGTAAGGCCAGATCGTCGTCTGGGGTGGGGGAGAGTGAGCCAGATCGTTGTATGGGGGGGGAGGGAATAAGGCCAGATTGTCATCTTGGGGGGGGGGGGTGGGGGGAGTGAGCCAGATCGTTGTATGGGGGGGGAGTGAGGCCAGACCATTCTCTGTGGGGGGGGGAGGGAGTGAGGTCAGATCATTGTCTTGGAGGGGGGGGGGAGGAGGGAGGCGGGTAAGATGTATCTCAGGGAGGGGGGGCAGATGGATCTCTGGTGGGGGGGCAGATGGATCTCTGGTGGGGGGGCAGATGGATCTCTGGTGAGGGGGGCAGATGGATCTCTGGTGGGGGCAGGGGGGTCCGCTGCCACTCTGTGGGTGATTGGTGGGGGGAAGGGGGCAGGGGTGGCAATCAGTCTGGGTAGTGGGGGATGAATAAGGGGCACACACACACATCACTGTCCCCCTTATCCACCACCACCCGCTACCCAGACCGATCACCACCCCTGCCCCCTCCCCCCCACCGATCACCCGCAGAGTGGCAGTGGACCCCCCTACACCCCCGCACCCCCACCAGAGATCCATCTGCCCCCCCCACCAAAGATCCATATGCCCCCCCCCACCAGAAATCCATCTGCGCCCCCCCGCCCCAAGATACGCCCTCGTTCCCGCTTGTCACTCCCAGGAGGCTTTCTCTGCTTTCTGCGGCTTGGGAGCAATCTGACACGGGCGTGCTTTTTCCAATTTTTTTCTAACTGCACATGCGCAGTTCAGAGCTCCGATCGTTCCGGCAGCGCTAAGCCCCGCCCACAGCGTGAATCAGACTGGAGATGGCTGAGAGCATATAGGGGTGCCTGAAAGCGGATTTCTAAGTCAGATCTGTACTACGCCCAGATTCAGCACTTAGAATGAAAATGGTAAAATCGGGCCCATGTACTCTTGAAACCCTGTTGTATCTTTGCAGAAAAATTGTGACATGGATCGCTGAAAATCTACTGAGCAGATTGAAATAGCACTCTAAGTTAATTAATATTTATTTGATCTGTTGATGATTAGCTCTGTCTTTTGAAAATGGACAATATATTGGCTGCACTCCAGTCCTTTGGCATACTTTGAACTTCAATAGAACTCTAAAATATACTTTCTAGGACCTTTGCCACTTCCTCCTTCTCCAGTTCGCTGAGGATCCTTGCAATGTACCCCATTGGATGCTGGCACCTTATCCTTGCTTTGATTGAGCAACTCCTCTAATATTTTGCTTTCTTTTATAATATTTATCATTTCACTTTTAACCAGTTTGACAATGGTGTCCTTCCCCAGTATCCCTTTTTGTAAACATCAAAACAAAGGGCAGGATTTCCACCCAACCCCACTCCCCCCACCTCCCCTCCCCAACCCCCACCCAAAGACATGTTTTCCAGCGGCAGAGACAGCTTGCCATTGGCTGCCGGCAGCATCTTCCAATCCCACTGGGGTCTACAACCTTTTTCTGTGGCTCCCTCGTCCCACTGCCAGGGAACCTGCTGCAGAGGGGCTCGTCTTCGTTCGGACCATGAGATCCCACTGGCAGGAAGGGCTGGAAAATCCTGCCCAAAGTTCTTGTTAAGTATCTTCGTCCATTTTCCACTTAAAGTCTCCTTTCAGCCAGATTCTTTTTGCAATTTTCCTTTTACCGATATATTTGAAGACTCGATTAGGCTATGGCCGAGCTGTTATGTTCTAGCAGCTCGGAATTTAGAAGTTCAGGATTTCTGTTATCCTTCATTCATGTACTCACTCGGATACATTTCAGCACACCACCATGACTCAGTACTGGTGAGAGGTGTTTTACAGAAAACATTCCAACATATGAGTCTCTACTGTTGGTCTAATTAAACCCTAAGAACCAACCACAGACACCATTGATCATTTATTCCTTCTATAGTAAGCACTAGCATGGTCAGGGTGCTCCTAGTGGGGGAGGCGATGGCCTCGTGATATTATCGCTAGACTATTAATCCAGAAACTCAACTATGTTCTGGGGACCTGGGTTTGAATCCCACCACAACAGATAGTGGAATTTGAATTCAATATAAAAAATAAATCTGGATTTAAGAATCTGCTGATGACCATGAAACCATTGTCAATTGTCGGAAAAACCCATCCGGTTCACTAATGTCCTTTAAGGAAGGAAATCTGCCGTCCTTCCCTGATCTGGCCCAAATGTGACTCCAGAGCCATAGTAATGTGGTTGACTCTCAACTGCCCTCTGAAATGGTCTAACAAGTCGTTTCAAGGGCAACTAGGGAAGGGCAATAAATGCTGGCCAGCCAGTGATGCTCATGTGCCAAGAATGAATAAATAAAAGCAATGTATAAGAAATTGGACCAAGTGTTGGTGACAGAAGAGGATCAGGAAGCAGCCAACAAATGGACCATCTAACATCCTTCTTTGATTTCAGGCCATTGAAAATCATATCCCACCATATCTATATTTAAAAGAAGAATCTGAATACTAAACTGGAGTTATTTGATAACATTAAGTGTCTCTAAATGCCCTGTGAGTTTTGGCAGTGACTATGTTAGAATCCGTTCTTCATTTATATGCAGTTGTGTGCAAATATTTTTATAAAACTGAAATCTAGAATGGAAATGTAGCAACTGCAGCTGTAAAACCCCCAGTGACTGCGATTCCAAACCCGTTCAAGTATTTAATGTGAATATTCAGTTTATGCTATTCATTCCATGAGAACACAAGAAATAGGAGCAGAAGTAGGCCATTCAGTCCATTAAGCCTTACCTGACATTTTATAAGGTCATGGCTGATCTAATTGTAGCCTTAACTCCACTTTCCTGCTTGTCTCCTATAATCCTCGATTCCCTTGTCAATCTGTCCAACTCAAATATATTCAATGACCCACCCTGCACTGCTCATTGTGGAAGAGAATTCCAAAAGTTAAAGCCCGTCTGAGAAAATAAATTCCTCTTTATCGCCATTAAAATGGGAAAACCCATATTTTAAACTGTTCCCCCATTAACAGATTCCCCCATGAGAGGAAACATCCTCTTAGAACCATAGAACCATAGAAAATTACAGCTCAGAAACAGGCCTTTTGGCCCTTCTTGTTTGTGCCGAACCATTTTTTTCCTAGTCCCACTGACCTGCACTTGGACCATATCCCTCCACACCCCTCTCATCCATGAACCCGTCCAAGTTTTTCTTAAATGTTAAAAGTTACTGATGTTAAATGTTAAAAGCATTTACCACTTTATCCGGCAGCTCATTCCACACTCCCACCACTCTCTGCGTGAAGAAGCCCCCACTAATATTCCCTTTAAACTTTTCTCCTTTCACCCTTAACCCATGCCCTCTGGTTTTTTTCTCCTCTAGCCTCAGCGGAAAATGCCTGCTTGCATTCACTCTATCTATACCTATCAAAATCTTATACACCTCTATCAAATCTCCCCTCAATCTTCTACGCTCCAGGGAATAAAGTCCCAACCTATTCAATCTCTCTCTGTAACTTAGAGTGTACCCTGTCAAGCTCACTCAAACTCTTACATGTTTGAATAAGATCACAAATTCATTGGCTCCAGTCTCTAGCTGGCTGCTTCATTTACTTGAACACACTTGGACCCCGTGGAAATATTATAGAGATCTGCGCTATCCTTACTAATGTCCAGAAGCTTGGTCCAAACAAAGATCAGTAAGCTCGGTGAGGGGTCAACCAGCAGTGACTGAGTAAGCATGAAGAAGGCTGCTCCCTCTCAGAACAATGCTGAATGTAGCCCAACCACTCCTCCCTCCGATTGACAATTGATGAACCAGAGGGCAGGCAGGAATGGCCAGCCAACGCAGCACTGGAGGGAACCAGGCACAAGGCCATCCCATGATCCAGAACAAGGAGCTACAGGGTTATCTCAAACCTAAGATTAACATCTTGTTGATTTTATTTTTACACCTGACCACAACATTGTAGCAATCAGTGTACATGGACACTCAAATCTCTTTGGATTTTTAAAAATTGGTTCTCGGGGGGTGAGAATCGCTGGCAAGACCAGCATTTATTGTCTATCCTTAAATGCCCCAGAACTGAATGGTTTGCAAGGCTATTTCAGAGGGCAGTTAAGGGGGCAATGGCCGAAAGGTACTATCGCTAGACTATTAATCCAGAAACTCAGCCAATGTTCTGGGGACCTGGGTTCAAATCCCGGCATGGCAGATGGTGGAATTTGAATTCAATAATAAAAAATATCTGGAATTAAGAATCTACTGATGGCCATGAAACCATTGCCGATTGTCAGAAAAACCCATCTGGTTCACTAATGTCCTCTAGGGAAGGAAATCTGTCATCTTTACCTGGTCTGGCGTACATGTGACTCCAGAGCCACAGCAACGTGGTTGACTCTCAACTGCCCTCCAAGGGCAACTAGGGACAGGCAATAAATGTTGGCCAGCCATGGCCCACAAATTAATTTTTAAAAAGTTGAGTCACTTTTTTTATTTATTCACTGATGGGATGTGGGTGTTGCTGGCTGGGTCAGTATTTGTTGCCCATCCCTAATTGTCTTTGAGAAGATGGCAGTCAGCCGTATTCTTGAATCACTGCAGTCCATGTGGTGTGGCTATACCCACAGTGCTGGTAGAAAGGGAGTTCCAGGATTTTGCACCAACAATGGTGAAGGAACGACGGTATATTTCTCAGTCAGTATGGTGAGTACATGGAGGGAGCATGGAAGTGGTAACGGCTCCATGTTTCTTGTCTTTCTAGATGGTGGAGGTCTTGGGTTTGGAAGGTGTCATCGAGTCATAGGCCGGGAATCTACCGCCCTGCTTGCCACGGCAATCGAAGCGGGTGAGGGACGGACCATGGGAAGGTCCGTCGACCCTGGGTGGGATTTTACAGTTTCGGGACAAGCTAGGATGTAAACTCCCTCCGATAGAGTTTTGTTTACAGCACAGAAAGCAGCCTTTCAGCCTATTGTGTCTGCACCGGCCATCAAGCACCTATCAATTCTAACCCTAATGTCTAAGGACCCTTGGTGAGTTGCTGCAATGCATCTTGTAGATTGTACACACTGCTGCTAATGTGCGTTGGTGGTGGAGGGAATGAATGTTGAATGTAGTGGATGGGGTGCCAATCAAACAGGCTGCTTTGTCCTGAATGTTGTTGAGCTTCTTGAGTGTTGTTGGAGCAGCACTCATCCAGGCAAATACCATCACACTCCTGACTTGTGCCTTATAGACAGTGGACAGGCTTTGCGGAGTCAGGAAATGAGTTAGTCTCCACAGAATTCCCAGCCAATGACTAGCTCTTGCAGCCACAGTATTCATATGGCTGGTCCAGTTGAGTTTCTGGTCAATGGTAATCCCCTGGACGTTGATAGTGGGGGATTCAATTATAGTAATATCATTGAATGTCAAGGGGTGATGGTTAGAAAATGGTTGGGCTGAAAACATTAACCCGAAGATCTCCTGCAAGTAGTGTCCTAGGACTGAATCACAGAATTGTTATGGACAGAATGAGGCCATTGGGTCCATCAAGTCTGTACTGGCTCTCAGAATGAGCAACTCACCAAGTACCATTCTCTGCCTTTCCTGTGCACCTGCACATTCTTCCTTTTCAGATAACTGTCTAATTCCCTTTTGAATGCTTCAATTAAACCTGCCTCCATCTCACTTTCAGGCAGTGCATTCCAATCCCGAACCACCCGCTGCATTAAAAAAAAATTCTTCTCATTAACTTTTGATTGACTTCCAACAACCACATCCACCTTTCTTTGTGTGAGGTAGGACTCCAACCAGTGGAGGGTTTTCCCCCTGATTTCCATTGAGTTCAGTTTTGCTAGGGCTCCTTGATGCCACACTGGCTCAGCTGATAAAATAAAAGCAAAATACTGCGGATGCTGGAATCTGAAACAAAAACAGAAAATGCTGGAAAATCTCAGCAGGTCTGACAGCATCTATGGAGAGAGAATAGAGCCAACGTTTCGAGTGTGGATGAGCCTTCCTCACAGGGCTGAGAATGGTGCGAAGAGTATGTGTAAATGGCACAACCAAAGTACAGCGAGTCTTTTGTAACCACAAATTTACATTCCCTTTTGCCCTTTGGTCTGTGACATCTTCGTCAATCACACAGCGCCCCCTCCGCCCCCAGCCTTACAGTATAAATATTGTCCTAATGTCTTTGTCTTTAGCTCTGATGACGGGTCATCCAGACTCCAAACGTTGTCTCTATTCTCTCTCCACAGATGCTGCCAAAACTGCTGAGATTTTCCAGCATTTTCTGTTGTGGTTTGCTCAGCTGATGTCAAGGGCAGTCACTCTCACCTCAGCACTGAGAATTACTGTGATCCATCCTTACAAAATGAGTGACCACATTGAATTCCATCTCCCCTCCTCTCACTTAATCAATCAGCACCTCTTTGTAATTGGAGTATGGACAAGGCTCTTAATTGGTGGCGCAGTGGTTAGCACTGCTGCCTCACAGCACTAGGGACCTGGGTTCAATTCCGGCCTCAGGTGACTGTGTGGAGTTTGCACGTTCTCCCCATGTCTGCCCAGATTTCTTCCGGATGCTCCGGTTTCCTCCCACAGTCCAAAGATATGCGGGTTAGGTTGATTAGAATCATAGGATGCCCACAGTGCAGAAGGAGGCCATTCAGCCCATCGAGTCTGCACCGGCTCTCTGACAGAGCATCTTACCCAGGCCCAACTCCTGTTCTATCCCCGTAACATAATGCATTTACCCCACTAATCTCCTTAATCTTGGGACAGTAAGGAGCAATTTAGCATGGCCAATCCAACTAACCAGACATGGGGAGAATGTTCAAACTCCACATGAACAGTCACCCAAGGCTAGAATTGAACCCGGGTCCTGGCGCTGTGAAGCAGCAGTGCTAACCATTGTGCCACCGTGCCGCCCATTTAGCCATGCTAAAATGACCCCTTGGCTGGAATTTTATTGCCCTGCCTGCCACAGGAATCAGGGAGGGCGAGGGGTGGATCATGGGAATGTCCGTTGACCTCGGACGAGATTTTACAATTTTGGGACGAGTGTAAGGCCGCAAAGTCCCGCCCTTAGTGTCAGTTGGATTAGCAGGGTTACAGGGATAGGGCCTGGGTGAGATTGTTGTCGGTGCAGACTCGATGGGCCAAATGGTCTCCATCTGCACTGTAGGGATTCTAAGATTCTATGAATTACCCCATCGGTCAGTTTACAACCACTATATATTTAAAATAAGTGGAAAAAATATGCCCCCCACAATGATGTCCAAAGGTGTGCGGGTTAGGTTGATGGGCCATGTTAAATTGACATAGTGTCAGGGGGATTTGCAGGGTAAATATATGGGGTTACGGGAATAAGGCCTGGGTGGGATTGTGGTCGGTGCAGATTTGATGGACCGAATGCACTGTAGGGATTCTAAAATATCCCTCTTTAATTAATGAAATAACAGCAGAATCTGGAGGTCAGTCCTTACTGCCAGGACCGACACTGGGGGGGCGGGGGGATTGGTATCAGGTCTTTACAGCTCCCTGACCCACTGTCAGTCCAGTCTCAGGCTCCTGTGTAGGGCTGAGTGAGTGGGTGAATGGTGTGGGGTGGATGCTCTGGTTGGTGGGGTTGGCGCTGTGGAGCGGCTGATGTAGGCTGGCTGTGCCACTGTTGGGGAGGTGATGTATTTCCGCTGTCTGTAACTGATCAAAGCTGCGAAGCGACCTGAGCAGATAAACAGCCAGACACACCTTCCCGCACGGTAGGTCAATCCTCTCAGCCTGTATCTCGCCGGGGGAGGGGGTTAACAACACTATACAGCCAGCCTGAGTGCGGGGCTTTATTTAGGGAGGGTCTGTGTGGATGGGAACCTTTATTAATGCAGCGAAAGCCCGGCTCTCTGCCTCGGGAATCCCAGCTGGAAGAGATTTGCAACATGTGCGGATTAGATTGCGGAGATGCAGCTCCGGAATTGGGGATTTTGTTTAAATTCTTCCTCCGATTGTTTTTTTTTGTCTTGAGCGTTAAAAAGATGAAAGCCATCCATCCCCTTGCTGCTGAGACGGTGCTGAGTGTGTGATTACAGAGCTGCAATCTAGCACACTCACTGGGCAGCTCATGGCGGAGCGTCAGGGAGCAGGAGAAAGGAGGAAAGGATTGCAGTTAACAGAAAGGGCTAGGCAAGTGTCACAGCGAGGGGGGGAGAGATAGAGGGGGTGTCACGGAGGGGGTGTCGCGGGGAGGGGGTGTCGCGGGGAGGGGGGTGGGAGGGGGTGTCGCGGGGAGGAGGGTGGGAGGGGGTGTCGCGGGGAGGAGGGTGGGAGGGGGTGTCGCGGGGAGGGGGGTGGGAGGGGGGTGGGAGGGGGTGTCGCGGGGAGGGGGGTGGGAGGGGGTGTCGCGGGGAGGGGGGTGGGAGGGGGTGTCGCGGGGAGGGGGGTGGGAGGGGGTGTCGCTGGGAGGGGGGTGTCGCTGGGAGGGGGGTGTCGCTGGGAGGGGGGTGTCACGGGGAGGGGGGTGGGAGGGGGTGACGCGGGGAGGGGGGTGGGAGGGGGTGTCGTGGGGAGGGGGGTGGGAGGGGGTGTCGCGGGGAGGGGGGTGGGAGGGGGTGTCGCGGGGAGGGGGGGTGGGAGGGGGTGTCGCGGGGAGGGGGGGTGGGAGGGGGTGTCGCGGGGAGGGGGGGTGGGAGGGGGTGTCGCGGGGAGGGGGGGTGGGAGGGGGTGTCGCGGGGAGGGGGGGTGGGAGGGGGTGTCGCGGGGAGGGGGGGTGGGAGGGGGTGTCGCGGGGAGGGGGGGTGGGAGGTGGTGTCGCGGGGAGGGGGGTGGGAGGTGGTGTCGCGGGGAGGGGGGTGGGAGGGGGTGTCGCGGGGAGGGGGGTGGGAGGGGGTGTCGCGGGGAGGGGGATGGGAGGGGTTGGCGCGGGGAGGGGGGTGGGAGGGGGTGGCGCGGGAAGGGGGGTGGGAGGGAGTGTCGCGGGGAGGGGGGTGGGAGGGGGTGTCGCAGGGAGGGGGTAGGGTGGCGGTGTCGCAGGGAGGGGGAGTCGCGGGGAGGGGGGTGGGAGGGGGTGTCGCGGGGAGGGGGGTGGGAGGGGGTGTCGCGGGGAGGGGGGTGGGAGGGGGTGTCGCGGGGAGAGGGGTGGGAGGTGGTGTCGCGGGGAGTGGGGGTGGCGCGGGGTGGGGGGTGGGAGGGGGTGGCGCGGGGAGGGGGGTGGGAGGGAGTGTCGCGGGGAGAGGGATGGGAGGTGGTGTTGCGGGGAGGAAGGTGGGGATGTCGGTGGGAGAGGGTGTTGGGGAAAGGGATGTCGCGGGGAGGGGGTGTCACAGGGAGGATGAGTGGGAGGGAGTGTCACAAGGAGGGGGGTTGGAGGAGGTGTTGTGGGGAGGAGTGTGGAAGAGGGGTGAGGGGGGTGTCACGGGGAAGGAGGTGGGTGTCGTGGGGTGGAAGGGGTGTCGCGGGGAGGGGGATGAAGGGGGTGTCGCGGGGAAGGGGGTGTCGCGGGGAGGGGGGTGGAGGACGTGTCACGGAGGGGGGTGGAGGGGGTGTTGCGGGGGGTGGAGGGGGTGTCATGGGGGGTGGAGGGGGTGTCATGGGGAGGGGGGGTGGAGGGGGTGTTGCGGGAGGGGGTGGTGAGCATGTCATGAAGGGAGTTACAGTGGGAGGAGGAGCGATTATAACAGTGGGGGGTTAAGTTTGTTTTAATGATGGGCAAGGTATACTTAAAGTGTGCAGTAAATGGTAGAGTCCTTAGAAATATTAACATACAGAGCGATCGAGGCGTGCAGATCCACAGTTCCTTGAAGCTGGCACTCAGGTGGACAGGGTGGTCAAGAAGGCGCATGGCATGCTGGCCTTCATTGGTCGGGACGTTGAGTATAGGAATTAGAAAATCATGTTGCATCTGTTTAAGACTTTGGTTAGGCCGCATTTGGAGAATTGTGTATAATTCTGGTCGCCACACTACTGGAAGGATGCTGATGCATTGGAAAGGGTGCAGAAGAGATTTACCAGGCTGTTGCCTTGTTTGGAGGATATGGACTATGAAGAAACGTTGAACAAATTTGGATTGTTTTCATTGGAGCGTCGGAGAGTGAGGGGGGACCTGATAAAGGTTTACAAGACTATGACAGGCTTGGATAGAGTGGATAGTCAGAGTCCTTTTCCCAGGGTCGAAGGGTCAATTACTTGGGGGCATAGGTTGAAAGTGAGAGGGGGAAAGTTTAAAAGAGATGTAAGGGGCAAGTTTTTCACTCAGAGGGTGGTGAATGCCTGGAGCATGCTGCCGGAGGAGATGTTAGAAGCAGCTTCTATAACAATGTTCAAGAGGCATCTGGATAGATACATGAATAGAGGGACATGGACCATGTGGAGGCAAGAAAATATTAGAGAGGCATCTCTGTCGGCACAGACTTGGTGGACCGAAGGGCCTGTTCCTGTGCTGTACTGTTCTTTGTTCTTTGTGTTTTACAGTGAGCCCAGTGGGGAGTTTTATAGTGAGGAGGATAGAAGAGTGCAATTGTTAGAATGGAGGGGAAATGGGGTTGTAAAGACAAGATAATGAGGCTGTTAGTATCAAAAGACATGAGGAAATGGAAGTGCCGTGGGAAATGGTCAGTGGATGTGGAGTTGAGAGCGGTTATAACTTTTCAAAGCTGATCTGACCATTGTCCCATATGTTTGGTATTTTGTCCCTTGGGCCCACTTAGCTTAGTAAAGCACTGGCAAGAGTGATCATTCCTTTCACTGTGTGCAGCAGTCTGCGTGCGATGGGGGCCCAGAATGACAGCATCATTTTCATATCTTTTTACCCCCCCCCTTTAGCCCCTTTACCCCCTTTTACCAGTCCCCACATTCACCGTGTCTCTCAAAAGATGCTGAATATCCAAACACGACGGTGATATCCCCCACCGTTCCAGTATTCGGTTTTGGTAACTTGTGACACTGACCACCCTACTGGAGATAATGGCAGAGAATGGAATGATGAGAGAACATAGGAATAGCAGTGGGTCATTCAATTACCTTGAGCCTGCTCCACGGTGCAGTTGGATTATGGCTTCTCTGTGTCTTGAATCCTTCGACCTGCCTTGACTTTATATCCCTTAATACACTTGCCTTACAAAAATCATCAATCTCAAAATGCTCAACTGACCGAGCCTCAAGTCCATTTTAGGGGACTAGAGTTCCAAATTTTCACAACACTTGCATATGAAGAAGTGTTTTCCGACAACATTCCTGAAGGGCCTAGTTTGAATTTTAATATTGCGCTCCTTTGTCCTGGACTGGTTTTTCTAGAAAATGGATTTTCTCCAGCTGTCCGACCGAATCTTAATTATTTTGTACACTAAATTAGATCATCCTTCAATATTCTATGTTCAAGGGAACGCGAACACGGTCTATGCATTTTCTAAAAGTAGAAACTGTTGGAAGCGCTCAGCAGGCCTGGCAGCATCTGTGGAGGGGGACACAAATTTCGCGTTTGAACCTTTCATCAGAATGTAGGATGGAACTTTCTGGCCCACCGATGGCACACCCCTGCCGCAGGTTTCACGGCAGCGATGGGTACATTCAACGGGAAACCCCGTTGATGATGGTGGGACCAAGAGATCCTGCCACTGGCCAATGTAGGCCACTGCAGGTTGGGCAGTAAGTCCCTCTCTATAGTCTGTGCAACTTGTTATCAGAGTTTAACCCTCCAAACTCAAGTTTCATTCTGGGGAATCTGTGCCCTGCAACCCTCCCCCCCCCCCCTCCCCCTCCCCCGGCTCCCCCCTCCATCCCTCCCATTCCTTCTTGAGGTACAAAGCCCAGAATTGAATGCAATATTGTATAGTCTACCCAGAGCTCTGTACACTTGTAACAACTTATTCCACTTTGTATTCCATTACTCTTAAAATCAACACCAATACTCCATGAGCCTTACCGATTTTGGACCATTCGTTACCTTTTAATCATTTTCTGTCGTGAACCCTTAAACCTCTCCTCCACCGTTCCACGCTACTTGCCATTTACAAACAAGCTAGGGCTCTGAGGAAGAGTAATATTGGATTCAAAGTGTAGCTCTCTTACCCTCTCCACAGTTGTTACCAGACCTGCTGAACTTTTCTTGCACTTTCTGCTTTTATTCCAAAATAACTAGAACCATCTGCCGCAGTTTTCTCCATTCAATATATCAATGTCCCTTTGCAATTTTCAGCATTTATCTACATTATTTACAGGGTTTCCTAACTTAGTGTCTTTGGCAAGCTTAGATATTCTTTCATCCAGACTGTAGTACGATGGAGTATCATAGAATCCCTACAGTGCAGAAGGAGCCTTTCGACCCGTTGAGTCTGCACTGTCACTCTGACAGAGCATCCCACCCATAACCCCATGTATTATCCCCACATATTTACCCAGCTAATCCCCCTAACCCACACAACTTTGGACACTTTGGGAGCAATTCAGCATGGCCAATTCACTCAACCTGCATATCCTTGGACTGTGGGAGGAAACCCACGCAGACACGGGGAGAATGTGCAAACTCCACACAGTCACCCAAGGCTGGAATTGAACCCGGGTCCCTGGTACTGTGAGGCAGCAGTGCCGCCCCCATGTTAGACCATGTCCCATGAAGGGTTAGCTGTGATAGTCTGTGACAAAATAGAAGGAATTGAAATTTATTTGTGATCTGAGAGAGTCTCGGAGAAAGCAGCGTGGCAAGAAGCTAGTGTCAGGGAGTGTTTCCATAACTGTAAATATATCATAAAGTTAGTGTTGTCAACTGGCTGTGTTCGAGACTTCTTTAAACACCATAATAATGTATGGTAGTAAGCGATAAAAAGAAAAATCTCTCCTTCTATCGGACAGTTTCAAGGAAGTTGCAGGTTTAAATTGGGCTGAAACGTGGCCAAAGTGGGACAAGGTGCTTGCTTTTGCACCTCACTCTGTCCTGCAGTGAACCAGACTGTGAGCAGGTCAGTACACCTTTGTACACAGTGCGTGACTTTGCGCATGGCATCTTAATTACCCTGGGGATCAATGAAGGTAAAGCTACATACGCCAAAGTCATTGACGTATTGGAGTCATATTTCAGTCTCTGCAAGATCACTATTGTGGAACATGCAAAGTTCAATAAATGCATCCTGAGACATGGGGAGCATAGATACATTTATCAATGATTTGTACTGATTACTCAGAGTCTTCTGCTAATCTGGAAGAGAGGCTAATTCACAACAGAATAGTAATCAGAATAATGGATGAATCATAAACATATAACTTGCATGATGTGGAGATGCCAGCGTTGGACTGGGGTGGGCACAGTAAGAAGTCTCACAATACCAGGTTAAAGCCCAACAGGTTTATTTGGAATCACGAGCTTTCGGAGCACTTTTCCTTGCTCAGGTGAATTGTAATAATTTGCGATCCCAGGAAGACTTGATGCTGGTGAAGGCGATTTCAAATAAATGGGCAAGCTGAGATCAGGAGGCTGAACTGATTGGTCGTCAGAGGAGAGAGAGCTGGCCTGAATCTCAAAGTAACAGATAAAGTTGAATTTGTCAGACATCGTGAAGAGAAAACAAGGAGAAGGCAACGCATGTGACATGAAAAACAATGAATGGCAGCAGACAGGCAGTCGTTGATGCAGAAGGGAAAAGCACGGGTGTGGGAATCGGCCCACCAAAGATATGCAATGCCATTGGTGGAAAAAGATGGATCAGTAGGCAGTATGTAGGCAGTATGTTGCCATAGAAAAAAAAAGGCAGGACACTCAAAAAGAAAATGCTTTAAAAGGAAAGAGTGATTTGATTTATTATTGTCACGTGTATTAGAGAGTGAAAAGTATTGTTTCTTGCATGCTATACATAGAATCATAGAAACCCTACAGTGCAAAAAGAGGCCATTGGGCCCATCGAGTCTGCACCGACTACAATCCCACCCAGGCCCTACCCCCATAAGCCAACATATTTACCCGCTAATCCCTCTAACCTACGCATCTCAGGACACTAAGGGACAATTTTAGCATAGCCAATCAACCTAACTCGCACATCTTTGGACTGCGGGAGGAAACCGGAGCACCCGGAGGAAACCCACGCAGACACGAGGAGAATGTGCAAACTCCACACAGACAGTGGCCCAAGCCGGGAATCAAACCTAGGTCCCTGGAGCTGTGAAGCTGCAGTGCTAACCACTGTTCTACCGTGCCGCCCATACAGACAAAGCATACCATTTATAGAGAAGGAAAGGAGAGAGTGCAGAATGTAGTGTTACAGTCATAGCTAGGTCATAGAGAAAGATCAATTTAATATAAGATAGGTCCATTCAAAAGCCTGATGGCAGCAGGGAAGAAGCTGTTCTTGAGTCGGTTGGTACGTGACCTCAGACTGTATTTTTTTCCTGACGGAAGAAGGTGGAAGAGAGAATGTCCGAGGAGCATGGGGCCTTGATTATGCTGGCTGCTTTTCCGAGGCAGCGGGAAGTGTAGACAGAGTCAATGGATGGGAGGCTGGTTTGCGTGATGGACCGGGCTTCATTCATGACCCTTTGTAGTGTACATGAAGTTGAAGACATTGGAATACCCTTCTTAGGAGAGATTAAAGAAATGGAGGCTATTGGAATGTGCAAATCCTGGTAGAAGGTCATAGGACACACTTTAAATTAGATACTGGAGCAGCGGTTTCAGTTCTTTCTGACATTGAACTATAGTTAAACAGGAGAGTTCTTCAGCCACCCGACAAAAAGCTACAGGAACCAGGAGGAACAGAGCTAAAAGCTCCGGAAGAATGAACAGCCACTTTAAAGCAAAGAGTGAAGGGAATTGCTGAAGTTCAGTACATAATTCAAGATCATAGTTGTTCACTTTTAAGTAGAAGGACATGTATGGAATTGGATCAAATCTGCAGATTAGAAGAAATAAAGAATAGTGAAGATCAATCAGGAGACTTCAAAGCAGAATCTCCAACATTCATTTACAAGATTGGGAGAGTGTATTGGATAACTCTCAGTCAAGCAGTGAAATCAGTATACTTAACTACACCCAGACAGGTTTCACACCCCTTATGTCCAAAAGAAATAAATCGACTTAACAATAAGACAAGGAGTCATTTGACTTGTAAGAGAGCCAATTACTTGGTGCTTGAGGATGGCACCGACTCCAAAGCCAAAGGATCCCGAATACTATGTGTTGATCTCGCCCAATGGTATAAAGCTGTAAAAAAAGATGTCCATCCAATATTATCAGTAAATGAGAGTTTAGCAAAATTAGGGAAGAGCTCAATATCTCTAACTTAATTGCGAACAGTGATTGCCCCTTGAAGAGGAGTCTAAACTTCTTACAACTTTCATTACACCATTTGGAAGATTCTTTTTTTAACAGCTTACACTTTGAAAGGTCTCTAGTCCTGATGTTATTCCAAAGAGCAATGTCAAATCTTTTAGCTGGCTTACACAGCGTTGTTTGCCGTGTGGGTGACGGGTTGAATCCTGAGTCCACACAAGCTGCGTATGACGAGAGTGAGAACAACGCTGAGCAGATTACAAGCGGCAGGACAGTGCAGGTTTTCACAACCAATAATCAGGTTTCTTGGTAGCGTAGGGCGGGAATCTCCAGCCTAGTCCGTGGCAGGACCTGTTGTGAGCGAGAACAGAGAATTTAGCATTTCAGACAAAACTCCGTTCACTTGCAGCGGCACTGAAAAATCCCAGCTGGGAACAAGGAGAGAGTTCGGCCGCAGTGAATGTTATCGGGAATAAAGGTTAATCCACTGAAGAATCCACAGAATCATAAGGTAATTTCTAGCTCCAGGTTACATCATGGAATTGCAAAGGTTCATGGGAATGGTGGGGCAGGTGGCAACCTTTCTTAAAAGGATTTCACAGAGGTCAAGGATCCACTACGTCAGTTCTGCCAAGGCAATGAATAATGTTGGGAAGGAACACAATAAGGAGAGGTTGATGTCATCAGAGGTATTAGCACACAAAAGAATTTGAGTGGATGTATCCTCTACATGATTGGGTGAAGATCTTTGAGGTACAAAGAGATGATAAAATGCTGATCACTCTATTATGCATCAGATTTATTAACAGAAACAGAGGAGAGTGACACAGTAATCGAAAAAGAAGCCATATGTGCTTGCGGGGAATTTATTGACTGCATCTCGGTCTTCACATATAGATAGAAAACAGATTGTTAACCATTTGTCACATGATTGAATTCAAAAGCCTTGCATTGCGGTGGCACGGTGGCACAGTGGTTGGCACTACTGTTTCACAGTGCCAGAGACCTGGTTTCAGTTCCAGCCTAGGGTGTCTGTCT
Source organism: Mustelus asterias (assembly GCF_964213995.1). NCBI lineage: Eukaryota > Metazoa > Chordata > Chondrichthyes > Carcharhiniformes > Triakidae > Mustelus > Mustelus asterias. The sequence continues at coordinate 53,636,500 of NC_135821.1, read as the reverse complement.
GTGTGGAGTCTGCATGTTCTCTCCGTGTCTGTGTGGGTTTCCTCCTGGTGCGCCGATTTCCTCCCACAGTCCAAAGATGTTCAGGTTAGATGGATTAGCCATTGTAAACGCGCGGGTTTACGGGGATAAGATGGTGAACCTAGGGAAGATGCACTTTCGGAGAGTCAGTGCAGACTCGATGGACCAAATGGCCTCCTTCTGCTCTTTAGGGATTCCATGATCAAGTGTTCAAGGGTTTAATGTGACCGAGAGTTCAAAGGTTTAAATTAAGATTGATGATGTTTGAAACTTGTACGGCATATGTCCAAGGGAAAATGGATCACGCATTGAAACACAGACTCCAGAAATTGTGATACTGAAATTTGGAAGAAGTTGAGGAGTTGGTTATGTGACTGTCTAACTGCAACTACACAAAGGTTGAGTGAATTCAAAGAGGCTGAAAGATCAAGTGAGGAATGTGAGCAGATCAGAGGGTTTTACATTAGAGGATGGCCAACACTTCAGGATGTTCTGCTTCACTTTCAAGGAAAGAAAAAATGTGAAACATAACTGTCTTTTAACATTCAGCATCCGCGACAATGTTAAGATGCTGACCATGGTGCCTGAGACTGTCACTGTCCAACATTTCAGCACTGCCTGCCTTTTTATCCGAAACCTTCTGTTCCATTACGAGGATCTCTTTGAATAGATTGTCAAGACTCATCTTCAGTGAAATGGAATCAGCAGGCACTTTGCGAAGTTAGTTCAAAATCTGAGTTCATACTTAAGGAGTGAAGGGAAGGTTAGAATAACACAGTCGTCTACAGCAGGGGCTTTAGTTCAGACAGGCAGCATGGTCGGTGCAGGCTTGGAGGGCCGAAGGGCCTGTTCCTATGCTGTAATTTTCTTTGTTCTTCGTACAGAAAATAAATGTGGTAATGCCACTGCTCTTTTAGCTTGGATTATTTCAATGTTGTGTGCTAGGATTTTCCTTCACGCAGTATTAGTTCTGGTCTATTTCGCATTTGTTTTAATTAAGGATGGTTTGACGTGGAAAATTGATGGGTAAAAACAACCTTCCTCCTTTTATGGTGAACAGCCTTCTGGATGTCAGCTGCCTTTTGGTGCCTTGTCCGTGTATTGTTCATAGAAATCATAGAAACCCTACAGCACAGAAAGAGACAAATATGTTCTTAGTGCAATATGGCTGCAACACCAACAATAAGTTGACAATAAAGGTAGGAAGAGATAACCACCAAGACTATTCCTGTGAAGGGTATGTATGACCCTTCACAGGAATAGTCTTGGTGGTTATCTCTTCCTACCTTTATTGTCAACTTATTGTTGGTGTTGCAGCCATATTGCACTAAGAACATATTTGTCTTGGGTTCCTATGCCTAATCAATACCCCATGTTCCATGTTGGAAATGTACATGTACTTTTCAACCTAAGTCTGCAGACACATCCTCACGATTCACACAAGTGGAATGGCTTTCCAGACAAGGTTTACTGAATGGTGCTTGATGTTTTAAGTTTATTTATTAGTGTCACAAGTAGGCTTACATTAACACTGCAATGAAGTTACTGTGAAAATCCCCTAGTCGCCACACTCTGCCGCGTGTTGGAGTACACTGTGCTGCCACATAAAAATGGTCCATCTTTTTCCACCAATGTGTCTGAAACAGCAATTCTGTAGTTAGTTAGTATCTCAGGAGGGTGTGCTGGGGATGGGGAATTGGCAAAATTGGATGCAGTGGCAATGTCACAAGCCTCTCCCAGTTATCTCAATTCAATAGTAAGCTGTCACCACCAGTTTGAACAGTAAGTGGAAAATGCTTTTGCCTGTCTTGGCCTCGCTAAACTCGCTGCAAAATTCCAGGCAGTAAGCTCACCATTCATTGACAAAGTCAGGCCATAAGAATGTAACTGGCATAGTCATTGTAGAGATCCTGCAGCATATTATATTTTATTTTCACTTCTTTACTCTATCCTGAGGCGGCAGAGTGGTTAGCACAGCGCCAGGGACCCCGGGTTTGATTCCCGGCTTGGGTCACTGTCTGTGCGGAGTCTGCACGTTCTCCCCGTGTCTGCATGCGTTTCCTCCAGGTGCTCCGGTTTCCCCTTACAGTCCGAAAGACATGCTGGTTAGATGCATTGGCAGAGCTAAATTCTCCCTCGGTGTACCCGAACAGGCGGCGGAGTGTGGCGACTAGGGGATTTTCACAGTAACTTCATTGCAGTGTTAATGTAAGCCTATTTGTGACACTAATAAATAAACGTAAAATATTTCAGAAACAAACTTCAGATTCTAAAGATAATGTGTAAGATTGCAACCAACTCATCCGAACTAAGGTTGAAACTTTTCTTTAAAAATAATCTTAATTTTCAAGCTGTTTGCATTTTCTCATTAGGAAACGATCTCCCTCCCCACCCCCAAGCCTGTGTTTTGATTTATTTTCTTATGCTGAAATCTGTTAAAAATATTCATTGAAAAACGGTCTTAAGTATTGATAATCGCGACCACCAGCTGATTGTGGTTCTGATGGAGAAGTAAAAGCTGTTTCAATGAGATGACATTCATAAGTCGCAATTTAACATCCAACATGTCTTTCTCTGCCCAGGTATAATACAACTTACTGACCGCTTAAACTTCAGTGGCAGAATAATAAATCGAATTTAAATCTGGGTGAGTTTTTATTATAAACATACTTCATGTATAAAATATTAAAAATGCATGGACTGATTTGATTTTGATTTGATTTATTATTGTCACATGTATTACTATACAATGAAAAGTATTGTTTCTTGCGTGCTGTACAGACAACACATACCGTACATAGAGAAGGAAAGGAGAGGGTGCAGGGTGTAGTGTTACAGTCACAGCTAGGGTGTAGAGAAAGATCAACTTAATATAAGGTAGGTCCATGCAAAAGTCTGATGGCAGCAGGGAAGAAGTTATTCTTGAGTCGGTTGGTACATGACCTCAGACCTTTGTATCTTTTTCCCGATGGAAGAAGGTGGAAGAGAGTATGTCTGGGCTGCGTGATTATGCTGGCTGCTTTTCCGAGGCAGCGGAAAGTGTAGGCAGAGTCAATGGATAGGAGGTGGGCTTCGTTCACGCCCCTTTGTGGTTTCTTGCGGTCTTGGACAGAGCAGGAGCCACACCAAGCTGTGCAAAATGTTTAATAAATGACACTTGGAAAATTGCAGCAATGGATTATACAATGCTGCTGTTGGTGTAAAATTGGACGTGTCTTCTGTTCCCAGCTATCTTGTGCCTCATCTTGATAAGTGCAAACATTTTATGCCTGGAAGCACTTTTAGTAAACAAGCATGTGATATTTGAACAAAGAAAAGAGGCTTTATCACACTGGGAAATGCAGCAACATCGAAGGATTGCTATTCTACGCACCACACAGTCTTGGGGCCAGAACTGACCATAATAATGCTTTCATGCTTTGACAAATTAAGAACAAGCAGCTTCTGCACTGACGTGGGGTGATGGCATCACATCTTCCATGACATCTGATCATAGACCCTGATATCAATAATCAATTTGTCACCTTTACGGTGAAGCTGCCACACTTTGGGTGGAATTTTATCATTTTTTAACTTCAGTGCCAACTCAGGTGGGAAAAGCAGTGTGCTCCCCTCTGGCTCCACTGCTGGCTTTTCCCGCCACATTTAAGTTTAAAAAAGATCGTGGAGGCGGGTCCTATGAGAGCCCATCCCAGCAGCAACCCTGACCTTCAAGAAGTCTGATAAGAACGTGAGCATAAGAGCATAAGAACTAAGAGCAGGAGTTGGCCATCTGGCCCCTCGAGCCTGCTCCACCATTCAATAAGATCATGGTTGATCTTTTCGTGGACTCAGCTCCACTTACCCGCCCGCTCACCATAACCCTTAATTCCTTTACTGTTCAAAAATTTATCTATCCTTGCCTTAAAAACATTCAATGAGGTAGCCTCAACTGCTTCACGGGGCAGGGAATTCCACAGATTCACAACCCTTTGTGTGAAGAAGTTTCTTCCCAACTCAGTCCTAAATCTGCTTCCCCTTAGTAAAGGAACCCCACCCATCCTGAAGCGAACTCCTCCTCCCGCACCACCCCCCCAACAAAGAAATAGGGAACCCGCCCCACCTGGGCAGTGCCAAGGCACTGCCAGGATACTGCCTGGGCATGACCCTTTCCACTCTGCGCTCTGTACTTAGCTGTGCACCCCATCCCCGTTTGGCAAAGCTGTTGTTAACCCCCGCCAAAGTGATGCCATGCCGGCGAGGGAGGGAAACTCTAATGCCGGGGGTGGTCGATACAGCGGGGAATCCCACTAATGATATGTTAATGTATGGCAATGGGGTTACCAATCTTACATGGCGGGAATCCCATTACATTGTTGGTGGGGGGGCAGGTGCAATTGGAAGGGGAAATCTCGGAAGCGTAAAAGTCGTTTGGGGGCTTCTGTTGATTTCTCCGCCCTCACCGGCTTTCCTGCCCACCAAAAACAAGGAGTGGAGAATCCCAGATAAATCATTTCTATAACCATGAAGAAATTATGGCCGGGATTCATAGAAATCATAGAATCATAGAAACCCTACAGTGCAGAAAGAGGCCATTTGGCCCATCAAGTCTGCATCGACCACAATCCCACCCAGGCCCTACCTCATATCCCTACATATTTACCCACTAATCCCTCTAACCTACGGACACTAAGGGACAATTTTAGCATGGCCAATCAACCTAGCCTGCACATCTTTGGACTGTGGGAGGAAACCGGAGCACCCGGAGGAAACCCACGCAGACACGGAGAGAATGTGCAAACTCCACACAGACAGTGACCCAAGCCGGGAATCGAACCCAGGTCCCTGGAGCTGTGAAGCAACAGTGCTAACCACTGTGCTACCGTGCCGTGATTCTCCCAAAATAAATTCTAAGTCCCAATTTGCAGGAAAATGGGAGTAAATCCCACTGGTTTTTCCAGCATGATTTCCAGAGCGAATCTCCAACACTCTGCGTCACAGACTGCCTCAACGGGATTCCCTCCAGAAATCAGGGGACGGGGCCTATTCCCGCTGGAGAGGCCGGCAGCATAGCACTGAGCGGGACACTGCGCATGCGTCGATCTGTCAGAGCCGAGATTGGCACATGCACAGTGGCTCCGCATTGCCGGCCTCCCGATTGCTGGCCAGCCCTGCAACTCCCCACTGCGCTGGCCTCCCGGACCTACGTGGCCAGCCCCGATCTCCCATCCCCCCAACCCAACCAGCCCTGATCTTCGGATTCACCCCCCCCCCCACCACCCCCCCCCCCACCCCCACCCGCCGACAGCCCAATCACTCCCCCTCCCCCCCCCCCCACCAATCCGGATGGCCAGCCCCGATCTCCATCCTCCCTCCCTCTGCCACTGACCCCAATATAGAGTGGGGGTTCCCCCCCGTCCCCCCCACCACCAATTGCTCTCAAATAGGTCCTGCGCCAATAGGCCCCGCCCCTCTTGTCCCACCCCCTTGGCACTGCCCGATGCCTAGTGTGCAGTGCCAAAGTGCCCCTTGGGCAGTGCCAGTTTGCCCCTTGGGTAGTGCCAACGTGCCAGGCTGGCACTGCCCAAGTGGCACCCCCCCCCCCCTTACCTCTGACCTGGAACTGCCTCAATGGTCTCTGTTCCCTCCAGCGGGATCGGCCGCCTGTTCCCTGTTAGTGGGGAGTAGGAGTAAATCCTGCTGGAGGGAACCATTCCCGTGGAGGGGAGGGGGAGACGCGAGTGGGCCCAGAGACTTCCATCCCGGTTCCGCTAATCACATGGAAATGAAGACTTGAATCTGGTTAACGCCAAAAATCTTTGGCTGGGAGACACATGGAGGCCGTGGCGTCCAGGAGGAAGCCCACAAAACAGCCTCTGCCGATATCTCCTGGCCCGCTGTGCTACTGGAGCAGCGCAGCGAGCTGAGAGAATCACCTCCTGTATCTGGTGTGCCAGTGGCTGAGACTGACTTTCTATATCAGGATTCCGTGGGAAAAGGTATTTATCCATTTCATGAACCTGGCTGCATCACTTCAAAGCATCTTTTGTTTGAATCTGGACTGTATCATGCGTTTGAAAACATTGAAGTTACACTGCCTTAATAAAAACTCTTGAAGCATCACATGATTTGAGAAGCAGTAGTGTGCACAGAATAGCAAAGCACTAGCAGGGTTGTTGAAGCAGGTTAACTGAATGTTATTAGCTCTGAGTGAGTTCAGTACTAATCCTGTGCCAAGGAAAGATTTTTAAAGCCCAGGTGTGCTCAATACAAATTTGCATTTGAACCTTCAGCTATGTCCTTTGCACTTGTCTAAGCATTCTGCCCAGTACTCCAGTGATTAATAGTCATTAAGTATATAAATCCCCTGAAAGCAAGGTGTGTTGTTATCAAATTTGGTGCAATATTGTGGTGTTCCAATGCTCTGTGCAAGAGAGAAGTGAGATGTGCGTTTGTGTCTTCAGCCTTTTCCAGCCACATTGATGGCCAGGAAGGAAAAAAACAGCAGGAAACAAAGAGAATGTCTCCTCTCGTGGAGAAGGGCATAACTATAGTCCTTCAATTTAAGGTGCTAACCCAAGAAATGCAATATTCAGAAGAAACTTATTTGCTCAAAAGAGCGGTGGTAACATAGAATTTCCTGCAACAGGGAGTTTTTAAAAATTCATTCGTGGGACTTGGGCATCGCTGGCTGGCCAGCATCTATTGTAAGAAGTCTTACAACACCAGGTTAAAGTCCAACAGGTTTGGTAGCAAAAGCCACTAGCTTTCGGTTCCGAAAGTGTTCTGACTGTGTTTACCCCAGTCCGACGCCGGCATCTCCACATCAGCATTTATTGCCCATCCCTGGTTACCCTTGAGAAGGTGGTGGTGAGCGATTGATATAACTGAGTGTCTTGCTGGGCCATTTCAGAAGGCAGTCGAGAGTCAACCACATTGCTGTGGCTCTGGAGTCACATGTAGACCAGACCGGGTAAGGACAGCAGATTTCCCTCCCTAAAGGACATTAGTGAACCAGATGGTTTTTTCCGACAATCGACAAAGATTTCACGGTCATGAGTAGACTCTTAATTCCAGATTTTTCTTTATTGAATTCAAATTCCACCATCTGCCGTGGGGTGGAACTCGAACCTGGCTCCCTAGAACATGAGATGAGCTGCTGGATTAAAAGTCTGGCGATAATACCACTAAGGCCATCACCAAGTGAATAGTATGGATGCATCTCTGGGGAAGCTAGGCAAGCGTATGAGGGAGAAGGGAAAATGTCCTTACAATGATGGATTTAAATGAGAAAGATGGAAGGAGACTCGATCAACATCACAGGTTGGGTCAACTGACATGTTTGTGTGCTCCATTTCCTGTTTTATACAATGAAATGATACAGCACCTATTGCTTCAAGTTCAGCAATGGGAGAAATCCCAAAACTTCGAAATACAACCAATAACCCCCAGATGGTGAATGACTGTATGGTGCTTGAAAAAGAGAGGAAATACATTCAAAATAGGAACTCAGTATGGGCGGCATGGTGGCACAGTGGTTAGCACTGCTGTCTCACAGCGCCAGGGACCCGGGTTCAATTCCGGCCTCAGGTCACTGTCCGTGTGGAGTTTTGCACATTCTCCCCACGTCTGCGTGGATTTCCTCCGGGTGCTCTAGTTTCCTCCCACAGTCTAAAGATGTGCGGGTTAGGTTGATTGGCCATACTAAATTGACCCTAGAGTTAAGGGGATTAGCAAGGTAAATATATGGGGTTACAGGAATAGGGCTTGGGTGTGACTGTGGTCGGTGCAGACTCAATGGGCCGAATGGCCTCCTTCTGCACTGTACGGTTCCTATGATTCTATGAATGTGTTGAATAATAAGGTCTGAATGAACCTCAATTCTGAATGAGAGTTACTACAAATGGCAAATAAAAATGTGTATTTTACTGAGATTTGCAATTCTAGTCACGATCTGAACCTTTAGCATTGGGTAAAATTGAATCCCGTCTTTACCCTTCCTTAAAGTTAAAAGCACCGGAGAGATGGATGTGCTAACAAGAAACTCCATTCTGCATCCTCTGAATGTGAAGTAATTGAAATGGCCATTCCATTTCAATAGATAATGGTTGGCAAATCTATTCGGAACTGCCCCATTGGAGTGAATGAGCTGTGGGTATAGAACTGTTGAAGGATTCCTTTCTTAGATTAGAAAAAAAGTAACACCACTGAGTATAAAGACACTCAAAATCCACAACATTGTTCGTGTTACTTGAGTTTGAGAAGGATGCAGAAGCACTTCACTATGAAGCAACCTATGTGACAACATGTTGGAATATAACATGGCATGTTACCCTCTCCTGTTGCATTGCCTGTCTTCACAGTTCTTCACACTGCAAATAAATTACTGATGTGAAAAAAGAAATGCAAAAGTTTTCAGGCAGTTATTACCTGCAGTCATTTCACTGGGTCATTAGTCACTCCACTGCTTAGTTTACTTTTAAGTGTTCACATTTATAAATAGTTTTAACAAGGTTTTGAGGTGATGATGCCCTGTCATTTAGAACCAAAATCATAGAACCCCTACAGTGCAGAAGGAGGCCTTTCAGCCCATCGAGTGGGCACCAACCACAATCCCATGCAGGCCCTATTCCTGTAACCCCACTTGTTTACCCTGCTAATTCCCTGACACTAAGGTCAATTTAGCATGGCCAATCCACCTAACCCACACCTCTTTGGATTGTGGGAGGAAACCGGAGCACCCGGAGGAAACCCACACAGACACTGGGAGAATGTGTAAACTCCACACAGACAGTGACCCAAGCTCGGGAATTGAACCTGAGTCCCTGGCGCTGTGAGGCAGCAGTGCTAACCACTGTGCCGCCCTTTGACCCCTCCTCTGTACTGCATTTCCCCATTTCCCAAGACTTTGATCGAATATTGATGTCAGGGGAACGTAGATGGAAATGTGCTTAATCAAACCAAATAAATTTCCTTTGCATCACTTGTTTCACAGTGTTGTGATCTGGGTTTATTTTTCCTAGAAGGGGAGTGTCTGGCTCTGAGTGTCACAATTAATTCTCTGGACATATGTGAAAAGACCCGGGGCCATGTTTTACATTGTGCATTAATATTTATGTTGTTCACGAACCATGACTTTTGAGGAGTGTTTTCATCCGAAGATCCTTAAGCGGGGACAGAAAATAAGATTTTGACCTCTAAGGCTTTCTCAAAAGGCATTAAGAAACTTTTAACAGATTTAGTTTGGGGGGGGGTGGGGTGGCGGGGGGAAAATGAAATGTTGAGTGTTTGACTCCAAATCGGGTCTGGTATTAGTCAGCTGAATGGAGTTTTCCGGCACAGAGCCCTGGGTGCAGTGACCATATCTTATGGTTCAGGTTATAGAGGTTGGCAGGGACACAGGGGTCATAGGGAGTGCACCATTCATAACACAAGCTACCCCAGGCAGTGATGTATGGCAAGAAAATTAGCTGCCTTGGCAACCCCAACTTTCCTTGATTCCCATATCAATCCTCTAGTGTTACTTTACAATATAGTTGCCTTACCTCGTCGCTCGCTCTTGAGCTATGGAACTTCCTTTCAGGATCTGTCAGTAGCTAACACAGAGGCCATATTGTATGCGTTCTAGCACCAAACATGCTGCCTCTTGAACATGCTTAAGGACCCTGACATTGTCCACTATAAAATTTCAAACATCAACCTACTTATTCGCTGTTTGTACAAGACTACGGAATATACGCATTTAACACATTTTTTGGTTAAAAAATATGAAAATGTGACAATTACCACAAATTAATTGCCAAATGCTTTTATCTAAGCTACAATACAGCTCATTCATTGAGACAAATTTATAAAAGTTAAGACAAATACAATATTTGACAGCTCTGGGCTATTTAAAGCTTGGCAGTACAATAACAAAGCCATTGCCTGGCATCATTGGGCATTGGTCCTTCACTGTGGATGACTGTGTCCAAGACCTTTTACAAGAATACAAACATAAAAATATTGATTTAAAGCAAAAAGGCTGATATTTTCACTAACCTCTGTTGTTTAAAAGGAAATGCCTTTACATAAAAGAAGTACAGCAAGTTAAAGATCACAGTTCTGACTGACAGTCTTCAAGATGGTCATGGTGGCACAGTGATTAGCACTGCTGCCTCACAACGCCAGGGACCCAGGTTCAATTCCGGCCTCGGGTCGCTGTCAGTGTGGAGTTTGCACGTTGTCTGTGTGGGTTTCCTCCAGTTTCCTCCCACACTCCAAAGATGTGCGGGTCAGGTTGATTGGCCATGCTAAATTGCCCCTTATTGTGAAGGGGATTAGCAGGGTTAATACATGGGATCAAGGGGATAGGGCCTGGGTGGGATTATTGCCGGTGCAGGCTCGATGGGCTGAATGACCACCTTCTGCAATGTAGGGAATCTATAATGCTATGAAATCAGAAGAATTTTAATTACTTCTTTGCATTCAGTCACTGTTACTTTATATCATATAAAGGGCGGCATGGTGGCATAGTGGTTAGCACTGCTGCGTCACAGCGCCAGGGACCCGTGTTCAATTCTGGCCTTGGGTGAATGTGCAAATTCCACACAGACATTCTCCCCGTGTCTGCGTGGGTTTCCTCCGGGTACTCCGGTTTCCTCCCACAGTCCAAAGATGTGCAGGTTAGGTGGATTGGCCATGCTAAATTGCCCCTTAGTGTCAGGGGGGTTAGCTGGGTAAATACGTTATGCGGATAGGGCCCGGGTGGGTGCAGACTCGATGAGCCAAATGGCCTCCTTCTGCACTGTAGGGATTCTATGATTCTATGATTCTATTATATGTTTTCTTATCCCCTAATTGGTGCTCATCCAGTAAGAGGCGCACAGTAATTGACAGCTGAGCCACAAACCCGACAAACAACACAAGAGGTTTTGTTCAGTATCCTAAAAATGTGTGGTGTTGACTGGGGAAAATATGCTTCAACTGTTGTAAACTTCCTGCAAGTGATACTTTAATTAGATTCTCGAGCTTGATTTGCCTTCCAAAAAGCAGCATGTGTTCGGCGGACACGTCCTGTTCCTAAGGTGCCTCACTATGGGCCCCAAGTAAAACAAGCACTGTTACATGCGTACACCAGCAGGTTGCAAGGTTGTCATGTTGTACTCGGTGGATCTTATTTAACATTTTGTTATTGTATTTTCCTTTGTCTGTTGGAGGCAGTAAAAAAACGTCAGTGGATGGATCAGTGAAAGCTCGTTCTGTGCTACCCTGAGAGCTAAAAGCATTGGCTTGAGTTACCTGAAAGACAGGTCATACCTTCAGGCAATAATTTGGTCGTCATTGTGTGCAGGTGTGTGCTGGCGATGCTTATACAAGGAATTAAATGACACTTCTATTAAGATATTTTGTGACACCTAAAATAATGGGAATTCTATTTCATAATAAATCCTCTAACTGAATGAACTGTTTATTTTTTTTAAGTCATAATTGTTGCACTCTTTTTTCCAGTGCTTTTACTTGCGTCATTCCCTTGGTTTTAGTTTCATGGGTAGAGCTTATTAGGAGCTGAAATCTGCATTGTTATTCCCTGCCTGATTTGCATTCAAGGAATAAGTCCAGCAACTAAACCTGAATATTGTACATTCACCGTGCGAATCACACTTTGCCACCTACTACTTTGGAAGAAGGGAGTGCACTTATTCACTTTGCATAGAGGCTAAACTAGCATCAAAGGAAAAGAATGAGCTTGCATTTTACGTAGAGCCTTTTCACAACCTGAGGGATGTCCTGAGCTGCTTCAAAGCCAACAAAGTGTAATAAATGTAGTGCCGATTATAATGTAGGGAAACACAGCACCTACACTTGACACAGCGTGGTTTCCAAACCTGGAAACTTGTTGAGTTTAAATATTGACCAGCATACCAAGAGAACTCCCGTTCTTTCTTTAGACTACTGCCTTGGGCTGCTATGTTCATCTGAGAGGATAGGCAAGGTCTCTGTGTAATGTCTCATCCGAAATGAATTCTAGGCTCACCTACAAAAAAGTGACCCATGGAAAAGAGACCTCCGCAAACTACTTGTATGAGAAAACTGGCTCGGTCTACAAAGGAGTTAATAAAGCTTCCATTTTACAGCTGCCCAGAGAGCAGCAGTTGCTTTGAACAATGCAGCCACACAAAGCAGCCACATTTTTCCTTTCCCCTTGGTATATGGTTGTAGTCTTTCAAGTTAGGAATTAACACGTACCCATTGAGCTTGTACCCAGAAGACTTGCAGCCAGAACTGGGATATTTATCTGATACAATTCCTTTTATGTTATGTTTCTTTTGAAGCAAGGGAAATGTGGACAGTCTTTGCACCAAGGGTGAATGGTTGGTATCTTGTTTTTTTTAAAACAATAAACAGCTTCATGACAGAAATTATATTCCAATTTGACAAAATATGACATTCACCAACTTTTTAAGAGCATTGCCCCAGCATCAAAGTAGCATTACCTAAAAATGTTTCCCTTTCTCATGTCTGCCTTCCATTTTGTAACGGGCAATGCTTTCATTTTAAACCCCAGCTATTTGGAGCTATGCAAAGCAAAAAGACAGGCATTCCTATTCTTGCCCCAGATACAATGGTTGGGATCTTGAGCCCACTCTCGCCATCCGCCAGAATGCCAGTGGGGGCTCGATGCAGCAAGATGTGGAAGTCGCAGATCTCGCTGGTGAGATCGCGACTTTTTTCACAGCCTCTCACCAGTGATGTAATCCGGTTCATGCCCACAATGGCCGTGAATTTGATTTACATACATTTTAATTCATTTCCATATTATTAAACACCCTCCGCCAGATATTAAGCCCTCCCCATATATTCACACACCGCCGGTAACCAAACTGCTCCCCAAAAATTGAGTTCATCACAAGACTGATTAAATGTTCCGCACAATGTCCATTTAAAATATGTGATAGAACTGATTCAAACCTGTAGTTTTCCCCATAACAACTGCATCTCAACGGTTCTGTGTTTCACACATATTCGACCCATCGAATCTGCACTGACTCTCCGAAAGAGCATCTTGCCCAAGCCCACCATCCCCACCCTCTGATAGTAACCCTGTGCATCTACCCTGGCTAATCCACCTAACCTACCAGGCGGCATGGTGACACAGTGATTAGCACTGCTGCCTCACAGCGTCAGGGACCCAAGTTCGGTTCCTGGCTTGGGTCACTGTCTGTGCGGAGTCTGCACGTTCCCCCCGTGTCTGCATGTGTTTCCTCCGGGTGCTCCAGTTTCCGCCTGCAGTCCGAAAGACATGCTGGTTAGGTGTATTGGCCATGCTAAATTCTCCCTCAGTGTACCCGAACAGGCACCGGAGTATGGCGACTAGGGGATTTTCACAGTAATTTCATTGCAGTGTTACTGTAAGCCTACTTGTGACACTAATCTTTAAACTTTTACACATTATTATTATGTCCTGTTGTTAATGAACAACCATTATATTGGTATTAGCAAAGTATTAGCATATGTAGCAGTAAATTTATTATGTAATAATGTTTCTATAGTTTTCTGTAACTACCATTTTTTTGTTCACTTTCCCAAAAGCAGTCGGAATGTTTGCAGTTGAGCCGTTGAAGGTCCACGAAATTTCTTCAAACTCTCTGTTTTGCAAGGGGTCACTTGACGCTCAAATCAGAAATCAAGCCATTGGCGCGACAGAAGCCAAACAGGACAAGAACTTCAACATTATGGAAGATGTGTATGACAAGAATGAAAACCTTGGGCAGCTTCACTCAGATGGGACCACGTTCAGAAGCAGCCTCAACCGAAACGGTGAACCAGATTTACAAGCGGAGAAAGAGGTGGGCAACTGTTTCCCGGCAAAAGGATCCTCAAGTTTGGAATTGGGGAGAAGACCACTCTCTGTCGAGAATGTCCGTGTCCCACCAGAAGGGGCTGAGATGGGCCACACCAGCAAACCTGGCACAGTGAAGGATTGTGAAGAGTTTGCTGTTTCTCCTTCGGATGACAATGGCTATTCCAGCAGCTGCCTGAGCATCGAAAGCCCAGACAGTGTGGAAGGAAGCATCTGGGAGACAACCGGAACTATGAGCAATCTCGATCTGTGGCAGCAAGCTGCAGCGACCGAGATCGACAATGTTCCAGGGAGTCCACCGGCGGCAGACTCCTTGCTGCCTTCAATACTTGAGGCCGTCCAGAGCCTCCAGGAGAAGCAAAGGTTCAAAGTGCAAGAGAAGGAAAAACACCAAACTCAGGTGATAATGTACCGGCGGCTGACCTTGCTGCGTTGGATCCGCAATCTCCAACAGAATGTCACAGACCATCAAAGCCGGCTGCAAGAGAGTTATGACACCATTTTGAACAACCGCAAAGAGTTGCTCAAATTCATAAAGCAAGGCGTCATCTAGCAGCAAGCGCGAGACGACCGATGTGTCAAAACACAACTTTCTTGGGCAAGAGCAAAAAGATTTGGAAAGGAGCAAGTTAGATCTATTAGTATATCAGAAAATACCATTTATATCTTTCATCGTAGGTAAGCTAAATTCTGGACTGATTTAATAATAAACTGGACAAAGCACAGGTGTTAATTCAGCTTCAAAAACTGTGTATTTAAATGGGAAGTGTTAGCACCTTTGTAATGTATTTTGTTTTGGACAGGGAGGAATGGATTTCTGCTTTCCCGTGACTTTTAGAACCGTCTTTCTCAACAACCGCCTCCCCCCAACTGCCTAAAATACGACAGAAGCAGAACATCCCTGTTTTTCTTTGCTCTTTCTTCACCCCCTCCCCCCCCAACCGCCTACTCCTCTTCTGCCACAGGAGGGGTACCCCCATTCACCACCCCACACAAGAAAAAACTAACACGAATTATAATATATAATTTTTAAGAGGCCCAGGAGGCAAGAAGGCATCAAGATAAGGGCAAGGCATCACAGGGAGCAACAAGGGTTGGACGTGAGTCGAAAGAAAAGTGGCAGAGCACGAAGAAGAGGGGACATGTCCTCTCTCTGTCCGACCCCAAAAATCTCTCTTCCATCTCTCCTCCCTTTTCAATACTTTCTAATAAGCAATTAAACAGAAACTAAACAAAGGAAGCTACGTTCACACCTTGGTGAAAGGACTCATTTTGTCACCCACCCGTACCCAGTCAAACAGTCGTTGTTATGGTCGTCTCTTGATCTGACACCAGTGATTTTTCTCTCACTGAGAGTACAATTGTTTCTTCTCTGTATGATCCGGGAAGATTGTCTCCAGTCAAAAAAGTTAGAACATCACGCCACAAAATTACGCAGTTGCTATATTATAGTACATTCCTTTTACACTTAGCATTTTGCAAATTAAACCAAATCTACAACTATTTGTTTCTTTTTTAAATGTGACATAAAATCCTTATTTTTCAAGTTGTTTGATTAATAAATTACAGCGATAATACTTAATGCTGGTGAGGAATATATTTTTGTTGCAAGACAGGAAAGGAATCAAGGCTGTTAACTGGTGTCTGATGTCAGTATGTGAGACACTGTTGCTGATCCTGATCCTGACTCTGAACAGCTTTTGTTGACTTTATTCACAAAGTTCTTAGGTTTAGATACAATTTACATTTCCCGAACACACAATATCTTGTGTTTAAAGCGTGGAGACATAGTTAAGCTTTACTTGGTGAATATTTTTAAAAAACAAAGACTACTGTTAAATGGAATTAGAGAAACTTCTGCAACATGAAATACTCCATTGTTCACTTTCAGTTTAAACTGAGACAACATTATATTTTGTTATTCTTTTGCAGAACTTCTACTGGAGATGTGCGGGTTGGCTAAATTGGCCATGCTAAAATGCCCCTTAGTGTTCCGCGAAGTGTAGGTTAGGGGGAGTTAGCAGGGGAAATACGTGGGGTCATAGGGATAGGGGCTGGGCAAGATTGTTGTCAGTGCAGGCTCGATGGGCTGAATGGCCGTCTCCTGCACTCTAGGGAATCTGTGAGTTCTTTAAGATTGATAAGGTCACTGCAAATAAGATGTGTTGCATGGGTTCAAATCTTCTGGTTTCTACAAAGCTGCATTCAGTGTAACAGATTCTCAACTTTCAACAAAAATGTTAACACTATATTAAAAATTAACATATGGAAGGAAGTATTGCAGTGTTTCCTGAGATCATTATGCATAGGGGATATTTGTAAATTGACTTTGCTGTATATTAGAAACAGTGTTGGCCGGCTCATTGTACAGAGGGCCACTTAACTGAATACATTACAGTATGGATCTTTATAGGAGAGCTCTCTGCTGAAACTGCCTCACACTATTGGTTGAATATTGCATTCCTGAAGTTGTGTAAACCTTATTCTGGACAGAATAGCAGTTGTAGTTGGGAGGAAATACACTGCTCTGGCCCTCTGCAAACTTGGAGTGAGGCAGCAGTTAAGCTGTTGCAGCTGGCACATAGCCCATCATGTCTTTTTGACATACAACATACAAGTCACAGAGGCATGATCACTCTGTGTGAAATATAACACGATATTCATTATCAACCAATTTGTGAAAGAGAGAAAACTATTGCTCTCTCTATGCTGCAGATTTGTTTTAATCTTAAACTTTGGTTGACAGATATTTGCAGAACTGTTTTCCTGATACTATCACCAAGATTGTGTGATTAATCTAAATTTCAGATGTGCGATTAGCAATATACTAAAAAGCAAAATGTTCCATTTTTATGTACCCAGATATGTGTGTGTATGAGTGTATGTGTATGTATACATAAAATATATATAATATATATGCAGAATTCAATGCTGAGCTCCTCACAATTTGTCAAAGTATTTAAAATAAATTAGTTATTTATGAACATTGGTCTTTGATTTTTGATGAAGCCAGGAAGGAAATGTTGAACTTGGAAATACCTCGAATTATTTGGGAGGAAATTTCTCATGCAATCATCAAAATTATTTAAATAAGTTTGCATCATGAACTTTAAACATTGACGGAGTCGTCTCGCATTCATATCAACTTTGGAAATGCTTAAGCAATATTTCTGTTGTGTTTAATTGACATGTAGGATATATTTACAACCGGTACAAATTAACATGTAAATTGAAGCTCTGAAGAAGTCATACTGACTCGAAACGCTAACTGTGTTTCTCTCTCCTCCAATGTTACAAGACCCGCTGGGAAAAGGAGTAAGTTTTTGGTTAAAGGGGAAGCTATTAAGAATGGACAGTGCCAGTTTTTAAAATATGACCTATTCCTTTTTACATCACCCATTCTTGCCACGTTTTCATGCTCCCCCTCTGCAGAGTGAGATGGGGTAATGAACAGAATCCTGATGTTGATGTTAAAACAAGGAACAGTCATCATCGTCATCCATCCACCCAAAGGTACACCTCTGTAGTTTTGGCCTGGTCTTGGCAATTATTTCTTAGTCATTGTAAAAATTTCCTTAATCATTGTAAAGCAGTCCAGACAAGAAGCTTGACTGGTGATGATTGCCAAGTGATAATTATTTATTGAACTTTGTATTTGATTTCAGTCCTATCCTCATTGATAATGCAACACACTGGAACTGTCAGTCTTGCTATTATTTATTTATTCATTGCTAAAACTGTTGGTTATCTCAGTTACAGCCATTTTAATGGTAATAGGTTTAAAACACAGCTAGCTTACTCACTATCTGTTGAAACAGACACTAATGGTGATGAGGGAGATTCTCTGGCCCCCCCGTGGTGTGATTCTCAGCAGTGGGAGGCAGTGTACCATTGGCCAGCGGTGGGATCTTCTGGTCTGGTCTATAAAATAATGAGGGGCATAGACAAGGTAGATAGTCAACATCTTTTCCCAAAGGTAGGGGAGTCTAAAACTAGAGGGTATAGGTTTAAGGTGAGAGAGGAGAGATACAAAAGTGTCCAGAGGGGCAATTCTTTCACACAGAAGGTGGTGAGTGTCTGGAACAAGCTGCCAGAGGTAGTAGTAGAGGCAGGTACAATTTTATCTTTTAAAAAGCATTTAGATAGTTACATGGGTACGATGGGTATAGAGGGATATGGGCCAAATGCGGGCAATTGGGATTAGCTTAGGGATTTTGAAACATTACAGAAAGTTGACCAAATTCCAAGTCTGGGTCAAACTTATTCTGCAAATTATAAGCATTATTATGTGAACTATGTATCCTAAAGAAGGTGTTAAATGCCCCTCAGTTAAAGGCAATCTTTATGTGTTTCACATTCGTCGTTAACCTGTAAATATCGACCAATGGTTTAGAGCTAGTAATGCAAACAACCATCACTGTTAGAGTACTAATCTATTATTTATTATTGTCATAAGTAGGCTTACATTAACACAGCAATGAAGTTACCCTGAAAATCCCCTAGTTGCCACACTCTGGCGCCTGTTCGGGTACACTGAGGGAGAATTCAGCATGGCCAATGCACCTAACCAGCACGTCTTTTGGACTGCGGGAGGAAACCGGAGCACCTGGAGGAAACCTACACAGACACAGGGGGAACGTGCAAACTCCGCACAAACAGCAACCCAAGCCGGGAATCGAACCCGGGTACCTGGTGCTGTGAGGCAGCAGTGCTAACCATTGTGTCACCATGCCGCCCATTGAATCTATGCCATTGATCTAGAAGTGCCTTCCGATGTATTGGCCCTATGCTCTGGAATTCTCTCCTTTTAAGCCTCACCCTAAGAGCATAAGAAATAGGAATAAAAGTAGGCCTGCTCTGCCATTCAATACGATCGTGGCTGATCTACACCAACTTTACCTCCTCACATTATCCCCATGTCCCTTAATTCCCTTAATATTCAAAAATCTATCCATCCCTGTGTAGAATATACTTAATTGGCTGAATTTCCACGGCTCTGGGGTAGAGAATTCTAAACATCCACAATCCCTTGAAGAAATTTCTCCTCACCTTCGTCTGAAATAGCCGATCCTTAAATTACTCACACTGTGAGCCCCTCAGTGTATTGTTGCCAATCAAGGAAAATATCTTTCCAGCAGCTACCTTATTCAGACTTCTTTAGACCTTTATGGGTTTTAATAAGATCACTTCACATCCTTCTAAATTCTGGGGAATACGATCTTAGTCAATTCAATCTCTCCTGACAGGAGAAACCCTTCATTCCAGGAATCAGTGTGGTGAACTTGCATTGCACTCCTTCTAAGGCAAGTATATTCTTCCTTGGGTAAGGTTGCCAAAACTGCAGATGTGGTCTCACCATAGCCCTATATAATTGCAGTAAGACTTCTTAAGTCTTTTATTCCAAACCCAACATACCATTTTGCTTCCCCAGTTCCTTTCTGTACCTGCATGTTAGTTTTCATGTAATCCCGTGTGCAAGGATAAGCAAACTCCCTGAATACTAACATTTTCCAGTCTCATAATTCATAAAGTATTCTGCTTTTCTGTGGTTCTTTCTTATACAGTCACTGAACTTGTCAGTATCACTTTGCCAACGCTTTGTGTCCTCACAGCTTACCTTCCCATCTAACTTGATTACAAACCTGGATCCATCACCCTTGTTCCCTTCATCTCAGTCATTGATGTATCTTTGATGTTAGTGACTTGTCTATATTTTTTTGTGGCAAATTTTGTCTGCTGCCATTCCTGTGAGATGGCTTGGGAGTCACTTATTGCGTTAAAAGCATTCTATCAATGGAAGTTATTATTGAAGAAATTAAACCATAGAACAGACAATAGAGAATATTATGAAGAGCGTGTTCATTGAACTTCCGCTGCCCTTTGATCCCGGACATATTGGAGGTTGAAATTTTCTGACAATATTACCTCTTTGTGTGTGACAGATTCTTTCAACTTCCAGACAACCAATGTTCAGAATTAAAAACTCGAGATGCTCACAATTTACACTTGCACTTTGGAGAAGTCAACCACTTGCATTCATTGATGCACCCAAAGCACCAGGGGTAAAAAGCAGCCAGCAATGAAAAGCAGAAGCAAGTGGGACAATAGTCGTCCATGGAGACATTGCAGACATTTCATGCCCTAACTACACAGACTACGTTCAACAAAAAACAAAAGTCATAAGGCATCTTATGACAACAAACAGCACATCTGCTACTACAATGAAAACATTGTAAACGTTACAAAGATTAAATATTTATAACCCACTTACAGCAACTACCACTTTCTTGGAACATGGCCCCTCATGAATCAGACATGTAATGAGATGAATAATGAATGATTTAGCTATTTTGTTTACTGCTCACAACAAACTGTTAATCAGAAAAGGAACATATGCGAAATGCATAGCAGATCGGTGTTACAAAGAGGAAAAAATAGAGTTAACACTTTTTGACCTGATGCTTTGTGAGCACAAAAAAACGAAGGATAAGCAATTATTTTAGAAGGGTTGGGAATAAAATGGAAACCACGGACATTAAGCTAATAGATAAAAAGTTATGGCTGCAAAACAGATTGATGGTATATAAAAGGAAATGGAAAGGCAGTTAAAGTAGCTCTTCATTGTGTACTGAACATTATCAGAATGTAGTTGCTGCACCTGCTAATACTACGGTTCAATTAGCACCAATTACCCAAGAATTATCCAAGGTCAGTCACCAGTGGAGTGCCCCAGGGATCTGTTCTGGGACCCTTGCTCTTTGTCATTTTCATAAATGACCTGGATGAGGAAGTGGAGGGATGGGTTGGTAAGTTTGCCGACGACACAAAGGTTGGTGGTGTTGAAGATAGTTTGGAGGGATGTCAGAAGCTGCAGCATGACATAGGATGCAAGACTGGGCGGAGAAGTGGCAGATGGACTTCAACCCGGATAAATGTGTAGTGGTACATTTTGGTAGGTCAAATGGGGTGAAGGAGTATAATATCAAGGGTAAGACTCTTAGCAGTGTTGGGGATCAGAAGGACCTTGGGGTCCGGGTCCATAGGACTCTTAAATCGGCCTCGCAGGTAGAGGAAGTGGTTAAGAAGGCCTATGGTGTGCTGGCCTTCATCAATCGAGGGATTGAGTTTAGGAGTCGAGAGATAATGATGCAGCTTTATAAGACCCTCGTCAGACCCCACTTAGAGTACTGTGCTCAGTTCTGGTCGCCTCATTACAGGAAGGATGTAGAAATTATTGAAAGGGTGCAGAGAAGATTTACAAGGATGTTGCCTGGATTGGGTGGCATGCCTTATGAGGATAGGTTGAGGGAGCTTGGTCTTTTCTCCTTGGAGAGACGAAGGATGAGAGGTGACCTGATAGAGGTATACAAGATGTTGAGAGGTATAGATCGGGTGGGTTCTCAGAGGCTTTTTCCCAGGGCTGAAATGGCTGCTACGAGAGGACACAGGTTTAAGGTGCTGGCGAGTAGGTACAGAGGAGATGTCAGGGGTAAGTTTTTCACTCAGAGGGTGGTGGGTGAGTGGAATCGGCTGCCGTCAATGGTGGTGGAGGCAAACTCGATAGGGTCTTTTAAGAGACTTCTGGATGAGTACATGGGACTTAATAGGATTGAGGGTTATAGGTAAGCCTATATATAAGCCTAGGTAGGTAGGGACATGACCGGCGCAACTTGTGGGCCGAAGGGCCTATTTATGCTGTAGTTTTTCTATGCTCTATGTTCTAATTCTTATGCTTTGAATCATAGAATGTTTACAGTACAAAATGAGTCCATTCAGCCTGTCCTGTCTGTGCTCTCTCTCTGAAAGGCTATTCAGCTAGACTAGACCTGCTCACTTGTCTTTTCCCTGCAGTTTTCCTCTCTTCAATTAATTATCTGATTCTCTTTCGAAAAGCCATGATTAAATCTGCCTTCACTACACTCTCAGTTAGTACATTTCAGATTCTAACTACAATCACAGAATGCATACAGTACCAAAGGGCGGCAGGGTGGCACAGTGGTTAACATTGCTGCTTCACAGCGCCCGGGTTCAATTCTGGCCTTGGGTCACTGTCTGTGTGGAGTTTGCACGTTCTCCCCTCGTCTGCGTTGGTTCCCTCCGGGTGCTCCAGTTTCCTCCCATAGTCCAAAGATGTGTGGGTTAGGTGGGTTGGCCGTGCTAAATTGACCCTAGTGTCAGGGAGACTAGCAGGGTAAATATGTGAGGTTATGGGAAAAGGACCTGGGTGGGATTGTGGTTAATGCAGACTGGATGGGCCGAATGGCCTCCTTCTGCACTGTAGGGATTCTATGATTGTACGATTCAAAAGAAGGCCATTCGGCCCATTGTGTATGCACCGGCTCTCTGAAAGAGCAATTTACTCAGTCACCTTCTCCGCATCACCCTGCACATTTTCAAATAGAATCTCATCTCCCTTTGAATGCCTTCAAGATTACCTCCATGACACACTCAGGTCATGCACTCCAGACCTTAACCACCCGCTGCGTGAAAAATACTTTTCTTATATCACTTTCACCATTTTCCAAATTGCTTCAAATCTGTGCCCCCTCTCGATCCTTTCGTGAGTGGGAACAGTTTCTCCTGTTCCTTACTTGCTGCATGAAAAGGTTTCTCTTCATGACACCTTTTGTTTTGCCAATCAACTTAAATCAATGTCCTTTAATCTTTGACCCTTGCAACCATGGGAACTGTGTAGATCGGGTTGTGTTTAGATCATTATTTTTGTTACTCATAGACAACACTGACCAATTTGCTAAATATGTCTAGCAATTAAAGCCTAGTTATATTGTTCAGTCAACAACTCAATCTCTTTGCAAAAGACTGCAAACAATCCTTAATTGAAATACAAATATCACACCAAAGGAAACTGATTATGAAAATGGCCCCTCTCATACTGCATGTAATCTCACAACGCAATAACACAAATTGGTGCCCTCCTAAGTGAGGGGTTCAAAAGAAGCAGAATTTATTGGATGGTTCATTGATGCCATGGAAAGTGCAAAATGACATCCCTTTCGTTTGAAAGATTTTCATTGTGTGTGGCAGTGTGCTATTGTGAGGGAGCCCCAGGGTCCACTTCAGGCTTTCAAAGTCAAATACATCATAATAATTCATTTTTGGTGTAAACATAAAACATGTTCACCAACGACAACCTGTATTTAACATCATGAAACATCTTGAGGCGCTTCACAGGGATATTATAAAACACAATATGACACTGAGCAATATAGAATGATGAAAAGATCACAGCACAGAAGGAGTCCATTTGGCCCTTCAAGTCCAGCTCTCTGCAAAAGCAATTTAGTTAGTCCCATTGTCTTGCCCTTTTTCAGGAGACATGTAATTTTTTTCCCTTCAGATGTTTATCCGATTCCCTTTCGAAAGCAATGATTGTGTAAAAAAAAACCTAATTGTGTAAAAAAAATCTTTCCTCATGCCACCTCTGGTCCTTTTGCCAATCACGTTAAGTTTGTGTCCTCTGGTTCTCATTTCTTCCACCAATGGGAGCAATTTCTCTCTATCTATTCTGTCTAGACCTCTCATGATTTTGATGTCTTTCAAATTTATTTTCTCAAATGAGATCAATCCAAGCCTCACTGTGAATCCAAGTAACCAAAGCCCCTTATCCCTGGAGCCAATCTTGTAAATCTGTTCTACACCCTTTGGAACCCTTCACATATTTCTAAGGTGCTATGCCCAGAATTGGACACAGCTGAGGCCGAACCAGTGTTCTATACATTTTCATCATAATTTCCTATGTATTCTATGCCTCTACCTACGAACCCCAAGATCCCAGATGCCTTTTTTTAACCCCTTTCTCAACTTGCCCTGCCACCTTCAATAATTCCTACACATATATCTGCAGGTCTCTCTGTCCTTGCACTCCTTTTAGAATTGTGTCCTTTAAGTTGCCTTTCCCCATTGTTCCAACCAAAAGGGCGGCACGGTGGCACAATGGTTAGCACTGCTGGCTCACAGCTCCAGGGACCCAAGTTCGATTCCTGGCTTGGGTCACAATCTGTGTGGAGTTTGTATGTTCCCCCCGTGTCTGCGTCTGTTTCCTCCGGGTGCTCCGGCTTCCTCCCACAATCCAAAGATGAGCGGGTTAAGTGCATTGGCCATGCTAAATTGCCCCTTAGTGTCCCGGGATGCGTAGGTTAGAGGGATTAGCGGAGTAAATATGTGGGGTTATGGGAATATGTCTAGGTGGGATTGTTGTCGGTGCAGACTCGATGGGCCGAATGGCCTCCTTCTGTACTGTTGATTCTTTGATTCTGTGAAAATGTATAATTTTATGCTTTACTGCATTAAATCTCATCTCCCAAATGTCTGCCCATTCCAACAGGCTGTCCATGTCCTCTTGCGATCTATCACTGTCCTTCTCAGAGTTCTGATGTGGAGATGCCGGCGTTGGACTGGGGTAAACACAGTAAGAAGTTTAACAACACCAGGTTAAAGTCCAACAGGTTTATTTGGTAGCAAAAGCCACACAAGCTTTCGAGGCTCTAAGCCCCTTCTTCAGGTGAGTGGGAATTCTGTTCACAAACAGAACTTATAAAGACACAGACTCAATTTACATGAGTTGGAATGCGAATACTTACAACTAATCCAGTCTTTAAGAAACAAAACAATGGGAGTGGAGAGAGCATCAAGACAGGCTAAAAAGATGTGTATTGTCTCCAGACAAGACAGCCAGTGAAACTCTGCAGGTCCACGCAACTGTGGGAGTTACAAATAGTGTGACATGAACCCAATATCCCGGTTGAGGCCGTCCTTGTGTGTGCGGAACTTGGCTATCAGTTTCTGCTCAGCGACTCTGCGCTGTCGTGTGTCGCGAAGGCCGCCTTGGAGAACGCTTACCCGAATATCAGAGGCCGAATGCCCGTGACCGCTGAAGTGCTCCCCAACAGGAAGAGAACAGTCTTGCCTGGTGATTGTCGAGCGGTGTTCATTCATCCGTTGTCGCAGCGTCTGCATAGTTTCCCCAATGTACCATGCCTCGGGACATCCTTTCTTGCAGCGTATCAGGTAGACAACGTTGGCCGAGTTGCAAGAGTATGTACCGTGTACCTGGTGGATGGTGTTCTCACGTGAGATGATGGCATCTGTGTCGATGATCCGGCACGTCTTGCAGAGGTTGCTGTGGCAGGGTTGTGTGGTGTCTTGGTCACTGTTCTCCTGAAGGCTGGGTAGTTTGCTGCGGACAATGGTCTGTTTGAGGTTGTGCGGTTGTTTGAAGGCAAGAAGTGGGGGTGTGGGGATGGCCTTGGCGAGATGTTCGTCTTCATCAATGACATGTTGAAGGCTCCGGAGGAGATGCCGTAGCTTCTCCGCTCCGGGGAAGTACTGGACAACGAAGGGTACTCTGTCCACTGTGTCCCGTGTTTGTCTTCTGAGGAGGTCGGTGCGGTTTTTCGCTGTGGCGCGTTGGAACTGTTGATCAATGAGTCTAGTCTCTCCACTCCCATTGTTTTGTTTCTTAAAGACTGGATTAGTTGTAAGTATTCGCATTCCAACCATTATTCATGTAAATTGAGTCTGTGTCTTTATAAGTTCTGTTTGTGAACAGAATTCCCACTCACCTGAAGAAGGGGCTTAGAGCCTCGAAAGCTTGTGTGGCTTTTGCTACCAAATAAACCTGTTGGACTTTAACCTGGTGTTGTCAAACTTCTTACTTCTCAGAGTTCACCAAACTTCCAAGTTTTGTGTCATCTGCAGATTTTAAATTGTGTATTGTAGCCCAAGTCCAAGTCATAAACATGTATCAAGAAAAACAATGGTTCTGGTAACCATTCTGGGGAATAAAACTGAATATCTTCCTCCAGTCTGAAAAACAGCCATTCGCCACTCTGTTTCCTGTCACTTGGCCAATTTTGTACCAATGTTGCTATTGTCTCTTTTATTCCATGAACTTTTCCAGTAAGCCTATTATGTGACACTTTGTCAAACACCTTTCCATAAACATTACATCAACCCTCTTTGTTTTCTCATCAAATAACTCAATCAAAATTAGTTAAGCAAAATTTATCTTTAATAAACCATGCTGACATTTCTTAATTAATCCACATAAGGAGATATTAGGGCTGATGAGCCAAAGCCTGTTAAAGGGGTAGATTTTGAGGAGTGTCTTAAAGGAGGAATGTGGGGTAGAGAGGTGCAAGGAACTTATTCGAGAACTTGAGGCCTAGGCAACTGAATGCATAGCCACCAATGGCAGACTGATTAAAATCAGGGGTACACAAGAGGGCAGAATTAAAGGAGCTTGGATATCACGGCGGGTTATGGGGCTGGAAGAGAGTACAGAGAAAGGCAAGGACATGTAAGGATGAGAATTTAAATATCAAGGTGCTGCTTAACCAAGTTTCGATGTTGGTTAGCATGTATAGTAGTGATGAGGGGATGGGAATTGGTATGAGTTAGGACACAGGCAGCAAGATTTGAATGATGTCAGTTTATAGAGGGTAGAACTTGGGAGACCAGCCAGGGTGCTTTGGAATAGTCAAGCTCGGAAGTCACAAAGCTATGGATGTGACTTTCAGCAGCAGGTGAACTAAGGAAGGGGTGGAGTTAGGCAATGTCATGGAGGTGAAAATAGGCAGTCTTCAGGATGGTGCAGACATGTGATCAGAAGCTTACCTCAGAGTCAAATATGACAACAAGGGTGTGATTGGTTTGGTTTGCCCTCAGATTATTCCCAGGGAGAGGGATGGATTTGAAGGCGATGGAGCAGAGTTTATGACAGGACAATGGTTTCAGAACACCCATAATTAATTGAAGGGAATTCTGTTCATCCAGTTGTGGATTTCAGACAAGCAATTTGACAATATGGGGAAAGCGGAGGGGTTGAGAGAGTTAGTGCTGAGGTGTATGAGCTGGGTGTCGTTAACATACATGTGGAAATGGACATTGACTTTTCAGATGATGTCAGTCAGCATGTCGTCAAGAATTAAGAGGGGGCCAAGATAGATCCATAATGGACATCAGCAATAACAGCCTAGGAGCAGAGAAAGAAACCAGTGCAGATTTTCTGGCTATTATTAGATAGATAAGAAGGAAACGGGTGAGTGCAGTTCCAACCAACTGTTGTCGGAAGGAGTCAGGTGAAGAAGGGAATTGAAGATTTGGCCATGCTGACAGCTACCATCTCCACCAGCGTCAAGGCCATGGGCTCCAAGATCTCCCTCTCCACGAAAGGCTACAAGACGGTGATGAAAATGCCCAAGAAGGGCAAGAGGGAACATAGGCAGAGCAGAAAGGAGAGCTATAGCATCTACATCTCCACAGTGTTGAAGAAGGTCCATCTGGACATGGGCAACTCCTCCAAGGCCATGAATATCATCAACTTGTTCATCAGCGACATCTTCGAACGGGTTGCCGGCAAGGCTTCCTGCCCAATTTATTGTGTGAAGTATTTAGGACATTGATGACACAAGGAGATTTGTAAAAGCACATTTATTTATTTTTACGATTTATGCATTCTTTGCAAATTGCCACACAACTAAGAATCTATCATGCTGAGCAGACTAATCTTTGGTGCTCAAAAGTGGACAACACATCAAAATTAGGAATACAAATTGAATTAATTGCACATGCATTCCTTGAGAAAGATATTTGGGATCCAATGGCAGCCAGGAGTTCCCAATGCAGGACTTGTGCAGCTTTCTATCATAGAACATACCATCCAGCAACATCAAATATCATGGCTGCACCATGTCTTTAGCATGGACGAAGATGCACTACAACAAGCGGTTGATGTGGCCAGTAAGGCAGCCGAACCCTAAGTTATAATGATCCACGCAAAGCGGGAAGTCATTTCAAAGAACAAAGAACAAATAAAATTACAGCACAAGAACAAGCCCTTTAATCCTCCAAGCGTGCACCAACCATGGTCCCATTTGAACTAAATTCCCCCTAGCCTTCCAGGGCCTATATCCCTCTATTCCCATCCTATTCATGCATTTGTAAGATGCCCGTTAAAAGTCACTATCGTCCCTGCTTCTGCTACCTCCCCCAGCAGCGAGTTCCAAGCACCCACCAACCTGTGTGTAAAAACTTAGCTCATACATCTCCTTTAAATCTTATCCCTCGCACCTTAAACCTATGTCCCCTATTAATTGATTCTTCCACCCTGGGAAAAAGCTTCTGACTATCCACTCTGTCCTGCCCCTCATGAATCTTGTAGACTTCTATCAGGTCACCTCTCAACCTCCGTCGTTCCAGTGAGAACAAACCAGGTTTCTCCAACCTCTCCTCATAGCTAATACCCTCCATACCAGGCAACATCCTGGTAAATCTTTTCTGTACCTTCTCCAAAGCCTCCACATCCTTCTGGTAGTGTGGCAACCAGAATTGAACATTATATTCCAAGTGTGGCCTAACTAAGGTCATAAAGCTGCAGCATGACTTGCCAATTTTTAAGTTCAATGCACCGACCGATGAAGGCAAGCATGCCGTATGCCTTCTTGACTACCTTCTCCGCCTGCGTTGCCACTTTCAGTGACTTGTGTACCTGTACACCCAGATCCTTCTGCCTATCAATACTCTTAAGGGTTCTGCCAGATTGAACTCACAAACTGAGAACAGTCTGTACTAAAGTCTCCACACTGGGGAAAGGAGATTTGAAGAACTACATCTTCAGATTGCATTGCAGGAAAAAAAAATGGTGCCACTGTAGCTCCTGCATCAGCAAGTGACAACTACATTACCCCAGAGTGACCAACAATGCCTGGTTTGAATAGGACTGTACTTCCACCTGTAGACTCGCATGGATGAACAGTAGATGTGAATCATCATAAATGATGGAAAGCCAAAGAGAGACGTTTTCAGAGCAGACTATTAAAAGCTTAAAAGCCAGAAAGATAAACAATGTTCAAATGGCTACGCAAACAATCATAATAGCTATGATTCAAAACAAATCGAAATCAGTTCTCCAAGAATTCTGATTCAACCACCCATGGTCTATAAAGTTTACACACAATGTTTCATTATGGTACAAAGTTCTGGCTGTTTTCAAAATTCAGTCAACTGATAAAGGCAATTAAGATGCAGCAGACAAGGTGGTTAAAGTTTACCAGAGGGAATAAATGCTGTGACCACAAAACTCCATAGAGAGCTTTTTTTAACACTACCAGCAAACAGAATAATCTTTGCCAACATTATATTTGACTCTTCATTTCCTAAAAGATTTGAAAACAAAACACTGCAGTGCATAAAAATAAATCAAGGCATGGGGACAAAAACAGAAAATGCTGGATAATCTCAGCAGGTCTGACAGCACCTGTAGGGAGAGAAAAGAGCCAACGTTTCAAGTCGAGATGACCCTTCGTCAGAGCATATGGAAACCCTGTCATTGGTTAGAACATCAATGGCCCGGTGATCACCAACTGTGACAGTTGACCTGGTGTTTGGCAAATTCATGTCAATACCATTTCCTTTTTATTTCAGTTGATGACTGAGTACTACAGAACGCAAGTAGAAAGGGAACCATTAGGAGATGAGCCTAAGTTAAGATCCAGGTGAAAGAGGGAAAAGAAGAAACTCGCATTAATATATAACACACTTCCTGAGCTGGAGATGTTCTAAAGTTCCAGCCAATTCAGTATTTTTGAAGTGTAGCGCTGTCATTAAGTAGGAAGTCAATGGCAGTCAATTTGTACAGTAAGAAGTTTAACAACACCAGGTTAAAGTCCAGCAGGTTTATTTGGTAGCAAAAGCCACAAGCTTTCGGAGCCTTAAGCTCCTTCTTCAGGTGAGTGGGAATTCTGTTCACAAACAGGGCATATCAAGACACAAACTCAATTTACAGAATAATGGTTGGAATGGAAAGAAGTTGGTCTGTAAATTGAGTTTGTGTCTTTATGGCCATGAAATCATAATCATATCAATATTCATAACCATTGTAAAAATTTGGTAAGATATTCATTGTGGACAGATGTTTATACAGATCCCATAATATGGATTGCTGAAAAGAGACATACTGTCAAAGCTTTTCATCTTGTACACATCACAACAACTATGCTACACAAATCAAGAGTAAAGAACATTTTAAACTGCATGGGAAGAGAGTGCTGATTGGTTGGCAAGTGGACTTTGACTAGTGGAGGTGTTGCCATGGAGACTGTCACAGAGAACTGTTCACTGCCAAATCTTTGTTTCAAATTCAAACCAGGCAGGTTGACTCTGATTGGTCAAGGCATTGCAATGGGGAATGAACTAGGGAATGGCTGTTTCCCAAGCTTTTATTTTCATTGGAAAAAGCACAGTGTGAGGACATGCTCCTTCGTCTGCAAAGAACAGGACCCTGTGTGTGAATATACGTAGCTTCTAGCATATGTAACTGAAGATTCCATCCGCGAGAATAGCCAGAAAAATCCTGCCAATGTCCCAAATTCACCTCATGCATTGTAGTGAGCAGCTACATCACTAATATATACTATACACCTCAACATGGCAAAATCAGCCATTTACTTGTCTGAAGTGAAAATTGGCTGTTGAAGCTGATATGTGAAAGATACTATGATGTGACAACATGCCATAGCTGCTGCTCACAGTTTTACTAATGTCAGACGTTATCAGATGGCTATGTTTTAAACTGTTTCTTTTAATTCAAGACAAATCAGAATACCCCAGAAGGGGGGATGGAGATCACATTGAACTCTGTCTGGAAACAGGCCCATGTGATTTGGGCAGAGGCCCAGGTTGAGACTCATAGAAACTCAAATGCCAGTGTTCACACATTGATACAAGCTGGCTTTGCTGTACACAGACGCTCAGACTCAGACAGACATACAGAAAGGCCTGGAAAGGAAGCACGGAAACAGCTAGTACTGTGCCCAGCAGAGGGAAATACTGTTTTTGTGTTAACCACTAATGAGAACGTTTTTCCCATTTGAAGAGACAATACTTGTAGAGGTTTAAAAACCAAGGGGTGGCCAGAGGATGCCATACTGCTGGAAGTCAATTCAATGATATCCCTTAAGGAGTTTGAATTAAGGGACTTTCAAAGTGCTTTGAAAGACTCACTCTGGAGTGGTGAGGAAAAGAGGGTCTCTTGAATAGCCTGAGGCAGTTTAGGTTTTAGCCACAAGGTTACAAGTCTGCTGAGAGTGTGGTGCAACTTATAAAGGTGGTGTGGGGTTTTCAGTTGTATTAATTAGTTAATGGAGAAAATATTTTTTCTGCCGTTTAGTGCTCAGGATTTTTCATCATAGAATCCCTACAGTGCAGAAGGAGGCCATTTGGCCTATCGGGTCAACTTTCTGACAGCATTTTACCCAGGCCCTATCCCTGTAACCTCACATATTTACCCCACTAATTCACCTAATCCGCACATCTTTGGACACTAGGGGACGAATTTTCCCGTTCCACCCACCATGGGAATCATAGCGGGTGAGGGGTGGACCATGGAAAGGTTCGTTGACTTTGGGTGAGCGCGGCTGGAAAATCCCGCCCTAAGGGGCAATTTTGCATGACCAATCCACCTAGCTTGCACATCCTTGGACTGTGGGAGGAAGCTGGAGCACCCGGAGGAAACCCATGCAATGGTCCTGCCTTGGCTTGTCAGGTTAAGTCATCAACAGTCAGCTCTCCCTCTCAAAGGGGAGAGCAGCCTATGGTCATCTGGGACTATGGTGACTTTACCCACTGCCATGCTTAACAGCAAAAGTCATGACTACTTCTATTTTTAATAAGGAACACTAACACCTGCCAATGAGTCCTCCCAGCACTGGCGGTGCTGTGGCCAAGTTGTCTTGCTCTGCCCATCACTTTAAAATGAACCTACATGATCTGAGAGCCAAGAAAACAAAACAAAGTTTTACATGAAATTTTACACATAATTCCATAAAATTTCTTTCATTCCGTTGGCTTGTTTCATTCTTGTTGCCTTTTGATTTCCTGGATTGCTTCCTTTTCGGGCCCGCCACATCTTGCATATTTTCCCCCAACTCTCTTTCAAATTCCTCCTTCTGCTTCAGCCCACAATTGTATCCCCGGCCTTGCAACTCGCTGATGTGAGGGGAAGTGGATGGCACAGGAACTTTTGGATGATGTTCAGAGGAAGAGAGATGAGGACAGAGTGGTGGGCTGGCAAGAGAAAACACAGCATCAAACGTAAATGGAATGTGCATTGTATAAAGGGGATATTGGAAAGGGAAACAGATGGCGACACAAAGCCATTGTTCACTGCAGAAAGGCTCGTGGATGGGACAGTGAAGCATGTGGATGTAGAAAAGCTGTTTCTTGGAATCAAGGAGACACGCTGAGTTAATGTTACAGACTGTATGTTCCGAAAATCAACGGACAATAAATGCTGGTCTCGCCAGCGATGCCTTCATCCTGTAAATAAATTTTTAAAAAGGAATCTGCTGAGGTTTCATTCAACTTAAAATCAATCAAAATATCATGGGAGCGATTTTCCCCCAAAAAACCTTAGTGCCCAATGGACAGGAAAATAGGAGATTTTTCCACCTATTTTTTCGACGAACTTAGTTGGTTGAATTTCCAGCACTCTGTGCTTCACAGAGTCCATTGGTAGATTCACACCGGTAGGTGGGGGGGTGCCTAATCCTGCCTGAGAGGCCGGCATCAGCGTGCTGAGTGGGCCACTGGGAGATCAGCGCATGCATACTGGTCCCCCCATCGCCGGCCTTCCAATGGCTTCCCCAGCCCCCCCCATCACAGGTCCCGACCCCCAACCCCTCCAGATCAGCAGTCCAACCTCCCCAATCACCAGCTCCGACACTTTCCACCCGCAATGGCAAGTACGACCACCCTCCGATGGCCAGCCCAACCCCCCCATGGCCAGCCCAACCCCCTCCTCCCCGATGGCCAGCCCAACCCCCTCCTCCCCGATGGCCAGCCCAACCCCCCCATGGCCAGCCCCAATCACCGCCCTCCTTCCCCCACTGATTGCTGTGCAGAATGCACAGTGGTTCCCCCCTCCTCACCACAATCGATCAGCCCATCCCTGAACTGGCCCCAACCCCGAGAAGGCCCACCCCATTGGCACTGCCCGGTGCCTGGTGGGCAGTGCCAGGGTGCCAGGCTGGCACTGCCAGGCTGGCAGTGCCAAAGAGGTGGCCCCCTTGCCCCTGACCTCCCGAGGGGGGGCTCAATGGTCTCTGCCCCCACCACTGAGGTCACTACACCTGGTTCCCCTTGCTAGGGACCACCTTTAATCCCTGCTGGTGGGAACCTCCCCCAGCAGGGCCAGGAACTTTAGCGAGCCTGGACGATGTTGTATTAAGATTGCTAATGAGTTTCAAATGCTGATCATAATGTTGTAATCAGCCTCGAGCTGTTCCCTGGCGCGAGGCTGATTATGCCATCAAAAATGGCCCGAGAAAGTCGCGACCGACCCATTACACTCCTCGAGCAGCGCAGCGGGCCGGGAAAATCGCACCCCATATGTTTTATCAGCACTACAACAATAAGCATTAGTTATGGCACTTTCTTGATATAGAAAATATCCCATGGTGTGTCAGAGGTGCCTTCAATAAAAATCAATGCTATGTCAGAGAATGAGGTAATAGGACACTATCTTGATCAAAATGGGTTCTCAGGTAAGGTCCTTAAGTAGGGTTGCCAACCCTCCAGGTTTGGCCTGGAGCCTTCGGAAACTGAAGATCAATCTCCAGGACACCACTGCATGCAATCCTGGAGAACAATTATTGTGACATTTTTAAAAATTGTTTTTTTTGAGCATTTATCTCTTCATTAGGTATAAAATATTGAAAATGGTGTTGGGGTGGAATTTGGCTAAACATCTTCTAATTGGGTAATATGTCTTTTTACTTTCCAATTGGGGTAGGCAGGAAGGCAGTGCGTCACAAGGATGGATGTGTTGGCCAATATGGCTGCAATATGAGGGCAAGTCATATGATGAAACCTACCAGAATACATTTCATCACACTTGACGACCCTTGCCTTAAAGGTCAATAGCGTGGTGAAGTTTTGAGGGAGAAGATTCCAGAATTTGGAGCTTTAATGGCTGAATGCCCAACTGTGGGGTACAGGGAGATGCACAAGAGTCAAGAAGAGTTGTGTCTCTCTCTAGGAACACTGTGTACCCCTCTCTAGGGATTCGCTGGTACAGATGTAGCTGCAGAAGAGAGGAAGATGATTGGGCCAAACAACTCGCTTGAATGCCGGTTGCTTCGGCCTATTAATGACCGCCTTGGCCTCCAATATGGATGCTCCTCACTACACTGGTATCCAAAGATCAGGAAGGCAGGACTGAAATGTAGCCAGAAATTTCCATGCTGCCCCCTCAGATAATGTAGTAGCGGCTGCAACCTCTCACCTCCTGCCTGGATGTGAAACATGGAGTCCTCTAGAACAAGGGAGGCAATAGTCTCGTGGTATTACTGCTAGACTATTAATCCAGAAACTCAGCTACTGCTCTGGGGACCTGGGTTCGAATCCCGCCAGTATTTGATGTATATGACATCAAATACTGCAAATACATAGACATCCTTACCAAGACTGCACATATTTCCAAAATGATGCTGGTATGGATTTGGAATAAGTCTGTGGCTGGGATTTTCCGCCTCCCATCAGTGGGTTTCCCAGCGGCAGAGGCAGCTCGCCATTGGCCCGTGGTGAGATCTTCCAGTCCCGCCGAAGGCAATGCCATTTTCCATGGCTCGCAGACCGTGCCGCCATGGAACACACCAGCCAACGGCAACCTGCCTCCATCACCGGCAAACCCACTGCGGGGGAGGGGGTGTAAAAGGATGATCATAATTTAGCCTTTTTTCTGTCATGAGTGAAAACTCGCTTTTCTTTTTCTTACCGGCTGCCCCACAGCTTTATAAAAAGAATTTAAATGAATTTGATGAAGTGGTAACAGCAATGTTGACGTCATTGTAGTTCTCCATCATTGACTTTTATTCAATTGGGGTGGCGGTGGGGTTAATTATAACATCTTTTTATTGATGTGATCGCCAAGATGCCACTCATGTTGTAAAATTATTTTCTCTGAAAGAAAATACATCTGAATATTGCTGCAATATTCAACCAGAGGAGCAAAAATACTTGCCGTCAGTGACTGTAGTAACCATGGAAACATTTGGAGACACAAACACTTGCCTCCATCCAGACACGTACAGTGGCCATTGCATAATTTCATCAGTTAGGCTGAGAGTCAAGTGCTACATGTTCTCTCAACAGGACTAGAATACTCTGGTTTAAGTTTAGTGTCACAAGTAGGCTTACATTAACACTGCAATGTAGTTACTGTGAAAATCGCCCAGTCACCACACTCCGGCACCTGTTCGGGTACACTGAGGGAGAATTTAGCATGGCCAATGCACCTAACCAGCACATCTTTCGGACTGTGGGGTGAACTGGGGCACCCGGAGGAAACCCACGCAGACACGGGGAGAACATGCAGACTCCAGAGCTCTATTGAAAACTTCTGTACTCGTCCTAATTAAAATCATTACTAACTTTCTTGTTCTACAAAAGCCATTTATTTCAGTGAAAAGCTTCACAAACTGCAACTGCAACAGTTCTTGGCTGAAGGAGGAGGCTAATGTTCTTTCAAAGCAGGAATGATATTTAGGTGGGGAATTTAATATTATTGTCTGAAAAGCAAGGATGTTGTCCTGCAATGGATGAAAGGTGTGGGGAGTCGAGCATTGATCATAAACTAGAAACAGACACTGGGCTATTGGGAGGACCTGTAGACACTCCAGCTATTCCACTTGAAGGGA
The DNA here is from genome assembly GCF_964213995.1 of Mustelus asterias. Taxonomy (NCBI): domain Eukaryota; kingdom Metazoa; phylum Chordata; class Chondrichthyes; order Carcharhiniformes; family Triakidae; genus Mustelus; species Mustelus asterias. The sequence continues at coordinate 53,600,944 of NC_135821.1, read as the reverse complement.
CAGTAAAAGGTCAAATTGGGAAACAATCTGGGTTTTTACGATCTCATACCCAGAGTCACGTTTAGCATATGGTGTTTTGGTATTAGATTTTGCTATTAGATTGTGCCAAGACATTCTTTGTCCAGCTGCCTGTGTTTGATATGATTCCTTCCTTTCTGAAGTATTTCCATCCTGCCCTTTGACAGAGCCAGTCTCCCTAATCCCTTCATATCCGCAGTAGTCTGGGGAATTCACCATTCAAAATATGGTCTGAAGAGAGTCAGCCTGTGAGTTAGATTCTTTATCTAAATGGTGGCATGGTTGGCAAGTGCTGTACATGATGGTTTCCAGAGACTGGGCCCAATCAGTGCAAAAAGGAAGAATATTAACCCTTAGATAGTCATTGTTCCATGAGAGCAATACTTCAATGTACCTCACTTTTAAGCATTGATTTTAAGAGTTAATTCACAGAACTCCTAAGGTGCAGAAGGAGGCCATTCAGCCCATTGATTCTGCACCGACCCTCCGAAAGAGCACCCTACCCACGCCCACTTCACTGCCCTACCCCTATGACCCCGCACATTGATCATGGCCAGTCTACCCAACCTACACATCTTGGGATACTAAGGGGCAATTACCATAGCCAATCCACCTAATCTGTACATCTCTGGACATTAAGGAACAATTTAGGATGGCCAATCCACCAAATTTGAATATCTTTGGACTGTGGGAGGAAACCAGAGCAGCTGGAGGAAACCCACGCAGACACAGGGAGAACGTGCAAACTCCACACAGACAGTGACCCGAGGCTGTAATCAAACTCGGGTCTCTGGAGCTGTGAGATTGTAGTGCTAACCACTGTGCCACCGTGCCGCCCTAATTCTAGGTTTACATTTATTTTCTTAATGGCACTTCCATGTGGAATGCAGCTATTTCTTGTTTACACTCCTAATGTGTTCCCAAAAAAAATGCATGCTAAATGCAAATTGTTACGACCGGTCCCAAGATGAGGTCTCCTAATTTGTTAACATCCCAAATTCCCTAATCGTCACACTCCAGCTCCTGTTCGGGTTCACTGAGGGGCAATTTAGCATGGCCAATGCACCTAACCAGCACATCTTTCAGACTGTGGGAGGAAACCGGAGCACCCGGAGGAAACCCACGCAGACACGGGGAGAATGTGCAGTCTCTGCACAGACATCAACCCAAGCCGAGAATTCAACCTGGGTCCTGGTGCTGTGAGGCAGCAGTGCTAACAACCATGCCGCCGCCACAATCTTGAGAAGATCACGTCAATTGTAAATCTTCCAATTCTGGATCCACACTGGGATTCAGGATAGATGCGTTCAGCTACGATCTGCTCTCTGACAAGGGCAACATGGGTAAGTATATTCTCCTCAATGATCAGCAGGGAGATGGTTCAATAGTTGATGCAATCACTGTGGTCACTCTTGTTCTTGTACAGGGTCACAATCTCTGTATATCCTGAGACACTACCCCCCTTTCTCCAGCAGAGGCTGAGCCGTTCATGCAGATGCTACAGCAATGCCGGTTTCCCAGGCTGGATGAGTTCAGGTGGTATGGCATCAGCCCCAGGATCTCCACCAATGGCAAACGAGTCAAGGCTCTTACACTGTGAGGTATGTTTGTGAAATGGCAGTATTAAACAATGGAATCTAGGGACTAAAAGGACTGAGAAAATTGAGGAAATTAACATCAGCAGAGATAAAGTATTGGAGAAACTGGAGAGACTGAAATCCAACTAATCTCCTACACCCGCAAACCAGCCTCCCATCCATTGACTCTGTCTACACTTCCTGCTGCCTTGGAAAAGCAGCCAGCATAATCAAGGACCTCATGCATCCCAGACATACTCTCTTCCACATTCTTCCTTCGGGAAAATGATACAAAAGTCTGAGTTCACATACCAACTGACTCAATGGCAGTTTCTTCCCTGCTGCCATCAGACTTTTGAATGGACCTATCTTATATAAAGTTGATTTTTCTGTGACTGTAACTTTATATTCTGCACCTTCTCCTTTCCTTCTCCCCCTAAAACTTCATTGTGATTTAATGTAAGCCTACTTGTGACACTCATAATAAATAAATATGCACTCTATGGACGGTATGCTTTGTCTGTATAGCAGACAAGAAACAATACTTTTCAATGTATACCAATACATGTGACAATAAATCAAATCAAATCAAATTAAACGTATGCTGTGGAGAGAAGCTGCCAAGAGATTATTATTATTTATTAGTGTCACAAGTAGGCTTACATTAACACTGCAATGAAATTATTGTAGCTGGTTAAATGAACTAAGAACAAAGAAAATTACAGCACAGGAACAGGCCCTTTGGCCCTTCAAGCCTGCACCGACCATGCTGCCCGACTGAACTAAAGCCCCCTACCCTTCCAGGGACCATATCCCTCTATTCCCATCCTATTTATGTATTTGTCAAGAAGCCCCTAAAAAGCCACTGCCGTATCCACTTCTACTACCTCCCCCGGCAACAAGTGCCAGGCACCCACCACCCTGTGTGTAAAAAACTTGCCTCATACATCTCCTTTAAACCTTGCTCCTCACACCTTAAGCCTGTGCCCCCAAGTAATTGACTCTTCCACCCTGGGAAAAAGCTTCTGACTGTCCACTCTGTCCATGCCCCTCATAATCTTGTAGACTTCTATCAGGTCTCCCCTCAACCTCCGTCATTCCAGTGAGAACAAATCAAGTTTCTCCAACCTCTCCTCAGAGCTAATACCCACCATGCCAGGCAACATCCTGGTAAATCTTTTCTGTACCCTCTCCAAAGCCTCCACATCCTTCTGGTAGTGCGGCGACCAGAATTGAACACTATATTCCAAGTGCGGCCTAACTAAGGTTCCAATAAAGCTGCAACATGACTTGCCAATTTTTAAACTCAATAAGTAGGCAACAAATTGGCAGATGGAGTATAATACGGGCAAGTGTGAAGTTATTCACTTTCATTGTAAGAATAAAAAGCAGAATATTTTTAAAAGATGTGGAAGTTATAACTGTTACTGTTCAAAGAGGCTTGGGTCTGTTTATACTAGGAATTCAGAAAGTTAGTGCGCAAACATAGCAAACATTTGGGAAGGCAAATGACATGTAGGCCATTATTGCAAGGGGCTTGGAGTACAACAATAAAAAAGACTTTCTACAGTTATAGAGGTTTTGATGATACTACATCTGGAATCTGTGAGCAGTTTTGATCTCCATATTTAGAAAAGGAATTTTTTTCTTACTCATTTACAGTTTGTGGGCATCGCTGGCTTGGGTAACATTTATTTCCCCCCCACCCCCAGTTGCCTTTGAGAAGGTAAGTGTGAGCTGCCTTCTTGGACTGTTGTAGTCCATGAGGTGTAGGTACATCCACAGTGCTGTTAGAACATAGAACATAGAACAGTACAGCACAGAACAGACCCTTCAGCCCACGATGTTGTGCCGAGCTTTATCTGAAACCAAGATCAAGCTATCCCACTCCCTATCATCCTGGTGTGCTCCATGTGCCTATCCAATAACCGCTTAAATGTTCCTAAAGTGTCTGACTCCACTATCACTGCAGGCAGTCCAATCCACACCCCAACCACTCTCTGTGTAAAGAACCTACCTCGGATATCCTTCCTATATCTCCCACCATGAACCCTATAGTTATGCCCCCTTGTAATAGCTCCATCCACCTGGGGAAATAGTCTTTGAACGTTCACTCTATCTATCCGCTTCATCATTTTATAAACCTCTATTAAGTCTCCCCTCAACCTACTCCGCTTCAGAGAGAAGAGCCCTAGCTCCCTCAACCTTTCCTCATAAGACCTACCCTCCAAACCAGGCAGCATCCTGGTAAATCTCCTTTGCACTCTTTCCAGCGCTTCCACATCCTTCTTATAGTGAGGTGACCAGAACTGCACACAATATTCCAAATGTGGTCTCACCAAGGTCCTGTACAGTTGCAGCATAACCCCACGGCTCTTAAACTCCAACCTCCTGTTAATAAAAGCTAACACACTATAGGCCTTCTTCACAGCTCTATCCACTTGAGTGGCAACCTTCAGAGATCTGTGGATATGGACCCCAAGATCTCTCTGTTCCTCCACAGTCTTCAGAACCCTACCTTTGACGCTGTAATCCACATTTAAATTAGTCCTACCAAAATGAATCACCTCACATTTATCAGGTTAAACTCCATCTGCCATTTTTCAGCCCAGCTTTGCATCCTATCTATGTCTCTTTGCAGTCTACAACAGCCCTCCACCTCATCCACTACTCCACCAATCTTGGTGTCATCAACAAATTTACTGATCCACCCTTCAGCCCCCTCCTCTAAGTCATGAATAAAATTCACAAATAGCAGAGGACCAAGCACTGATCCCTGTGGCACTCCGCTAGCAACCTGCCTCCAGTCCGAAAATTTTCCATCCACCACCACCCTCTGTCTTCGATCAGATAGCCACTTACCTATCCAATCGGCCAACTTTCCCTCTATCCCACATCTCCTTACTTTCATCATAAGCCGACCATGGGGGACCTTATCAAACGCCTTACTAAAATCCATGTATATGACATCAACTGCCCTACCTTCATCAACACACTTAGTTACCTCCTCAAAAAATTCAATCAAATTTGTGAGGCACGACTTGCCCTTCACGAATCCGTGCTGACTACCCCGGATTAATCCGCATCTTTCTAAATGGTCGTAAATCCCATCCCTAAGGACCTTTTCCATCAACTTACCAACCACCGAAGTAAAACTAACTGGCCTATAATTACCAGGGTCATTTCTATTCCCTTTCTTAAACAGAGGAACAACATTCGCCACTCTCCAGTCCTCTGGCACTATCCCCGTGGAGAGTGAGGACCCAAAGATCAAAGCCAAAGGCTCTGCAATCTCATCCCTTGCCTCCCAAAGAATCCTAGGATATATTTCTTCAGGCCCAGGGGACTTATCGACCTTCAGTTTATTCAAAACTGCTAGTACATCCTCCCTCCGAACATCTAGTGGTGGACTCGTCAACGTTGAGAGCGTTCAAGTGGTTCTTGGATAAACATATGGATGATATTGGAATAGTGTAGATTAGAGGGGCTTTAGATTGGTACCACTGGTCGGCGCAACATCGAGGGCCGAAGAGCCTGTACTGCGCTGTAATGTTCTATGTTCTATCTACTTCCTCCAGCCTATTAGCCAGTAACCCCTTCTCTTCCTCAAAAACATGGCCTCTCTCCTTGGTGATCACTGAAGAAAAGTATTCATTCATCACCTCTCCTATCTCTACTGACTCCATACACAAGTTCCCACTACTGTCCTTGACCAGCCCTAACCTCACCCTGGTCATTCTTTAGGGAGGGAGTTCCAGGACTTTGACCCAATGACAGTGAAGGAACTGCGATATATTGCCAAGTCAAGATGTTGACTGGCTTGGAGGGGAAATTCCAGATGGTGGTGTTCCCATGTGTCTGCTGCCCTGAGTTGAGGGGTTGGAAGGTGCTATCTGAAGAGTCTCGATCAGTTCCAGCAGTGCATCTTGTAGATGTTACACATGCTGCCACTATTCATCCGTGGTGAAGAGAATGGATTTTTGTGGAAGGGGTGCCAATCAAGTGGGCTGCTTTGTCCTCGATGGCGTTGAGTGTCTTGAGTGTTGTTGGAACTGCATTCATGCAGGCAAGGGAAGAGTATTCCATCATACTCCTGACATTGTGCATTGTCATGGTGGACAGACTTTGAGGGGGTCAGGAGTGAAGTTACTCACTGCAAGGTTCCTAACCTTTGACCTGCTCTGGCAGTCACAGTATTTTTATGGATAGTCCAGTTCAGTTTCTGGTCAATGGTAGCACCCAGGATCTGGATCCTGGGTGATTCAGCAATGATAATGCCATTGAATGTCAAGGTGGTTGGATTCTCTCTCGGTGGAGATGGTCATTGCCTGGCACTTCTGTTGCACAAATGTTGCTTGTCAATTGCCAGCCCAAGCCAGGATATTGTCCAGGTCTTGCTGCATTTGGACATGGACTGCTTCAGTTTCCGAGAAGTCATGAATGGTGCTGAACATGGTGCCATCATCAGCAAACATTCCTACCTCTGATCTTATAATGGAAGGAAGGTCATTGATGAAGTTGCTGAAGATGGTTGGGCTGAGGGCACTACCTTGAGGATATTCTCACATTGGAGGCGGTCCAGTGAAGGTTCACTAAATTAGTCCCTAGGATGAGGAGGCTGTCTTCTGATTAGAGGCTAAATAGGTTAGGCTTATATTCTCTGGAGTTTAGAAAAATGAGAAGTTTGTGTAAAGTCTCTGGGTGGCTGCCATGACTCTTTTCACCCTTAGGCCATCACAGTTGCTGCAGTTATTCATGGCACTGGTGAGATAATGTGAATGGCTGCTGGGAGACAAGGGTTATCCATTGAAGAGATGGCTGCTGACGTCAACAGGCAGCTCTTTGCTAACACACCAATGCTATAATCATTGCCATAAGGGCCATCAATGAGGAGGCCATTGGACCCCCAGATAAGGTTCTGACCAGTCAATGGAGGGGTGAGGGAGTGGAGGGAGGTGGGTTTGAGCCCTTCAATATGCTCCGTCAAAAGTGAGTCAGATAGCAGACCCCAACACGGTCCTGCAGGGAGGTAGAGAAGCAGAGGAATGGTACAGTTCCTCGGAGGGCAAAGTCATGGACCAAGGTCACCCAACCTTGCATGGACTTGCAGAGGTCCATTTGCTCAAGACTCAAGAATAGAAGGGATGCTCAGCTCGTAATAATTCAGGCACATTCCATCTGAGAGCCCCTCATCCAGGAAGTAGGAATGTTACTGGGCTAGTAATCCAGCATCTCAGATTAATGGTCCAGAAACAGGAGTTCAAATCCCGTCACGACTTCTGGGTGAATTTAAATTCAATGCATTAATAAATCTGGAAAGAAAAACTGGCCTCATTAATAATGTTCATGAAACTCCCAGATTGTCATTAAAAACCCATTTAGTCCACTGATGTCCTTTAGGGAAGGAAATCTGATGTCCTTACCTAGTCTGGAATATGTGTGATTCCAGGCCCACAGTAAGGTAGTGGAATCTTTAGCTGCTCTCTGAAATGGTTGAACAAGGTACTGCTTGGTATTAACCTACCACAGAAAACAGCACTGTATCAACACCACATGGACTGCAATGGTTCAAGAAGGCAGCTCACCATCATCTTCTCAAGGGCAATTAGTGATGGACAATAAATACTGGCCTTGCCAATGATGCTCACATCCCACAGACAAACAACAAAAAATGGTTCAGTACCTTGACCTTCTTTGATGGAGGGTATAAATCCATGATAAAAACTTCCAATATTCCCCATGTTGCCTGGATGCCCAATTGCCACATTAATTCAACTAACACTCATGTGTTATGGTTCCAGTCAGAAGCTCCCAAGATTTTTATGGAGCCCACCTGAATCATAACTTTTGCATCTTGAATTTGGCTAGGATAGGTATGATATCCACTTCAGGTGTGATTCAAAAGACCCACTAGGGAGCTTTAATCAAACAAAGTTTATTTAAGAATATAGTTAACATGTATAGTAAGAAAATTAGTAAGAACTTTTATCAATTACAAACAAGAAACAAACAATTATGATTATGTATAACCCTTAATGAATATATATAAGCTGTCCCAATCAAAACCAAAACCTCCCTTAGACAAAAGACCCTTTTCAGAGGTTTAACACAGCACAGTCTAATGCTCACTTGATACTGGAATCGAGGCCGTTAGTTGAATCCAATGCTCTTGAGATTCAGAACAGTTTGAAGACAAGACAGCTTCCAAAACACCAAAGAGACTCTGGTCCAGCCCCCAACAACAGCAGGTTTTTACCCTTCAGGAAACCAACAGAACTTTCAAAACAACAGGGAGAGATGGAAAACACTTCTTTTTAGCTTGCTGTCCCTTCTAAAACTCAAACTCAAACCTGCAGCTCCAAACTGAAACTGAAAATGAAATCCCGGTCACCTGAGCTGCCCACTGTTTTTTCTCCTCCCATCAATGACATCACCCAAGGCTGTGAGCATAAATTTTTTAAAACTCTTAAAGGTACACTAACATCACACATGCGTTGTGTGTGACATCAGAGGCTTTACATTTCTATTCAGCTGAAAGTGGCTGTATTGGCCCTTCATCCTCCGAGGTGGACAGCCTATTGTTGCCTTTGTTTCCCTCGCCTCTTCCATGATCTGCCATTTTCCCTGTGCCACCTGTTCATTAATCACTTGTGGTCCCACCAAGGTGAATGCGTCTGTGCTGGTGGAAGATGCGCTTGTGTGGTGTGACAGTGCGGATTAACTCATTTCCTTCTACTCTGCAGACAGTGGTGGTGCTGGTACTCTGACCTGCAACACATCCCTCCCACATGTGGCCCCGTGAGAGAAATAGAAAGTGGTTTCACTAAATCACCTCTATTATTATCCGCTTCCACAGAGCTGAAACAGAGGGATGGGGAGAGCTCCATCGCTGTTACCTGAGGATGTGCAGTTCTTTTCTTCTTGCCTTGGATGGGCACCTCTGTCACCATTACCCACTCCTTCATGAGCTATCATCTTGACCAGGTCAAGCACCACTTCTTTCATGGCTGTCAGTATGCCCAGATTTGTCTGACAGAACATTATGCATTCCCTTTTCCTACAATATCAAGATGGTGAACATTAAGGCTAATGTGCACTTCTTCACCACATCCAGCTGCACAAACTTGTGATGCTGTTGGCTACAGTTTTGCCTCTAGCACTAGATGTCAGCTTTACCCAATGATGTTCCTGGGCACACATGCACTGACTCTTCAGGAGGACTCAGGCTGCTAGACTTGTGACTGCTGACCGGGAAGCCAGTGACCCTGGGTGGGGGCATGGTCCTCACCTCACCAGTCCGCAAGCGGTTTAAGAGTTTGCGGCACTGAGGTGAGGTCTTCCTCATCACACCATGTCCACTCTCCATCTCTGCCATCTCCAGAGAAGACTCGATGTGGCAGAGATCGTGGTTAGCTGGCTGTCTCCTGCAGTTCTCTAGGAATAGAATGGAGTGACATTCTGCCAAGAGAACCTCAAGAGACAATACCAAAGTGAGGGGAAGGGGGGAGCACCCTCTCATGGGGACCTGTCCTTCTGCTGGGCTGGTGTTTCTTTCTTTCTGCCTGAGCCTTCTGAGGCACCATTGCTCTTTCATGTTGGGGAAATAGATCCTCTGTCTATATGCCCTGTCGTGGTGGATTCTACAAGCCAACACAACAGACTCAGCCACAGGTTACAATTGCTTTATTTTTCCATCATGCATTGAAAACCTAAACATGCGAGGACAAGTTTAGCCAACAGGGGATGAAAACCTGATGCAGCAAATTCCAGCCCGTTGTCTGTTTGTTACGCTCAATAGAATTATCCCAACTGGAGCTCAACCTCACCTTGTGAAAATACTTGGCATCCTATTTCCCCAAGCGCCCTTTACTTACTAAAGGGCAACTTTTGTATTCTTTCCAAACAATGCAGTTTTTGAACGTGTAATGCATTCGGAATGATTTTTCGGAGAATTGGCCAGGACACAGGATCTTTGACAGCGTAAGTTCTCCTCTTCTTCTTTTTTCACATAATGCATTGGCTACAGGACGGGTGATTAGTCAAAGAGTCTGGTAATGACAGGGTGAGAGCTAGCACCAAAACCAGTCTGAATGAGGTTAGTTCTCAGTATGGGGGAAAGGGAGGTAGGGGAACATTTGTCCTTATTGAGGAGAGAGATGATAGCCAGGCCTGAGGGAATGAACATGGATCCACTTTCACAGATCAGGAGAACATCAAGCACTTCCAGGGATAAATTTTATCCCTGTTGTGTTGTGCCGTGTTCTATTCAGAATGCAAATCGGAACCTCATCCGTATACTTCCCCCTGCCCCCGGCCATTAAATTAATACATCTATTTTGTAATACACAGTGGACGATTTAGTGGACTTGCTTGTTCCAGACCTCTGCAGCAGTAGTTTGTTCACTTTCTTCATTCACTCATGGGATGTCAGCATCGCGAACAAAATCAGCATTTATTGTCCATCCTTAATTGCCCTTGAGAAGGTGGAGGTGACCCGCTGCCTTGCACCACTGCAGTCCATGGGATATTGTTCATCCTTTGAGATGAAGATGACCAGCTGTATCATTTGGCATGTTTGGCAATGTCCCGGTGTCTGCTACGGCCATTCTGTGCCAGGAAGATTCTATTGCAAAGAGGACAGGATATCACAGACAACTGAGTTTTGGACAAGGATTTTTTCTCTCTGAGTTTTCTCTCTGCCTCTTGCTTTTGAAGGAGGCCACGCTTTATTTGATTTGGTTGCGCCAGGTGCAATGATCCCAGGAGAGCTGCTCGCAGAGAACGATATCAACACCTCTCAGCAAAGCTTTCAGCATGTCCTTGTACTATCTGTGACTGTCATGACAGTGCAACCCAGACACTTTCGCTTTGGTAACAAGTGTCAGGCTGACCAGCCCAGCTCTGTTGTGCCTCTCTCGATATGTTGTGGACAGTTGGCATGCCAACGTATGTGCAGGTTCATGGTTACAGCTCCTGGAGAATCCACACTTCCTGTTACTTGTTTATCCATTGCCACAGAGTTCATGACAAGGTAGATACACATGATTAATGTGACTTGTGCATGAATTGGATTATAATGAGGGAGAATTGCACATTGTCAGCCTTACTCTCTAACCCTGACCTATCTTGGTCCTGTGACAAGATGATGCTAGATGCTGGAGATAGATCCAGATGTAGTGGGTGACCAGAATGTCTCCTGTACCTTGTCAAGCTCTACGCATTCCACAGTATGGGAGTGAACAAGGGGCTGACTCAGATTCAAAACCATTGGACCTCAAATTAGTCTCATCCGCCTATTCTGAGCTGGAGGTGGGGGGGGGGGAGGGTGGCAGGGCAGGGGGAGGGTGGCAGGGCAGGGGTGGTAGGGTGTGGGGTGTTCAGGCCTCAAAAAGAGATGAATGCGTATCCCTTTGCATGAGGCTGTGAGTGTGTTTGTCTGTGTGTGTGTGTGAATATGTTTGTGTATATGTGTGTGTGTGAGAGGGTGAGCGCGTTATTTATTTTATTCATTTTAGGGGATGTGGGCGTCATTGGCTGGTCCAGCATTTATTGCTCATCCCTAACTGCCCTCAGCATTTAAGAGTCAACTACATTGCTGAGGATCTGGAGTCACATTTAGGCCAGACCAGGTAATGATGCAGATTTCCTTCCCGAAAGGACATTAATGAACCAGATAGATTTTTACAACAATTGACAATGGTTTGATGGTCATTATTAGACTTTTAATCCCAGATTTTTATTGAATTCAAATTTCACCATCTGAACTGGTGAGATTGGGTGTGGGGAGGGGTTGGAGGGCTTGGTGGATGAGAAAGGACTAGTGGCCATGCTTTCTTATGCATTGACCCTTTAAAGTCTGACCAACTGCTGTTAGCTCCAAAACTCTTTTATTTATTGATAAGTGTTATCACTGCTATGATAACTTTATATAGATGCTTTCAAACATTGACACATGCTCTCTTATCATAATGTGCATCATCTGTTAATGTTCCAAAGGTTCTTTTGATGACGTTACATTCCCTCGGGTCTGTCTTCTATAATTCCCAGGTGCGCTGGGATTCAGAAAGTGGAGAGCTCATCAGTCCCAGTTTAAGAGCAGCACCCACGTCACACACACAAACAGACACACTGGGCCACATTGTCATCATCCAGACAGGTATCAGTTGAGAATTTCCCTGTACCCTGTGCAGAGGGCTCAGAGGTGGGCTCCCCCACCATCCACCTCTGAAAGGCTCAGGTGGCAGGAAATTATTCATTCCTGGGACATGGGGGTTGCTGGATAGCCAGCATTTGTTGCCCATCCCTAGTTGCCCTTGTTCAGAGGGCAGTGGAGAGTCAACCACATTACTGTGGCTCTGGTGTCACAAGTAGGCCAGACCAGATAAGGGTGGCAGATTTCCTCCGCTAAAGAACATTAGTGAACCATGTGGGTTTTTGTGACAATCGACAATAGTTTCATGGTCATCAGTAGATTCTTAATTCCAGATATCTTTTATTGAATTCAAATTCCACCATCTGCCGTGGCGGGATTTGAACCCGGGTCCCCAGAACATTAGCTAAGTTGGTGGATTAATGATCTAGCGATAATACCACTAGGCCATCGCCTCCCCAAATGGGCCCGGGTGCGTATGTGAGCATATCGCATTGCGGCCTCTACATAAGGCCTGCCTCTGACGCCATTACGGAGAGGTGAGGCTGATGAGGTGACAGCTGAGCCAGTACCGTGAAGTCACCTCTGACCCTTGTCATGTGAGTAATGAACATTTCAGTAACTGTACATGATGGCCAATAGGCTTTTAAACATGACAACAATTGCCCAGTGCCTACCCCAGCTTTGCTAGCTGCCTCCATTTCTCATGAGACTACCATGCACAGCACTGGCCCACTGCTGGCACTTGTACCCGCTGTCCTATCAAGTGTCTGCACTCTGCAGCAATTGTGACCAGCCTGCTCTCTGCACGCAGCCTTCACTCATAAGACCCCCAATACTAGCAGCTCACTCGAGGTGTACATCCATTGTGCCAAGAACTGGGTGCTTACACCATCGTCACATTCCCGTTAAACCCAGTCCCGTGTACTACTGGGTCAATGCCATTCATCATCCACTCTTACCATGACTAGCAAGGCGCCATCCATCCTGCACACAGCTCGGCCTGTATCAGTTGTCAGCACCTCACTCACTAAGGTCGCCTCATCATCCAGCTAGACCCATGGATTGTGACTTTTCACACACACAATGAGCACACTGAATGATCTATGTGGTTTGCTTGTTGCCACAATAGAATGTACCAGAGGAGACACCCAATGGGGAGATAGGTATTAAGTGCACATTCAGTGACCAGGAGCCGGAGTTACTGGTGCAGCCAGTGACTAACAAGAGGGACATCCTGCACCTGGTGAGTAGCACGTTCTCCATCACAAAATCAGCACGGCTGAGGCACAATCAGGAAATGCTGGGAAATCTCAGCAGGTTTGACACTCCATACTTGGAACAATCACAGCAGACGTGTGGACACCTGGCAGAGTTGATAGAGGCAATGCAAGCTCATATTCTGAACATGGAGGAGTGCATGGAACAGATGAAGCCACTCATAACTTAGGGGCTCGAGCACATGAGCTCCTCTGTTGAGAGATGGACCAACCTTATGGAGAGATACATGTGCCAGCACATAGAGTGCATACAGGAGCGGTGCGAGATTCTGCAAGGGGTCCAAGGCACACTCGGTAGTCCATTCATAATGTAAGCACTGATCTCCAGAGAGTACACAAAACTGACACTTGAACTGCTGCCAGAACCTTGGCTGAAGGGGTTGCCTACAGCAGGTATAGATAGTGCAGGTATCACCACCCCAGCAGCTGACTCTCTCCACCAATGAAAAACTACCCAAGACGAAGGAGGTCAAGGAAGGGGATCCAGAGCAGTTTTCAACATTTTCGCCTTGCACTGTTCCCACTATCTGTACATGTGATATACCTGCACTACCTATACCTGCACTACCTATACCTGCACTATCTATACCTGTACTATCTATACCTGTACTATCTATACCTGTACTATCTATACCTGCACTATCTACACATGAACTATCTATATCTGTACTATCTATACCTGCACTATCTATACCTGCACTACCTATACCTGCACTATCTATACCTGTACTATCTATACCTGTACTATCTATACCTGCACTATCTACACATGCACTATCTATATCTGTACTATCTATACCTGCACTATCTATACCTGCACTATCTATACCTGTACTATCTATACCTGCACTATCTACACATGCACTATCTATATCTGTACTATCTATACCTGCACTATCTATATCTGTACTATCTATACCTGTACTATCTATACCTGTACTATCTATACCTGCACTATCTACACATGCACTATCTATATCTGTACTATCTATACCTGCACTACCTATACCTGCACTATCTATACCTGTACTATCTATACCTGTACTATCTATACCTGTACTATCTATACCTGCACTATCTACACATGAACTATCTATATCTGTACTATCTATACCTGCACTATCTATACCTGCACTACCTATACCTGCACTATCTATACCTGTACTATCTATACCTGTACTATCTATACCTGCACTATCTACACATGCACTATCTACACATGCACTATCTATATCTGTACTATCTATACCTGCACTATCTATACCTGCACTATCTATACCTGTACTATCTATACCTGCACTATCTATACCTGCACTATCTACACATGCACTATCTATACCTGTACTATCTATACCTGCACTATCTATACCTGCACTATCTACACATGCACTATCTATATCTGTACTATCTATACCTGCACTATCTATACCTGCACTATCTATACCTGTACTATCTATACCTGCACTATCTACACATGCACTATCTATACCTGTACTATCTATACCTGCACTATCTATACCTGCACTATCTACACATGCACTATCTATATCTGTACTATCTATACCTGCACTATCTATACCTGCACTATCTATACCTGTACTATCTATACCTGCACTATCTATATCTGTACTATCTATACCTGTACTATCTATACCTGTACTATCTATACCTGCACTATCTACACATGCACTATCTATATCTGTACTATCTATACCTGCACTATCTATACCTGCACTATCTATACCTGTACTATCTATACCTGCACTATCTATACCTGTACTATCTATACCTGCACTATCTATACCTGTACTATCTATACCTGTGCTATCGATACCTGCACTATCTATACCTGCACTATCTATACCTGCACTATCTATACCTGTACTATCTATACCTGTGCTATCGATACCTGCACTATCTATACCTGTACTATCTATAACTGCACTATCTCTACCTGCACTATCTATACCTGCGCTAACTATACCTGCGCTACCTATACCTACACTACCTATACCTGCGCTATCCATGCCTGCACTATCTATACCTGTACTAACTATACCTGCACTATCTATACCTGTACTATCTATACATGCACTATCTATACCTGCACTATCTCTACCTGCACTATCTATACCTGCGCTAACTATACCTGCGCTACCTATACCTGCGCTACCTATACCTGCGCTATCCATGCCTGCACTATCTATACCTGTACTATCTATACCTGCGCTATCTCTACCTGCACTATCTATACCTGCACTATCTATACCTGTACTATCTATACCTGTACTATCTATTGCTGCGCTATCTATATCTGCTCTATCTATTGTTGCGCTATCTATACCTGTACTATCTATATCTCTGATGTGGAGATGCCGGCGTTGGACTGGGGTAAACACAGTAAGAAGTCTCACAATACCAGGTTAAAGTCCAACAGGTTTATTCGGTAGCACAAGCCACAAGCTTTCAGAGCACTGCTCCTTCATCAGGTGAGTGGGAGTTCTGTTCACAAACAGGGCATATAAAGACACAAAGTCAATTTACTCCTTCACCTCCTACACCTGATGAAGGAGCAGCGCTCTGAAAGCTTGTGGCTTGTGCTACCAAATAAACCTGTTGGACTTTAACCTGGTGTTGTGAGATTTCTTACCATCTATATCTCTGCAGCCTCTCCCGGGCTTTGAAATCCTTCCTAAAGTGCAAAGACCAGACTTTTCCCTAATGCCCTATAATCCACATCCGGAATTATGTCTTCTCAGCTTGACCTGTTGCCTTCAAACGTTTGTGGAAAACCAGGTCTATCTGCTTCGAAAACCTCTTTTTCAAATTTTACCATTTCGTTTAAAAGGCCTCCCCTCATTCTTCTTCATGGATGGCATGGTGGCACAGTGGTCAGCACTGCTGCCTCACAGCGCCAGGGACCTGGGTTCAATTCCGACCTCAGGTGACTGGCTGTGTGGAGTTTGCACGTTCTCCTCGCGTCTGCGTGGGTTTCCTTCGGGTGCTCCGGTTTCCTCCCAAAGTCCAAAGATGTGTGGGTTAGGTGGATTGGTCATGCTAAATTGTCCCTTAGTGTCAGGGGGATTAGCAGGGTATATACGTGGGGTAATGGGGTAGGTCTGTGTTGCATTACTGTCGGTACAGGCTCGATGGGCCGATTGGCCTCCTTCTGCACTGTAGGGGTTCTATTATTCTACGATTCCTACAAAATGTAATACTTCACACATTGCTGTGTTAAACTTAATCTGCCGCCTGTATGCCCATTTCAGCAGTCTATGTCCTCCTGAAGTCTATCACTCTTCTCCTCATTATCTACCACATTTCAGTTTCATGCTATCTTCAAACTGAAATGACTCTCTGTCTCCCCAAGTCCGTGTGATCAATGTGCATCAAAAAGAGCAATGAATCTAACCCCACTGCTGCGTTGTAAGAATGAAAGTTATTGGGTGGAAAGTGGCAAATGGGCAACACCAGGGGAGACAGGATGGCAACACCACTCTTTCAAGGAGTAGATGAGAAGTTGTCTGGCCTGCAGGCCCTCAGTGAGTAAGAAGTCTCACAACACCAGGTTTAACCTGGTGTTGTGAGACTTCTTACTGTGCTTATCCCAGTACAACGCCGGCATCTCCACATCATGGCCCTCAGTGAACACAGACCTTTCTGGGAAGCTGAAAACTCTTGTTTTTTTACAGTGGGACAATTGTACTCAAATAAAGATACAAGGAGCTTTGTGAATACATTTACAGCAAATGTGAAATGGGAAACATTTTTTCCCCAGTTGGGCTTTGAAAAGTATTCATCGCTGTTTGGATGTTTGACTGGGGAGTGTTTCCTGAGGCAGTAACGCCACTAGGTGGTGCAGGAGACACAGCCTTAGGGTTTATATCCACAGGCCATGGCTACGTTTCTGGCCTAACATTCTGGGTATTGGACTGAAACCCCAGCCGGAGATGAAGATTCTTCCTGTCCTCCAGCACTCTAACTAGCCCTACAGGAGCTCAGTGGCCTCCTCCACAGTCAGATGGGAGCGTACTTTGCATTGCCATTGAAAGTTAAGACAATACCGAGGAAAGCTGCTGTAAAAGATTAATTACAGTTCGGGGTGTTTTTTAAGAAATCACGCATACCAATGTCACAAAGCCCAGACAACTTCTTTTAAAAGACAAATAAGAGTAGTTGGGATAACGCTGACTGCAGAGGAGCTGATGGACATTCACTGAAACTAGTGACGTGGGGATCTTTATCTCCAATTGTAGCAATTATCTATCATTGCCCATTATTGGTCCCCAGAGATGTGAATCTCCACAACATATGGTGCTCTGCAACACTTCTAACTGGACAGTGATACTCTGATACCTACTGAGGATGGAGCTTTGATCTGTTGTAAATGCATCTTGGTGTCAGCTTAAAAAATGAGACGAGATCTGGGGCCGTAAATGCTGACAATGTTTTGAACGCAATCCTCCTAAGAGTTAAAAGGATACATTACAGTGCCTGTCTGAGTAATAGGACCTACTCCACTAAACACAATAAATATCTGTATGTGTAGCACTTTGATTTGAAGGTGTAATAAGTAAAGACTCCTCGGAGAGGGTTTTGTGTCAAGGCTGAAGTATGATTTAGCCGCACAGTCAGAATAATAGCCAGTTGTCCTCAGTTCAAACACTCCCTCAGTTGCATTCCCACAATCCCCTGTGGGCATTGGGAAATAAGAGTGGGTTGAACCCTCGATTTAGGCAGATGGGGCATTGGGGACAAACACCTGAGCACTGACCCAAAGGTGACTTTGCCTCAGGTCAGAGAAAGATTAACTGAATGCATTTGAAATCTGCCAGTGTTAAAAAAAATGGTTCCTTCACCTTTTTTTTACTGTGAAGAAGAGGAAAGTGACCTTAAGACCTGGGCCTGTGTTTGTAACGATGCTGATTATACAGAGAATTGACACTGAACAACTCCAGTCAGATGAGAGAAAAATAAAACATGATCTTGAACCAGTGAAAATAAGCAGATTGTATGAGCAGGAAGTCTGAGTTTTTATATTGTTCGGTAAATTTTGTTACTTTTTTGAGGGGATGCACAATTTTTTTGCAATAGATCTTTCTGTATTACATTCCGGGGACAGTTACACCACTGTGGGACCTTTGTATTCTACAACTGAGAACAATTTGGTTTGCTAAATTAATTACACCTTTCTTGAGACACTATTATTCCTATTTCCTTCATTATTTCTCTCTATCACTCATCCCCCAACCCCCCAGCATATTGAGCTAACCAAGAATGACAATGTGTGAACAGAAAATACCTGAAGAAGATAAGTTGAAGGAATAAAGGATAACTCTGAGTGAAATTCCCCAAAACATGCCCACTTCTCAATGTTCAGCTGATGAGTGTTACAGGCAAGCAATTGGGAACATGATTAATGTCAGGGACAGATTATTTTTTTTATTCATTCATGGCACATGGGCGTTGCTGGCTGGCCAGCATTTATTGCCCATCCCTAGCTGCCCAAGGGCATTTGAGAGTCAACTACATTGCTGTGGCTCTGGAGTCAAATGTAGGCCAGACTTGGTAAACACATCAGATTTCCTTCCCTAAAGGGGATTAGTGAACCAGATGGGTTTTTCGACAATTGACAATGGTTTCATGGTCATCAGTAGACTTCTAATTCCAGATTTTTATTCAATTCAGACTTCATCATCTGCCGTGGTGGGATTGAACCTGGGTCCCCAGGGCATTACCCTGGATCTCTGCAATACTAGTCTAGTGACAATACCATGTTTGATATTACACATCTAGACTTGCAACTCAGTCTGCTGTTTAAACTACAATCAGCAAGCAACAAAGCAGGATTCCAGCCTGACCAGTAACTGGATCAAGTTTCAGCTTCCTTGAAACCTGTTGCCAGAATTTTACCACCTCGCCCACCTGAGGCTCGTAAGATCCTGCCTGAGGCCAACGGAGAATCCCGTTCTGCGAGCCTCAGGGTGGGCGTGCCGGTAAAATTCCAATTTGCGTCTCTGAAAGATTGCTGCTCTCGCCTGTCAAGCAGACCAAGTCTTTAGTGTATCAACGTCATCTCGCTGCATCCCCATCAACTTGATAGGAAATCTGCAAATCCTGGTCAGCTAGCTGAACTCACCTGAACTATCACTCCCCCATGAAGGAACCTCACTGGATTCTGACTTTCTGGACTCTGGTAATCAGGTGAACTGATATCCATACCTGTGGTGCTTTTTCTTTTAAGTTATTCATAATTGTAAAAATTCTTCTTTCTTATCTTCTTATTGTGTGTGTATTATGTATGAAGTTGCGGCCCAGGTTTGAATGCGTGAATAAACTATACTTCCGATTTAACCCTAAAGAGAATTTGCTGCAAATCGCTTTAAAAATTGGTGTCACAAACAGAGGGTTTAAGGAAACACCCCACAGCCTATTTCAACAATGAAAACACCTCTGCTTCCTGACAGCTGATGAGAAAATAAAGGATTTTGGTTTTGCCTCCCTCCCCTGTCTGTAACAATATTGATGTGGAGATGCCGGCGTTAGACTGGGGTAAACACAGTAAGACCTGCAGAGTCTCACTGGCTGTCCTGTCTGGAGACAATACACATCTCTTTAGCCTGTCTTGATGCTCTCTCCACTCACACTGTTTGTATCTTAAAGACTTGATTAGCTGTTAGCATTTGCATTCCAACCATTATTCTGTAAATTGAGTTTGTGTCTTTATATGCTCTGTTTGTGGACAGAATTCCCATTCACCTGAAGAAGGGGCTCAGAGCCTCGAAAGCTTGTGTGGCTTTTGCTACCAAATAAACCTGTTGGACTTTAACCTGGTGTTGTTAAACTTCTTACTGTAACAATACTGATCAGGAACAGGAGCGCTGAATATGTTTACTTCTGCTCACCTGAGCCCAGGAAAGCAGATCTTCACATCAACCAATATTGGCACCTTGGCTGAGACTGATTATTAGCACAGAACAGGGATCAAAAACAGAAGCTTCAGTAAAGCTGAACAGTTATTGCCCTAACGCTGAGTATCACAGAGTGGGAACAGACACCATGCCACTCAATTTCTGATTGGAATTGTGTTTGGGAAAGCTGTGGTTGTCTCCATAGCGGCAGAGGAGTCGGACAAAAGTCATGTTGCCCCTTGTTTGTTGACTGCTGGTGATCTGGGTAAGAGGTCTCACAACATCAGGTTAAAGTCCAACAGGTTTATTTGGTATCACGAGCTTTCAGAGTGCTGCTCCTTCATCAGGTGAGTGGGACGGCGACTCACCTGATTAAGGAGCAACGCTCCGAAAGCTCATGATACCAAATAAATGTGTTGACTTTAACCTGGTGTTGTGAGACTTCTTACTGTGCCCACCCCAGTCCAACGCCAGCATCTCCACATCCTGGTGATCTGGAGTAGGCGACATGCCCCCTGTTAGTTAGGCAAAGTAATAAGAGAAACAGTGAGAAGAAATCGAGAAAGAAATTAACAAATGGGTGGCATGGTGGCACTGCTGCCTCACAGCACGAGGGACCCGGGTTCAATTCCTGGCTTGGGTCACTGTCTGTGTGGAGTTTGCACATTCTCCCCGTGTCTGCGTGGGTTTCCTCCGGGTGCTCCGGTTTCCTCCCACAGTCCAAAGATGTGTGGGTTAGGTAGATTGGCCATGCTAAGTTGCCCCTTAGTGTAAGGGGGACTAGCTCGGGTAAATGCATGGGGTTATAGGGATAGGGCCTGGGTGGGATTGTGGTCGGTGCAGACTTGATGGGCTGAATGGCCTCCTTCTGCACTGTAGGGTTCTATGATTCTATAATTCTATGAAACCTCATACAAATCCACATTTTTGAACTAACTGGGTGTCAGGGTGGCTCTACTCCAAATCACCCCAACCAATGATCGCCGGGGAGAGTTTTACATTGCCATATTTGGGTTTGGGAAGGGTGATCAACCTGGGATTATTTATATAAATAACCTCAGGAAATTGAAAATGGTTTTGACATTAAAATTTTATACACTATTCACCAAATAAATGTCTAAGGGTCAAAGTAACGGCACGAATAAGCAAATTTTTTTACATTCTAAATGCCATTTGTTTACTTTAAATTATTTGCGATGTGGTAGTGGTACTGAATGCTGCAAACTGAGATGCACATTACTGACTAGCAGACCATCATGCAAACCAGCCTGCCATCCATCAACTCCGTCCAAACTTCCCACGGCCTCAGGAAAGCAGCCAGCATAATTAAGGACTCCATGCATCCCAGACATTCTTTCTTCCACCTTCTTCCATCGGGAAAAAGATACAAAAGTCAGAGGTCACGTACCAACCAACGTAAGAATAGCTTCTTCCCTGCTGCTGTCAGACTTTTGAATGGACCTTCCATATATTAAGCTGAACTTTCTCTTCACCCGAGCTATGTCTGTAATATTACATTCCGCACCCTCTCCTTTCCTTCTCCCTTGTGTTTTGCCTGTATAGTGTGCAAGGAACAATGGGTAGAATTTTACCAGCTCGCCTCACCCATTGATGGACGGAGCGAGCCAGTAAAATCACACGAGAGCCGAGAATTCAGGATCACGCTCAGTTTCTCAGATCTCGCGATCTTACGAGAGTCGGACTTCCGGCGCGGTCAGCCTCTCACCATAAATGGGCGAGAGGCTGAATAAATTATTCAAATGTATTTTAATGTTGATTTGCATGGCATTAGCGAGCCTGGCGCTCAATCGTCGGGGCTCGCTTGCCTTTATGGCATCGCCAGGAGAGGTTCTCTCCAGCGAGGAAAGCACCTGCTTTCCATGAATGGGGATCAGTCGTGTTGGGGTCACCAGTGGAACCAGAGGCCATTGAGGTCCCCTGGGGGAGGCCGAGGGCAAGGGGCATGCCCCTTGGCCAGTGCCAGTCTGGCAGCGCCAGCCTTGCATCTTGGCAGTGCCAGCCTGGCACCTCAATAATGTCCCCAAGGGACGGGGCCTATGCAGACCACAGGTGAGTGACCTGGGGGTGGGGCTTATAGGGGTGGGATCAATGGGTGGGGCCTATAGGGCGGGGCCTTTGGGGGCAGGCAATCGGGGAGGGAGGGGAGCCTGCTGCCACTCTGTAGGCAATCGGATTGGGGTGGGAAGGGGGGCCCATCCTACATCGTGATTGTTGAGGGGGGAGTGTGATCAGTCTGGGCGGCCAGGGGTTGGCAGGGGCTACATTTTGGGATGTGAGTGGCTTGTGATCAGCTGCGGGTCCCCGCAATTGCAGGGGGTTGGGAGTTTATTAAGGCTGCCTACAGAAGCAGGGACCTGACAACTCTCTCTCTGTCTATTAGAGGTCTGCACATGCGCAATACCTCCCTCTGCAGGCTGGCTGGAAAATTGAGCCACTGCCTGCAGCAGCTAGAAACAATCTAGACCATTTTTCTATGCACTATGTGTGCAGGATTGGACGTGAAAACGCGCCCAAAAAATGGATCTGCAACTCGCCCATTTGCACGCTAGCTGGACATTTTGAATCATTCTCGTAAAATTTCAACCAATACATGTGACAATAATCAATCAAACCAAATCAAAAAGCAAAGGCTCAGCATGTTGCAAAGCAGTATCTTTAAAAAAGTATGAACTGTATCAAAAATTACCTACATTGGTTCCATATTGTTTCAGATGTTGTTTATTAGCTATTTACTTCATGTCATTTTTGTACCCTCTTTACAGCGTAGCTGTGGCATAAGGATGTAAATATGGCCATTCACACCATCAAGTTTGTTCTTTTTCAATGGGTGCATTCCAAACGTTTAAATTTTGATATGAGGACACATTGCTGAGTCAACCATATGTCTCCCTAACATTATACTCAATGCTCCACACAAGGGTGGCACAGTGGGTGGCACTGCTACCTCATAGCTCGAGGAACCCGAGTTCAATTTGGACCTTGGGTGACTCGGTGTGGAGTTTTCTCCTCATGTCTGGGCTGGGTTTCCTCCCACAGTCCAAAGATGTGCGGGTTAGGTGGATTGGCCATGCTAAATTGATCCTTAGTGTCTCAAGATGTCTAGGTTAGGAGGATTAGTGGGATAAATATGTGGGGTTACAGGGATAGGGCCTGGGTAAGATGCCATTTTGAAGAGTCGGTGCAGACCCGATGGGCCGAATGGCCTCCTTGTGCACTGTAGGAATTCTAAAGTTTGTTTGTATGTGTGTGGACCGACAGATCAGCCGAGTTTGAGTGGCGCACTTTGAAACATGACCAACTTTTGATGGGGAAGAATACCGGCCAGTTCAGGATGTGGGAATGTTAGGCACAGTGCAGGGGTCATTGGGATCTTTTTTGCTGCCAACAACCTTCTGGTATTGTTGCCCTGAACTGCAGTAAAATCAGCGTGGGACTGTTTCCCAGCAGGAATTTCGGAGTGCAAAATTCCAGATCCCACACAGGGCCTTTAAGTGAGATAATAGATAATTAGACAAAATCACAGTCATTAGGATTTCCCTCTGAGAAGCTGATCTTTTATACTCAGAGGATGGTCTGCCAATTATGGAGGTAATTCTCAGCGTATGGGAGAAAGGCTGCCAGGATTGAGCCTGGGGTTGCTGGATGTACATCCTCAGGCTGTTCCCCCTGCACCACCTAGTGGCACTGCTGCCTCAGGCAATGCTTGGAGGAAACGATTTGCTTCCCAGCAGTTTGATTGATGGCAATTAGTACCTGCTGCTTCAACAGGTATTTCCCACTCACAAGGTGGCAGCTCCAGTTGACCGAGGAGGTACCCTTCCAACTGTAGGTAGACAATAGCGATGATACTGATTGGCGATCGAAAGGCTGTTCCAAGATTTACAGTAAACATTGTCACTTGGACAATTGCTAATGTTAAACATTTTAATCATGGAAATCTGAGCTGTAAAGCTGCTGTGGAGTCAGAACGTAATATAAACTATCTTTTTCTCCCTCACTCAAACACCTTCTTCAAGTCATTGATCATGTTTGAAAAGTGCTATCATTGCGTACATTGAACCGTGAAGTTAAGCAGGGCTTTCTCTTTGTCGATTATGTTCGACGCGGTGCCATTTTCTCTCTCTATTTCCCCACCGGTTGTAAATCACGAAAAATAATTATTTTTTTTAAGTTGTTGATGCAAAAACACCCTTTTTTTTATTTTGAAAGCAATAGTCGGGGAGGGGAGGAAGAAACAACTAAAGCAGATGTATCAGGAGAACGGCACAATGATCACACCTGCGGTTTTGAATGGTTCACATTGCTCCCGTTACTTTATTATTTTATGATTTAATATAAATATTGCTGTCGGCAAATGTAGGAAATTGGAAAAGGAGGCCCGTAAATATTAGTGCAGCAACAGTCTCATCGACTCTTTGTTGTGATAATTTGGGAGCCTCTATATTCCTGGTAATTTCTCTTCCTCTTCTTCTGTCACCCACTGCAGAAACCATTGGGGAGACTTTCCCCATACCGTCCGCCACGGGAATCGTAGCAGTTGGGGGGTGGGGGGTAGTCGATGCAAAGGTCTGTAGACCTTAGGCGGTCTTTTCTGGTTTTGGGGCGAATGCAGCTGGAAAATCCCACCCATTGTGTCCCACCCATCGCAACAGATCAATAGAAAGACTCTGAATATTTCCAAACACGCTGATAACAAACAGCAACGTTTATATACATTCACAGCATTTCTTACAGTCAGCTGAGGTTATCTATCTGAATAGGATGGCACGATGGCACAGTGGTTAAAATTGCTACCTCACAGCGGCAGGGATCTGGAATCAATTCCAGCCTCGGCTCACTGTCTGTGTGGAGTTTGCACGTTCTCCCTGTTCCTGTGTGCGTTTCCTCCGGGTGCTCTGTTTTCCTCCCAGACTCCAAAGATGTGTGGGTTAGTTTGATTGGCCATGCTAAATTGACCCTTAGTGCCAGGGGGATTAGTAGGGTAATTACATGAAGTTACGGGGATAGTGCCTGGGTGGGATTGCTGCCAGTGCAGGTTCGATGGGCCGAATGGCCTCCTTCTGCACTGTAGCGATTCATTGATTCTATGAGTATCAGAAGTGGGGCTTCAACCCATAACCCTTATGCATCAGAGACCAGAATGCTACCACTGAGACCAATGCACACTCAGGGACTACAACGGTTCAAGAAGGCAGCTCACCAACACCTTCTCAAGGGCAACTACGCATGGACAGTGAGTGCTGACCTAGCCAGAGACTCCCACATCCCCTAAATGAATTTTTAAAAATTATTACTGTCATAATAATGGCACCCCGGACATACTCTCTCCCCCTTCTTCCGTTGGGAAAAAAATACAAAAGTCTGAGGTCACGTACCAACCGACTCAAGAACAGCTTTTTCTCTGCTGCCATCAGACTATTGAATGGACCTACCTTATATTAAGTTGATCTTTCTCTACAGCCTAGCTATGACTGTAACACTACATTCTGCACCCTCTCCTTTCCTTCTCCCCTGTGCGGTCTATAAACGGTATGTTTTTGTCTGTATAATGTGCAAGAAACAATAGTCTTCACTGTATACCAATATATGTGACAATACTAAATCAAATCAAATCAAAAGTCACTTTTTTCCTCATGACTCCTGGGACATCTGAAGTTTGAAAGTGTGCAGCTAAGTAATCAAATACTCACAATCTGTAGTGTTATTTTCACTGCCTACCATCTGGGCGGCACGGTAGCACAGTGGTTAGCACTGCTGCCTCACAGCTCCAGGGACCTGGGTTCAATTCCCGGCTTGGGTCATTGACTGTGTGGAGTTTGCACATTCTCCTCGTGTCTGCATGGGTTTCCTCTGGGTGCTCCGGTTTCCTCCCACAGTCCAAAGATGTGCGGGTTAGGTTGATTCGCCATGCTCAAAAATTGCCTCTTAGTGTAGGTTAGAGGGATTAGTGGGTAAAATATGTAGGGATATGGGGGTAAGGCCTGGATGGGATTGTGGTTGGTGCAGACTCGATGGGCCGAATGGCCTCTTTCTGTACTGTAGGGTTTCTATGATTTTCTATGTAACTAACATCACCATTCATTGATTAACAAGTGCAAGCTCATGTCCAGATCAAATCTTCATTAGCCCTATATAATCTTCATACTCAAATATTCACCGAATATAAAGTAACATTTGCATTCTTCACTTTTCCTCAGCATATCACTACCATCTCAGAATTAATCTCTGCTGCCTAAATCAGCAGAGTTAATCTTTGCTGTTGGGGTGGCACAGCGGCACAGTGGTTAACACTGCTGCCTCACAGCACCAGGGTCCCAGGTTCGATTCTGGCCTCGGGTCACTGTCTGTGTGGAGTCTGCATGTTCTCCCCGTGTCCCCGTGGGTTTCCTCCAGGTGTTCCGGTTTCCTCCCACAGTCTGAAAGATGTGCTGGTTAGGTGGATTGGCCGTGCTAAATTCTCCCTTAGTGTCCGGGGGATTAGCAGGGTAAATATGTGGGGTTACGGGGATAGGGCCTGGGTGGGATTGTGGTCGGTGCAGACCTGATGGGCTGAATGGCCTCCTCTTGTACTGTAGGGATTCTATAAATTGATGATAAACTTTCGGTTTTTGATTGAGTACATTATTGGGCTGCAATTCTTCAATTTTCCTTCTGGGCAGAATTTTCTGGCCGTGCTTGCCCCAAGACCGGAAAATCCCGCCCAAGGTCAAGAGACCTTGGCATGGTCCATGCTACGATTCCCATGGCAGACGGGACGGGAAAATTCCACCCTCTGTTTCTTATTGTTACCTTTTTGTATTCTATCAGGGGATGTGGGCATCACTGGCAAGGCCATCCAGAAATGCTGGTAAGGCCATCCCTAAATGCCTTCTTCAACTGCTGCTGCCTATGTGGCATAAGTGCTCCCATATGTTGTTAGGTCAGGAATTTGACCCACCATCGACAAAAGAGCACAAAGCATTTCCAAGTCACAATGTCTGACTTGGAGTCACATACACCTGTTGCCCTATTTCTTCTAGGTTGGAGAGGTTTGGGTTTGGAATAAGATGCTATCAATGAAGTCTTGCTGAGTTGCTGCACATGTAGACGGTGCACACTGCAAACTTGGTGTGCCAGGAACAGAGAGAGTTCATGTTTAAGCTGGTGGAGGGGGTGCCAATATTTTATCCGCCATTTATTCCCAGTTTGTGGGTTTCCTGATTTCATTTCTATCCTGTAACAAACTTTTGTTCAGGGCCTTGGTCGATTTTGTTTTAAATCTATCAACTTTAGGGATTTATCCTTTGGGAGTGACATGACCTCAAGGCCTCATCTGCTTGTGTGAGTGGAACTTAAAGATCCCCTGGCAATATTCAATGCAGAGTAGGGATTTGGCCAATATTTCTCTCTCAGCGAGCAAATGCAGTGGAACGGGTTCTTTATTTCATAGTTTGCAGTTTCTAGATTATATGGGAAATGGCCACTGCATTTACTTACATAGTAAACTTACATTTCAAGTTTAAAGTTTATTTATTAGTCATAAGTAGGCTTACATTCACACTGCAATGAGGTTACTGTGAAAATCCCCTAGTCACCACACTCTGGCTCCTGTTCGGGTACACTGAGGGAGAATTTAGCACGGTCGATGCAACTAATCTGCACATTTTTGGACTGTGGAGGAAACCGGAGCACCTGGAGGAAACCCACGCAGACACGGGGTGAATGTGCAGACTCCGCACAGATAGTGACCCAAGCTGGGAATCGAACCCGGGTCCCTGGTGCTGTGAGGCAGCCCTGCTAACCACAGTGCCACTGTGCTGCCCTGTGTGCCACCGTAGCTGCCCTGTGCATGTGTGAAGTGCTTTCAGAAGGCCATCTATAAACACAAGTCTTCTGAGGCAGCTGTTAAATATAATCCTCTCCGCCCTAGAATTTCTGTCTGCTGTTGAGCTGAGGTGCTTCTCCTCTTTATATGTTGCTGCTCTGTCAGGGAGTCCAGCCAGCTGGATCAGAAAAGCTTTGGTGGAAATCTGCTCTTTTTTTTTCCAGGGATTGTCGTACATGTGGCACAGGAAGTTTAATAAAGAGGGGAAAATAGATCTTTATTGCTTAAAAAGAAGAGCAGGTTAGGGGATGTTTAAAATCAGAAATATTTTTATCATCGTTTTTGGAAGCCACATAAAGTATTGAGAAAAGTCACTAAGTGGCGTTAAATTATCAACTTGTAAACTCTGTGCTGCACAAATCCTCAAATTATCACATTAAAGTAATGTTGATTTGTTGTGGTCTAATGGAATCCCAGAATGTTACAGCACAGAAATAGCGGCCATTAAGCCTGCATTGCATTTCTCTCGAAATACCGTCTAGTCTAAATCCATTCTCCTGCCTGTTCCCTAAATGATTTAATATCCCTTTTGTCAAGCAACTAGATATTTCCCCTTTGAAAGGTTTTAATGGGCTCTGTTTCAATAATGTTTTGTGGTGGAGAGCTCCAAACTCAAAGCACCCTCATGAGTAAGAAAACATTTTTAATTTCCCCTTTAATTATGTTGGGGATTAGCTCCAATATTTGCACTCCCATATTGACTCACTGACCAGTGGGAACAACTTTTCATTATTTACTTATCAGAATCCTTAGCAATCATAAAAAATATCCTTACAGCAACACGCCAGCGTTCAACTTTCAATGAGTAACTTGTTGAGACCCTGCTGTAATTGCACAGAGGCTGCCGTTCTGGGCCGGGTTCATGCCAGTGTGAAGTCTTCCTGGCAGAGAGCTTGCACCTTTCGTCCACTGTATCCAAAAGGGTTGCAGTGGTCAACAGCCTGGAGATGGAAAGAGTTTAAGTTTATTTATTAGTCACAAGTAGGCTTACATTAACACTGCAATGAAGTTACTGTAAAAATCCCCTAGTCGCCACACTCCGGCGCCTGTTCGGGTACACTGAGGGAGAATTTAGAAATCAAAAGAGAAAATGCTGGAAAATCTCAGCAGGTCTGGCAGCACCTGTAGGGAGGGAAAAAAGCTGACGTTTTGAGTCCAGGCGGCCCTTTGTCAAACAATCTGGACTCGAAACGTCAGCTCTTTTCTCTCCTTACAGATGCGGCCAGACCTGCTGACATTTTCCAGCATTTTCTCTTTTGGTTTCGGATTCCAGCATCCACAGTAATTTGCTTTTAATATTAATAATGAGGGAGAATTTAGCACAGCCAATGCACCCAACCGGCAAGTCTTTCGGACTGTGGGAGGAAACCTGTGCAGACTCGGGGAGAACGTGCAAACTCCACACAGACAGCGACCCAAGCCAGGAATCGAACCCGGATCCCTGGCGCTGTGAGGCAGCAGTGCTAACCACTGTGACACCGTGCCCAGGAGAGGGATTTAAAATGTTGCCTTGTTTAAACTTATTCAAATTGGGTTTTTTTTTTGCCACAGCAGCCATCCCTTTTCAGCCCTCACCCCCTGACAACACTCCCTCAATCATCCAAGGGTCCAAGCATCATCGCCGGCACCTTTTGCAGTAAAGGTGTGTGCAAAAGCTGAAGAGGCCAGTCCTGAATTGGAATGGATAGAGCCTGAATTAAATCTGCTCTGCTAAGTGACTACATGCAGGCTAGAAGTTTGTTTTCTAGTTTTAAATGGAGTTCTCTGTGAAGCTGGCTCTGTGCCCACTGCAGCCTGCTCCAACTCAGCTCGAGTTATCTATAAAATTAATAGTGGGGAGGGGGGGGAAAAAAAGGGCCTGCTTTTTTTTTTATTTTTAAAAATTCACAAAGAGAAATAAAGAAACTGATTTGCTGAAGGGGATAAGTTAGCATGTTTGGTGTTGATACCAAGGAGAGTTAATCTGGTTGGTCTGAGCCGTGGTTTTGGGCAGAGGGAGATCCCAAAAGAGCACGCACAAGCTGCTCGCAGGCATAGAAGCCGGGTTTGATAACCTTCTCAGGAGGATTGTGCATGAGTTACCTCAGGCCTTCCAGTCTGCATCAGACCTGCTGATAGCAGCCAAGCCAAAGCTTCGCGCCTCGGAGGCAGAAACGGCTAATACCTCCCCTCACAGTACCGAGGACCTTGGAGACAGAAGAGCCAGGAAAATGAGGATAATAACTTATTATGGAATTGAAAGAAGATTTTGTTTTAATGGCTCTGAATGCTAACATTCTTACTGAATTTGCAAATAACAAAGCTCCCATTTTTTTTCTAAGCAGCTTAAAGAACAAAACCAAACGACGAGCTTTATTAACAAGAATAAAATGTTCCCGTTTATTTCGGAACTTTGTTCCTACAATTTTAACCCTTACAGCGTTATGCTGCAGCTTGCGTAATAAAACAAAATTGTCACTGGAATAACGGTTGGCTGGGAGAAAGTCACATCTTTGAGGGATTAAAGTGACAACACAAACTACAAGAGTGATAGAAACATGAGTGATTTATGAACCCGAGCTGAGTCGTAAAAATAAATTGCAGCCTTTCGTTCATTCCTCTGATTTCTATAATATTTTTTATTGCAATACATTTCATTCTTCTTATAATAAAACTATGCAAATGGCAGGTATGTGAGTCCAGCTCCACATCACAGTCACTGAAAGGCCATTGCAATGCTATCATTGCAGTTAATTCTGTTGCATCATGTATGGGAGTGTCTGAAAATGGAGTCTGGTTGTAATTTATAAGGGAAGTTTGAAGGGAATGCAGAACCTAGTAATTTGTGGACTAGTACGGTAAGAAATGAGACATCTTACCAAGCACTAGGTTGTATGTGTAGTATAAGGATTTGGTGTATACGGGATTAATGTGGGACTGAATGCAGTCCCTCCCACACAGTGATGTAAGAAGGAACATGACATAGGCCTAGGGTCAGTCTAGCATTGGCAAGAGATGTGTTAAATCTAAACATGTAGATTGTTCCTTGCATGTACCCTTTATATCTGTATATCGTTATGTGTAGTTGAATGTAGTGCATGTATGGAATGAGCTACCAGAGAAAGTGTTTGAACAATAGCAA
Organism: Mustelus asterias; assembly: GCF_964213995.1. NCBI lineage: Eukaryota > Metazoa > Chordata > Chondrichthyes > Carcharhiniformes > Triakidae > Mustelus > Mustelus asterias. Next base: position 53,570,002 of record NC_135821.1, on the reverse strand, counting down.
CATTTAAAGAGCATTTGACTTCAGGAAGTGTAGTAGAGAACATGCCCCTGTCTACATCAATGGGGCGAAATAGAAATGGTCGAGAGCTTCAGGTTTTTAGGTGTCCAGATCACCAACAACCTGTTCTGGTCCCCCCATGCCAATACTATAGTTAAGAAAGCCAACCATGCCTCTATTTTCTCAGGAGACTCAGGAAATTTGGTATGTCAGCTACAACTCTCACCAACCTTTACAGATGCACCACAGAAAGCATTCTTTCTGGTTGTATCACAGCTTGGTATGGCTCCTGCTCTGCCCAAGACCGCAAGAAACTACAAAAGGTCATGAATGTAGCCCAATCCATCACGCAAACCAGCCTCCCATCCATTGACTCTGTCTACACTTCCTGCTGCCTCAGAAAAGCAGCCAGCATAATTAAGGACCCCACACACGCCGAACATTCTCTCTTTCACCTTCTGTCAGGAAAAAGATACAAAAGTCTGAGGTCACGTACCAACCGACTCAAGAGCAGCTTCTTCTCTGCTGCCATCAGACTTTTGAATGGACCTACCTCCCACTAAGTTGATCTTTCTCTACACCCTAGCTATGACTGTAACACTACATTCTGCACTCACTCCTTTCCTTCTGTATGAACAGTATGCTTTGTCTATATAGCATATAAGAAACAACAGACAAATTTAGCTGACATGCCAAATTTCCTTAGTCTTCTGGGAAAGTAGAGGTGTCGGTGGGCTTTCTTAACTATAGTGTCGGCATGGGGGAAACCAGGACAGGTTGTTGATGATCTGGACACCTAAAAACCTGAAGCTCTCGACCATTTCTACTTCGCTCCATTGTTGTAGACAGGGGCATGTTCTCTACTATGCTTCTTGAAGTCAAATGCTTTTTAAATGTTGCTATTGTACATGCCAAGTATACATATTGTCACTGCGTACAAATACATGTGACAATAATAAATCAAATCAAATCAAATAAGTACATGGATGGGAAAGGATTAGAGACATATGGGCCAAAGGTGGGCAACTGGACTAGCTGGGAGTGCACCATGGTCGGCAAGGACCATTGGGCCGAAGGGACTGTTTCTGTGCTGTATTGCTCTATGACATAAGTAGTTAATAAAGACTTACTGTTAGCATACAGAAGACTATGAGGACATCCTTAAAGATGTTCTATAACCAACATGATTACAACAGTACGTAAGAGCAGTGCTTTATAGAAAGGACAAAAATATTCCAAACAAATCAGTCATTTCAAGATTGGCAATGTTCAGAGTGCTATGGGCAGGAGAGAAGAAATAAATGTAAATCCCAATTTCCACCCCTTACTGTCTGCAGTCAGTGTGGTTATTTTTGCAAAGCAACATGTGTTTGTTTCTAAGCTCCCTTTGGCACATGGTCAATTTAGAGATGGCAGCAGACTTTCATGGGTTTAAAACTAAAGAAGATTATTTATTCACACACTTGCTCCCTAAAAAGTTTAAATGCTACATCAGTCACACACACCACACTCAAGAAAGATACAATGAAAGAAGATTGTGCGCTTCTAAAACTGTTAAACCAAAAGAAAAATGACCAATTCACGTGTTTAGCTTGTTGTAAGAAATCAGTAAGAAGTTTAACAACACCAGGTTAAAGTCCAACAGGTTTATTTATCCAAAAGTCCAGTCCAACGCCGGCATCTCCACATCCAGTCCAACGCCGGCATCTCCACATCATGACTACCATCGACACCGTAAGAAATCAGTCCAGTAAAGGAGTTTTTCACTCTTGAATTGTAGTTCAGATGAGTTCAGATAGCTAGAGTCAAATATCAGGATTACTACAGGGTTTCCTCCAAGAGTTAGCTTCCCAGCAGGTCACAAAGACAGTTCCTTCTGGTTTCTGTGTCAGGAGGTCCAACCTCTGTACGGATGGATTTGGAGTTTAAAGACTTTACAGCCTCCTGGTTCTCAAACAACAACGATGACTGCCTTTTCTTCAGTTGCTGTCTCTTGTGTTTTTTTCTGCAGACTGGCCTGGCCTCTCTGATTCTTTAGGTAAAACTTGTTATCTCAAGCCGATTTTGATCACATGGCCAATATTGGCATCGTCCAACCAGAATGATTTGGAAGTTCAAAGCCATCACTACACAATAGGAGATAGATGGTGGTTTTTCATACTTAACTGGTGGATAACTGATTTTGTCAGCTTTCGTTTGTTGAATTGCAAACCTGGGGGCATGGAGTCTAAGACTGTATTGATTCTTTGTTTTGGGTAAACTTCGAACAATAGCAGATATGAATTCCACAGATAATATTCGTCTTGATATGTCCATCAGAGGGGGGGGGGGGTCCCCCACCCAGCGTGATTCAACAAGAACTTTCTGGAAGCTTGATAGTCTGAATAAGCAAATTTGAATAAGCAAATGTCATCTAATACCTTGGCAGCCATAATGACAGTTCATTGGTGTCCATTTTAAAGAATTAAAAGACAATTCCAGAAGTTTCCATATGAGTCCATTGTTAAAGTTATGAATATGATATGCCTTTGCTGAGCATAGAAGGAATTATGCACTTACTGCTGTAGAACAGGGCACTTCCTCACATATATTTACATTTTATAATGCGTAGAACTTCATTAGTGTTGGCAGGGAGTGCTTTGTATAATGAACAATATTTTCTGTTGTGTTCTCCAATTGTACCAGCATGTAGCAGCTTAGTATCCCAAGTTCTATAAATGAATTGCAGTGCATGTTAACAGATATTTAGATGGGTTTGCAGCTCCACCAGTGTCTCAGTCGCAATTTGCAGCCTTGAAGCCACAAAATCCTCCACAGTGAGTTCCCTAACTCTTGTTTAATCATTCATTTTCACCATGGCTTTGGTGGGGCTGTTGGCAGCATCTTACATTTGATTTTCGCCAAGCCTCCCTCAGTCCACTTCTCAATGTTGTCCATCCATCAGATTTTTCTTCTTCCTCTTCTGTTTCGAGGCTCAATTTCTCAATTGTTGCTAGGACAAGGTTGTTGCGTCTTCGTTTCCAATGTCCATACTTGGTTATCCTTCCCTTTCTAACTTTACTTTCACTCTTGAACTTCTACTCTTGATCTAAGCCACTTACTTGCTTTTCTGTCCATCCAGCCAATGCTGACCATCTTCTTCCATTACTCACATTTCAAACGCTATTACCCTCCTCCCATTCTCATTCTTTAGAGTCCAACTCTCACATCCATAGAGTGCAACACTCCACACTGCGCCATATGTTATCCCTGCCTCATATGTTATGTGAAAAAAACAATTGCTGATTTATTTTTCATGTGCAATTAGAGGAAAACAGAATGAGTCACTCCTAATCTGGCTTTTAACATCTCCAATTACAACACAGCTTTGATAGAACCCAGTAACTGTCATGTAATCACTGGGTCAAAATCCTTGGACTCCTCAACTGACAGCACTGTGGGAGTGCCATCACCACATGGACTGCAGTGGTTAAAGAAGGTGACACATCACCACCATCTCAAGGGCAATTAGGGATGGGCAATCAATGCTGGTCTAGCCAATGACATCCACACCCCTTGGACGAGTACACTTTAAAAATAATTACCTGCCCCCTTGATTGGCATTTAATGCACGATTTGGAGAAAGCACAAAAGGCCAATGAGAAGAAACTATGTAAACAATGTTGGTCTGTTGTGCACTACATCTAAGATTCATAAAGCATAATGGTTGATTTTGATTTGACTTGATTTTTTATTGTCACATGTATTAGTATACAGTGAAAAGTGTTGTTTCTTGCATGCTATACAAAGTATACTGTTCATAGAGATGGTAGTGAAAAAGTGCAGAATGTAATGTTACAGTCATAGCTAGGGTGTAGAGAAAGATCAACTTAATGGTAGGTCCATTCAAAAGTCTGCTGGCATCAGGGAAGAAGCTGTTCTTGAGTCGGTTGGTACGTGACCTCACACTTATGTACCTTTTTCCCAACGGAAGAAGGTGGAAGAGAGAATGTCCAGGGTCTGTGGAGTCCTTAATTATGCTGGCTGCTTTGCCGAGGCAGCGGGAAATGTAGACCGAGTCAATGGATGGGAGGCTGGTTTGCATGATGGATTGGGCTACATTCACGACTTTTAATAGATCCTTGCAATCGTGGGCAGAGCAGGAGCCATACGAAGCTGTGATACAACCAGAAAGAATACTTTCTATGGTGCATCTGTAAAAGTTGGTGAGAGTTGTAGCTGATATGCCAAATTTCCTTAGCCTCCTGAGAAAGTAGAGGCGTTGGTGGGCTTTCTTAACTATAGTGTCGGCATAGGGGTGAGGGGGACTAGGAATAAATATTAACACAGCAGAGTTCAGAAGCTTAGGCAGTTAATATATAATATATGCACTCTAAGTTGGGAGAATTGACTCCAGTCTACAATATAATTATAAATAAAGGTTATATTTGACAATATAACATTGATTTTAGGATTTCCTTGACATAAAACTACAAAAATGTAAATGTATTTTAGCTGAAAACAAATTACAATTAATGTTATGATAAATATCAACTTCATGACACTGACTAGAAACTATGTTCTCTCTGAAGAGTTAGCTTCATTTGCTGATCAGCATATATAGCCTTTGACCTACTTATTATCTAATGTTGTTGTGTATGGTAAACTGGGAGGAAAAGGAACCATTTCTCATTTCCATCATAATGGTTTTATGAATTTTTAGGATTTATAGGTACATTTTGTCACTAACTTACATGGCGTTATAATTGAAGACCAAACTCTTCTGTATGAAGATAGTATGCTCCTCAAATCTAGGCAGGTAGAAAATAGTCTCTCACCAGACAACTGCCTTCAAATTCCAAACTTTGCGCACGGTGGCACAGTGGTTAGCACTAGAAAAAAACACCTGGGTTCAATTCTGGTCTCGGGTCACTGTTTATGTGGAGTTTGCACGTTTTCCCCGTGTCTGCGTGGGCTTCCTCCGGGTGCGCTGGTTTCCTCTCACAGTCCAAAGATATGTGGATCAGGTTTATTGGCCATGTTAAATTACTCCTTTGTGTCAGGGAGATTAGCAGTGGGGTCACGGGGATAGAGCCTGGGTGGGATTGTTGTTGGTGCAGTCCCAATGGGCCGAATAGCCTCCTTCTGCACTGTAGGGATTCTAATGGTACATGTTCCACACTATTGAGTTGCGCCCAAGTTTCTTCACATCACTATTGGCAACGTTCAAATTGCACATTTACATCCTGGCATCAGCAAATGAAATCTTCCCCTTTCCATTGGAGTGAAAAATGCAGGAAACGGCATAAATATCAACGTAATTTTGGGCTAAATGTTATCAAGATACGTACTCCCAGGCCATTGTCTTTTAACTTTTGGTTAAATATACACCGATACTCTACAGTGAAAATCTCTTTTCCCTTCCCCCCTGGAGAAGCTTTCGCAGTTTCGAAACAGCTTCATATGGGCAAGAGACCACAGGCCAGAATGCACATCATTCACAATGTCAGTCAGAGGTCAAAGTGTGGGCAAGAGGAAATGGTCACATTTGTGAAGTACAGGCTACATCCTGAAATTGGGATTACTTGCCAGTTGCTAAAGTAGATTAAAGTGAATTTACTCTTTATGTGCTAATATGACCTGAACTGACTGAAGGTTATCTGCTTGTCCATATTTTTCACACTGTATTCCTATCAATTTTCTATTGCCCCACACTGACAACCCACACCAGATGAATGCAAGATAAAATACCATTAACCCAAAGGCAGAATTTTCTCATCTTTTGCAGAATGACGCAGCAGGCAGGAAAAACAGCGTGGAAGCCGCCAGCTCCAAGGCAGCTTCCTCCACCAGACTTTTCAGAACTTAGTGAAATAAAAGGGAAGGGATCGGTCCCACAGCATCACACAGGCGGGGTGGGCTCAAATTAGTTTTTAAAAGATCGGCGTGCTCTTTTTAAAGGGTGCCCCGATACGAACAATGAACAATAGAACACCCCCTCCCACCCCCACCCCCCCAACCCCCATGGAACATTCACCCATCCAACATCCCCACCATGTCAGAGCCCCCACCAATGCTCCCAGGCAGTTCCAGGGGGCAGCACTCAGGCCATACCAAGGGACAGTGCCAAGGTACTGCCAAACATGAATGACCCTCTCCCCTGGGCAATGTATGCCTCTGGCGGGTTCTGCTTGCCAATTGCATGTCATAGGGGACTTATCATCATTGGCACCAACATGAATGGACAATCTAAGGGGGGCTAGGGGAGACTTTAGACGTAAAGGCCTGATAATTATATTTAAATGCATTCAAACGGGGAATCCAATGTTCAACATTGGGATTCCAGTTACTTCATTGACAAGGGGCAGAGAAAATTGGAGCAGGAAATCCCACTGGTGTGGTTCGTGTTTTGGGACTCCTGAAGGAATTCCTGCTCCTGCCACCAATCCCACCATCCCCCCCCGCCCCCCCCCCCCCGCCCTCCTGAAAAAGGGAGTGGGAAATCCCCCCTTAGTTTTTGCAGCATCTCCACATTAAACTATTTCCTTCATTTATTCCTTATTCTGACAATTTGCAGAATTTTCTTTAAAGAATCAAAGGTGTGATGTTATTTCTTGACTTACCTCCCACGTTCTGTTTGGGATTTTCCAATCCGGCCCTTCGTATGACTGGAAATTCCCGCCCAAGGTCAACGGACCTTTTGTGCTCTGACGAAGGGTCATCCAGACTCAAAACGTTGGCTCTATTCTCTCTCCACAGATGCTGTCAGACCTGCTGAGATTTTCCAGCATTTTTCTGTTTTTGTGTCAGATTCCAGCATCCGCGGTATTTTGCGTTTATCAACGGACCATTTGCTGGTCTGTCAATTTTTCCTGTCCCACCTGCGACGATTACCATGGTGGGTGGGATGGAAACATCCCGCCGTCTGTTTCCTTTTTCAGCCTTGGTGCTTTCCTTCACCGTCTGTCTTGGGTTTTGTTATTGCAAAGGCTTCAACCCAAATTAAGAAAAAAGACTGTTACCTGTTTTGATGTCTGGTCACCTTTTCAAGAATGCCCCACATCTGAGGAGTATTTGTTTTATTTTTGTAGTTATCTTTCTTTTAATGGATTCTACAACAATAAGGGTAGAGAAATGCAAGTAGAAAATAGATTCAAAGTGACTCTCTTCAAACTTCCATTGCTATGTCTTGAGGTTAATACTTTCCAAATTCCTCCTGCGCATTATTCAACTATCCTTGAAATGCTTGGAGCAGTTATTGGAACTGAAGATTTCAAGACTGCAGTAGACGGAAGATTTATTCTGATGCTCATCTGCTTTCATTTCTCACAGGAGCAATGAGAACAGAACCCGAGTGAGGTATCAATAAAAATTGGTTAAAGAACATCAGATTCTGTGAGATCAAAGGCTGAGACACTGTAGCTTTTTTGTTTGGAGATACAAATTGAATTGATTTGAAAAACCACTTTGCATCACTATTCATGAGCTCATTGATTACATAGATGATGTTTTTTAAAGTTTTAAAACTTTAAAAAAGTTGATTTATTAGTGTCACGGGTTGGCTTACATTAACACTGCAATAAAGTTACGTGAAAATCCCCTAGATGCCACGCTCCGATGCCTGTTCGGGTACACTGCAGGAGAATTTAGCATGGCCAATGCACCTAACCAGCACATCTTTTAGACTGTGGGAGCAAACCCATGCAGACACAGGGAGAACATGCAAACTCCATGCAGACAGTGAGCCAAGCCGGGAATCGAACCTGGGTCCCTGGTGCTGTGAGGCAGCAGTGCTAACCACTGTGCCACCGTGCCCGCCCCATGTAGCCCATATTCTTCTTCCCACATGGTACCTCAGGAAGGGATTTATTTTTGAAGTTTGAAAGTAATGTGGTCTTTCTGAACATCGTGTTGTTTTCTGGTTTGAATGAAAACAATTGTCAAACGGAGGCAGAAGGCCAAGGCGAGAGTATCGAAAAAGAAAATTGGTCGTGTTTAACTCATCTTTGCACATAAGCCCATGAAACAAATTTGGATTTTGTTGTCCAGATGTTCCACTCTGGTGGAACTGACCACTTCAATCATTCAGAGAATCAGTTCAACGTGTGCCATTTCCATTCACTACCAGAATGACTCGATAAAGCCCACATATCTTGTCACCAGATTCACATCTGGAAATTTCCACATCTGACACATCATGCTGCAATACAAAAACTGATTTACTTCTTATTTACTTCAGAGACCAATAAGGAGACAATCAAAGGCTAAAATGAATGTCGCCATCAGGGTTCAAAAACCAAACGACCCAAGAGAATCTTTATTATCTTTGTACTTCTGTGGTCCTTAATATCTGAACTTCCTGTGCCAATTGTTCCAGGAGCTTTCACCTTACAGCATCAGCAGCCATCTGGTATCTTGATCAGATTTTAGATCCTGGACTGACAGCATCTCTCTGATGTCACAGCCATGTGATCATTCTTCTCGAAGCTTTGTAACCTTATCCATCAGTCGTTACAGCTTTGGTCTTTTATCTGATGTCCAATTTTGCTAGAGTTGGTCATTGGATGAAAAGAAACATAGAAACATAGAAGATAGGAACAGAAGGAGGCCATTTGGCCCTTCGAGCCTCCTCCACCATTCATCACGATCATGGCTGATCGTCCAACTCAATAGCCTAATCCTGCTTTCTCCCCATAACCTTTGATCCCATTCGCCACAAGAGCTATATCCAGCCGCCTCTTGAATACACTCAATGCTTTGGCATCAATTACAAAGAGAAGCTAGAGCTTGGCTGATATTCCCTCTGGAGACACCAGGCTGAGCAGCACTGAATGAGATCATCATAGAATCCAATCCCTACAGTGCAGAAGGAGGCCGTTTGGCCCATCGTGCCTGCACCGACAACAATCCCACTCAGGCTCTATCCCCATAACCCCACGTATTTACCCTGCTAACCCCTTGTCAACTTAGCATGGCCAATCAACTTAACCCTCATATCTTTGGACTGCGGGAGGAAACCCACACAGAAACTGGGAGAACGTGCAAATTCCACACAGACAGTCACTCAAGGCCAGAATCGAACCCGGGTCCCTGGCGCTGTGAGGCAGCAGTGCGAAACACTGTGCCACCCTGCCGCCCAAATGTAAGGGTTCTCCTAAATCATAGAAACCCTACAGTGCAGAAGGAGGCCATTCGGCCCACCAAATCTACACCGACAACAATCCCACCAAGACCCTATCCCCGCCTAGTTACCCTTACCTTAGTTAGAATCCCTCTAACTGATCATATCTTAGGACAATAAGGGTTAATTTACCACATCCAATTACCTAACCCGCACATCTTTGGACTGTGGGAGGAAACCGGAGCATCCGGAGGAAACCCAAGCAGACACAGGGAGAACGTGCAGACAGACAGTGACCCAAGTCGGGAATCGAACCCAAGTCCCTGGCACTGTAAGGCAGCAGTGCTAACCACTGTGCCACCGCGCCACCCCAAAAAGCCTTAGCTGAGATCATTACTTTTTGCACCAACCAAGGATTAAGTCTGCCTGGCTTCTTTGGCTCAATGCCATACCAAGCTCTGCAGTTATTCACAAGCCAATGGGGGAGTTCAGCTCATCCTTTCTATGTAGTCCTCTACTTAAATTACATCGGAGATTAATTTGTATTGATTAATTGGTTCTATCCAAGAGTATGTGGTAGTCCATGAGTAAGATTAAAATTTTGCCACCCTCAGTATTTAAATATATGTAAGTAAGTAACATTAGGATCATGAATTATTAATTCAGAGTTGACAGGGGGTGGGGGGTCATCATTTAAAACTGATGGAAGAAAACACTCTGCGTCGTGCATCTGGAAATGCAGGAAGGCATTTTCCTGGACTTCATTTAAACAGAGCAGGGTTTCCACAGTTCAAAACAGAATTGCTATCATTGCAACAGTGGAACATTGGTGTTAATGTGTTGATAGTAACTCAATAATAAATCAAAAGAATATCTAATATAGGTGCAAAGAAAATGACAACCCATTTAGATCATGCCTTTAATACAAAGAAACATCCCAAGATGTTTCACAAGGGAAGGGAGGAATGATTGAGATTTTGGGAGCGAGGTTGGGGAGGGTGGGGTATGGAATGTTCTGGAGAACGTGGCTGGGCGGATTGTAGGCTGTGCCGCCGGTGGTGAAGTGAAGGGAACATGACAACCTGAGATCGGAGAAGGTGGTTCAGGTAGGGTGGCTGGAGGACAGGCCATGGGAAGATTTGCAACTGAGAATGAGGATTTAAAATTCAATGAGAGAAGCAGAAGGTAAATCAAGGGCAGTGAGGATGGAAGTGAAGCTTTACAGCAAGGCCGGATACAAGTAATTGAGTTTTGGACATGTTGGAGTTTGTGATGGAGGGGAGAATGGAGATTGGTGATAACAGCATGAATAAGGATTTTATTGACAATTGGAATGGCATGGTGACAAAGTTGTAAGTGAAAGGTTGCGAATAGAATATGGGAAATAAAACTCATTTCTGGGTCAGATGGGAAACTAAAGCTTTAGAGAAAAGGTTCCCACTTCTCTTCAGCTTTCCAGCAGTCTACCCAGGTTAGCAAGATTTGCGTTCAGCTACAAAGCTATTTATGAATAAATAGCCCAGCAACACTTACTTTCCATGGTCTAACCTGACGAAGGGTCATCCAGACTAGAAACGTTGGCCCTATTCTCTCTGCACAGACGCTGTCAGACCCGCTGAGATGTTCCAGCATTCTGTTTTTGTTTCAGATTGCAGCATCCGTTAGGGGTTATGCCAGGGGGCAGTGCCAGGGAAGCTACTCCCCTGGTAACTCCCTGAGGGTGGAGGGTCCCGGGTCCATGTGGGGAGGGGATGGGGGTGGCTCCATGGGTATTTGTGTTTCTTTCTTTAAGCTTTATTATATTCAGATCAGAGTGTCTTTAAAAAGGGCACCCTGATCCGTGCCAAGGTTGTTGGCAGGGCAGGCTCATTCAGAGCAGGGCACCAGTGTGAGGTCATGGTACCCACCTCCAAGTTTGTTTTGACAATGTGTCAAAAAATATGGTGGAACATGTTGGCAGTGCAGCCAGCGGGTTACATACAGCTTCCCACACCAACTTAACACAAGGAGAACAAAAGAGAAAATTCTGCCCTCAGTCGAAGTCAGATGAGGAGACTCTCAGGCCGACCATGAGTCAGAAGATGCAGAGCATCCAGTCCTAGGTGCGTAGTGTTGTAACAGAGATACCAGAGGAGTTGCACACTCTGACAGCTGAATTCTGGAGGTTTCAATCCATGTCATGCGCACTGCGATCACCCACTCCTCAGAATCCATGGACAGATTGGCAATTGCCTTGGAGGGGCAGGCCCAGCAGACTGCAGAAGCATTCATGGGTAAGTCCTCTGACCTGCACTCCATCTCAGGGGTGTAGAGCCAGAGCGACAGAAGGACCGGGAGCCTGGACACTGAGCCAACTCCTGGGACCTCACAGGAAGGCAGGGAGAACCAAGCCATCCTCCTGGAGGAGTTTGAGCAACAGCAGCTGCTGCCACTGGAACCACCTCTCAGGGCACTTTTGACGGGGGTAGCCTCTCCTCCCCACCCCCTTCCACCTCCCATGGCGTCAAAAGGGGCCTGCTGCCACTTAGCAGGAGGCCTCTAACATGGTGGGGCCCTCAGAGGATGCCCACCAAAGTCATCCAGGACAAGGGGGAAAATAAATGGACAAGGGGGAAAATAGATCAGCAGCCTCTCTCTACTGGAGTTGAATGACTCGATACACAACACACAGCAGGCTGAAATCAAAATTAAAATTAACCCAGCCGCAGCTTTTAAACTTGTCCCAACATGCAACCATGGAAAAGAAAACACTAGTTTCCCACTTGCCATTCCTCCCACACTCTGAACGTATTATTTTGACGGGTGCTCACTGAGTAAGATCAACTGATTTAATTTTTTTGTCATTTTTTAAAAATAGATTTGTGTAAAAAGTTAATCATTTGGCGCAAGATATTTGGAAATGCTTGCTGTTTACTTTTGAATGGCCAAGCGAACATATATAAACCAACTGTGAGATCTTCAAGTCAGCTATTTTCGTTACCTGCAGCTCATGGAAATTGTGTCTTAAGCATTATCAAGATTTCTTGACTAGCTCGCTCCACATTTATCAGGATTCAGCACAAGTTCCTGCATCATTGTGCACACTCGGTTAAAGGCTTGATAATGCCTCTCCAGTTATCGTGCGTAATTCACTAATGTTTAATGCGACAGGGTTATTGGCTGTATTCGAATCCTGTCAACCATTAGCTTCTATATTTTTGTTCATAAATCTCCTGCCTAATAATGCCTGGAGGCACAGCTGCATTGAGCTTTTGTTCCGGTGAGTATCTGGGATCTGATCTCACTGCCAGATAATATTTTCTGTATCAAGGAGCATTTGTAATATCGGTTGTATGGAATGGTACGGGGCTTTGTAATCAGCACACAGTCGGGTAATTCACCCAGTACCTCAACACTTTTCACTGTTAGCCAAAAAAAAACCAAAGAATGAACAAAACTGAATTTCTATATTACAGAAGGAGTCCCGTCGTCAGCACAAACTAACTTTACCGTTGCGCGTTTGCAACGATCTCCTTTGTCCTATTGATTCCTGGTTTAAAATTTGTTTTGACAAAGAAATGTCTGTGCAATTACCTGCAAGGGGAATCCATCTCGCTGTGGTCCTGTGAAATAGTAGCATTGGCATCAATAGATAGCGAATTAACAGCACAGGGTATAAAGTGGTCATTTCCTAGCTTTAGTGGCCAAATAGTACTGTAGAAAATGGATAATATGTGCAGTAAAAATGCTGCTAGCTTTTTAAAATATATATCATCAACTTGTACCTGAATATAGCATTGCCCCTACATTTCCTGAAAGCTGTTTAGGGCAGTTGCACCTTTTTGAGGAGACAGTAATATAGATTTGCATGTGGATGTGTGTTTCCTCTGATTTCCTACACGAGTTCAGGGGCAAACTGCTCCCAAAAACAAAACCAGCACAACAGCTCACAGAGTTCCCATTAGCTTCTATTTGTCTCCAGGGGATAGATTGTTCCTGTCAAGAAAAGTCTTTTTTTTTATTCAAAAGGGCTAAAAATAAATGGCTTTTCAGCTGCAAAGGTTCTTCCGGCCTCTGTAACTCTTCAGTCACCCACTGACAACTGCTGTGTTTTCCTTCCATCTTCCCTCTCACTCACAACACCATCCCTTCTTCAGCAAGATGGTTTACTTCGAGGAAAATAAGGAGCAACGGCTACAAATCCCATTGATGAAGATTCATTTGTAAGGGATACTCCACCTCTCACTTTCCCATTCAATAGTTGCACCCCACAAGAAAATCCCCCCATTCAAACCTTTGTTTAACTCTGATTTCAAAATCCTCAGTGTACACATCAACACGTGTTTACTCTGCTGACCCACAGCAAAAAGACAGAGAAACAATGAGGACCAGGTTCAAGCAGTGATATTTTAATAAAATGGTGGGTGTATGCGAACACTTTACTACAATGCTTCTGTCCAAATCATATATCCATGTTGAGGGCATGCCCACATATTCAGTGCTCCTTCTAAGTTAACTCCCACTGACAAGAAATTTGGGAGAAGTGGCTAAGCTTTTACAAGATGCGCTTTTTACAACTTTTATAGATGCACCATAGAAAGCATTCTTTCTGGTTGTATGGCTCCTGCTCTGCCCAAGAGTGCAAGAAACTACAAAGGATGGTGAATGTAGCCCAGTCCATCAGGCAAACCAGCCTCCCATCCATTGACTCTGTCTACACTTCCTACTGCCTCATAAAAGCAGCCAGCATAATTAAGGACCCATGGCACCCCAGACATATTCACTTCCACCTTCTTCCGTCTAGAAAAAGATACAAAAGCCTGAGGACACTTACCAACCGACTCAAGAACAGCTTCTTCCCTGCTGCCTTCAGCCTTTTGAATGGACCTACCTCACACTAAGTTGATTATTATCTACATCCTAGTTATGACTGTAACACTACATTCTGCACTCTCTCCTTTCCTTCTCTATGAACGGTATGCTTTGTCTGTATAGCATGCAAGAATCAATACTTTTCACTGCATACTAATACATGTGACAATAATAAATCAAATCAAATCAAATAAGATGTATCTCAGGAACATGTTGCTGGGAATTTGGTCACACTCAATCTCCTTGACCCATGGATCCCAGATGGTCCGGCTGTGGGCTGAGGTAGGACAACCTGACCAAACCTGTCTCTTGCTCTTGAACATTCGTAGAAGGCAGACATGGGAGTAGTCAGTACGTATTACTATTCAGACATGAGAAAGATCAATTCTGGCCCGACCCTACTGGGAGATTCCATCTTATTTTGTTCTCAGGTCTGTGGTACACAACCTCGATGGCATTATAGTGGTTCCCCTGAAGTTGTGATGGTGCATGTTGGTGGGGTTTCCGAGGTGGCCGGTATTGCCTGAACTTCAGACAATACAAGACTCACTAGGCCAGTGTCTCAGCTTAAAGACAAAACTTTTATTGGACCAGAGGCCGCTAGGAGACCATCAAAGGGTCTGAGATAGAGCAGCTGGACCATTCTGATGAAATCTGACATATACAATTCAAAACAGATCAATTATAGGTTTTTCTTATCGATTACTCCTGCCTTTCATTAGCTTTAAATCAATCATTTTTAATATAGATAAATCAACAGTAATACCTGCCATATTCCTTGCCAATCATTAGCCAATTGCACCTTACCCTCTGGCATAATGGCAATTTATTAGTCCATATAATCCGGAAGCTAACTCCTGTCTTGGCTGACCCACTTCCCATATTGCCTAGTAACCTCAGACACTAGCCCAAAGTTCAAAAGAACGTTTCCATGAGTTCCCTTATAAGCCACTGCCAAACCAGATTAACACACGATTCCACGTCTGGGCATACATCCATCTTATCTGGACAGTGAATAAACCCAATTCATGAAATATGATTAAGTGTTCTAAATGTTCTCTCCATCCTAAACTCTATTACTAAATCTCAAGGTCTAAATGTTCTCTTGGAATATGGCTTTGCCCTAATGCCTTTTACCATGATGCTTCGCAGCAAATTGCCCTTGGCTAAAATGAACAATACACCTTAAAAAAATACATTAATACATTCAAAATATCAGCATATGTGTTTTACAATCATAACCACTTGTCTAACCCTCTTACTACATCTCATATGTGTAAACTGTTTTCTTGTTAGCTCATAAGCTTGTTTTAAAAGTAACTTAACTTAATGCTGGTAGTTCAATCAGTGCCTTAATATCTAATGGTTTAAAAATCTTACTAACCTATTAGAATTCTCCCTCTTGCAGTGCAACTCATGGCCTCGATGGTATATTTGGTGAGGGTGGGTGTTTGCAGAATCAATGCTCAGCACCGCACTCAGACAACTGCCAAACTCATTAGACACACATTTGTTGGAAGCTTCTGCACCAGTTCACCAAAGTTGCATTTCATGTTCAAGGAGACATCCGCTTTCCCCTTCCTTCACCTTTCCCTATTTCTACCCAGCAATGCTCAATAACCCACCACTAATGCTGCTCTCCTGCTGCCTATATAAATATAGTAAGAAGTTTAACAACACCAGGTTAAAGTCCAACAGGTTTATTTGGTAGCAAAAGCCACACAAGCTTTCGAGGCTCTGAGCCCCTTCTTCAGGTGAGTGGGAATTCTGTTCACAAACAGAACTTATAAGACACAGACTCAATTTACATGAATAATGGTTGGAATGCGAATACTTACAACTAATCCAGTCTTTAAGAAACAAAACAATGGGAGTGGAGAGAGCATCAAGACAGGCTAAAAAGATGTGTATTGTCTGGAGACAATACACATCTTTTTAGCCTGTCTTGATGCTCTCTCCACTCCCATTGTTTTGTTTCTTAAAGACTGGATTAGTTGTAAGTATTCGCATTCCAACCATTATTCATGTAAATTGAGTCTGTGTCTTATAAGTTCTGTTTGTGAACAGAATTCCCACTCACCTGAAGAAGGGGCTCAGAGCCTCGAAAGCTTGTGTGGCTTTTGCTACCAAATAAACCTGTTGGACTTTAACCTGGTGTTGTTAAACTTCTTACTGTGTTTACCCCAGTCCAACGCCGGCATCTCCACATCATGACTATATAAATATACCAGAGCGTATGTCTCTGCACTGCTCAATGAGCAGGGTAAGCACAGTGTTAGACATGCTGCTGCTTCCACAGGGATCGTAGGGACCTGGGTGGCACATTTCAGTATTTCACAGTTTTCCAGAGTTTCTGGAAAGCTAATCTAAGTCCAGATGTTGTTCTAATCCCTGAATCTACCCTTGAGATAGTAACCCAGTTCCGGGTATTACTCCTCTTTTTCCAGCTCCCACTGGATGCAGAATTCCGCATCCCAAAGGGAATGAGGTCTCTTTATGTAGACCCCCTATATACCAGCCGCTTTTATTTGGTGTTACCTGCTTTCCCTGGGAAGAATGAAACCAGGATGAAGATTCTACAATAACTGCAAAGTGACATTGAAGAGGTTTATGTCAACAAGGGGACTGGTAAGAGAAAATAATGTTTCATGTTGATGAGGAGACACTGTATCATGGCATCTTCCAGCAGTTATGCTGCACAAATGAATGAAGATGAAATAAGATTAAAACAGGCTGCTTTACGCAGGTATCGAAAGGAGATCGGTTTACAAGCGGCAGACTATATTGAATAAAAACAGAAAAATGATTTCCTTGGTGAGAAGTATAGCCTGCCAGTGTCCTCATGATGAGGACTGTGAACATGTTCAGCATCAATATGCATTTTACTTTGGAAGAAATATGATGGAGGAATAAAAGACTCTCATTTCGATAGCAACACTCATGATCTCAGACTATTACAAAGCACTTCACAGTCGATTGAATCATTTGAAGTCTAGTCGCCGTTACAATGTAGGAAAAGGTGATAGCTAATTTGTGGACACTCTCGCTTCCACAAACTGCAGTGTGATTAATAACCATCATTTGTTTCTGTGACGTTGGTTGAAACCAGAGCGCCAAGGTAAATTTCCCCTTCTATTCTCCAAAATAGTGCCATGGGATCTATTACATTCCTGAGAGAGTGGGGGGTGGGGCGGGGGGCGGGGGGGGGGGGGGGGGGAATGCTTTTGTTAACGTCTTATCATGAAGGTGGTAGCTTCGACAGTGTCGCACCCCCTTAGTACTGTGCTACATATCAGAGTGGATTATCTGCTCAACTTTCTGAAGTGGAACTTGAATGCAATGTTCTGACTCGGTGGGGGGGGGAAGAGTGCTACCATTGGCCCATCACTCACGCCATCTGCTGCCACAACTTTTGTCCAGCTGTTTTTGTGACTTCATGTCTGATGGGGGTACAGCCCACAACATTCCCCAGCCTATAGCAACATGTCACTGTTCACATCAAACAACGAAGCCCTTTGCCTTCCTGTCTTGTTGCTACCAGAGAAACAAGAAACCGTGATCAAGGATAACATCTTCACTATAGCTAAGAGCAGTTAAATACCATGGCAAACATCAGAATTAACTAAACACCTTCTTAAAGGATCCTCGTTTTTGAACTGCAGCATTTCTTAAATGCATGGCTTCATGGTGCTCTGTTCCCAAGAATCCTGGGTGGGATTGTGGTCGGTGCAGACTTGATAGGCCAAATGGCCTCTTTCTGCACTGTAGGGATTCGATGATTCTATGATTCTAAGCGCTTAACCCTTGAAGTGTCTGAACTTTCTGACAGTTGGACATTATCCAATTCTGCACTTTCATCTGCATATCAAGTCCATCATCTCTATTGTAATTATTTATGCAATGCACGGGCAGCAAGGTGGCATAGTGGTTAGCACTGCTGTCTCACAGCGCCAGCGTCCCGGGTTCAATTCCCAGCTTGGGTCACTCTCTGTGTGGAGTCTGCACATTCTCCCTGTGTCTGCGTGAGTTTCCTCCAGGTGTCCCGGTTTCCTCCCACACTCCGAAAGTCGTGCTGGTTAGGTGCATTGGCCATGCTAAATAAATTCTCCCTCAGTGTACCCGAACAGGCGCTAGAGTATGGCGACTAGGGGATTTTCACAGTAACTTCATTGTAGTATTAATGTAAATTTACTTGTGACACTAATAAATAAACTTAAACTTAAAGACAGTTCACCCAGGACAACTGGTTCTACAATCAATATCAGCGACCTGACCAATCTTAAAAGATTGGGCTCTCTAAATAATCAATATTTACTGTTTTGAGAAAAAGAAGCACTTAAAGAGAAAAGATAAACAAAAGTGTGTGCACTGGTTCCTCACACTTACATCGCTAAAGTTGGTTCCCTCATCCCAACAGCAGATTCAGAGACATGTTGCACTCCGATCACCCAAAGTGTAGAGGTTCCAAACTGTCTTGAAGACAACAAAGGAAGTTCAATTTAGCAGGGTGTGTGATCACCAATAATACTGCCAGAGTATCAAACTATGAGAAAGGGTATCAGGAGGCCTAATATCTTCTTATGTATTCCTCACTTTCAAATACCATTATTCTTCCCAGTAAGAAGTCTCACAACAACAGGTTAAAGTCCAACAGGTTAAAGTCCAACGAGTCACCCTATTACAGAAAGGATATCATTAAACTAGAAAGAGTACAGAAGAGATTTACTCGGATGCTACTGGGACTTGATGGTTTGAATTATAAGGAGAGGCTGGATAGACTGGGACTTCTTTCCCTGGAGTGTAGAAGGCTGTGAGGTGATCTTACAGAGGTCTATAAAATAATGAGGGACATAAATCAGCTAGACAGTCAATATCTTTTCCCAAAGGTAGGGGAGCCTAAAACTAGAGGGCATAGGTTTAAGGTGAGAGGGGAGAGATACAAAAGGGTCCAGAGGGGCAATTTTTTCACACAGAGGGTGGTGAGTGTCTGGAACAAGCTGCCAGAGGTAGTAGTAGAGACGGGTACAATTTTGTTTTTTAAAAAGCACTTAGACAGTTACATGGGTAAACATGGGTATAGAGGGATATGGCCAAATGTGGGCAATTGGGACGAGCTTGGGGTTTTAAAAAAAAGGGGCAGCATGGACAAGTTGGGCCGAAGGGCCTGTTTCCATGCTGTCAACCCCTATGACTCTATGAGGTTTATTTGGAATCGCGAACTTTCATAAAATAAACCTGTTGGACTTTAACCTAGTGTTATGAGACTTTTTACTGTACCCACCCCAGTCCAACACTGGCAACTCCAAATCAAAATTCTTCCCAATCAGTCCACCCAACGATTTCACAATACTTGTGTGGTGAACCATCGTTGGTTCACCACTGGGGTTTGTTACCATGTTACTGTTGGGCTAGGGTGTTATTACTGTGGGGGTTGTACTATGTTGTTGGGTTAGGGTGTTTACCTGTTATGAGAGTTATCGTGGCACATTCCAGTGGGGTCCCGCCTCCGGTGGCAGGGTATAAGACCCCCTGCTCCGGCAGGACCCCTTCAGTCTGAACTGGTGTATTCGTGTTAGTAGTTCCCTTGTTACTTTATTAAAGCCTTCAATACCGAAGCCTTGATTCCATGTGCTTATTGACGCGCATCAATTTAATAAAGTAAACAGAAAACTCACAACTGTGCAACAAGAAGAAAAAAAAACAGAGAGTATGGAACAGATCCTAAAACCGGATCGTCTGACACTGGACCCACGTGCGGTCGGTGCAGCTAACACATTCGACCATTGGTGGAAGTGCTTTGAGGACTACCTGGCAGCCTCGGTAGCTATCACTACGGACAGTGATAGACTCCAGGTCCTCCACGCGAGGGTAAGCGACACGATTTACCTAGCCATTCGTGCAGCTCCCACTTACCAGGGTGCCGTCGAGCTCCTAAAGAATAGGTACATTATGCCACCCAACGAGATACATGCTCGTTACCTCCTCGCTACACGACGTCGGCAGTCGGGCGAAACCATAGAGGATTATGCCAATGAGCTCCTGCAGCTTGCCAGGGGTTGCGACTGTAAGGACGTCTCCGCCGAACAGTATATGTACGACCTCGCCCGAGACGCGTTCGTAGCAGGGGTAGGGTCCTCGTACATCAGGCTTAAATTGCTAGAAAAGGGGAAACTCAACTTGACCCAGGCAATGGGGATGGCCGTGAGGTTGGAGGCGGCGTCGAAGAGCTTGGCGCTGTACCCCGAGGACCACGTGCAGTCAACGTGGTTGGAGCAAGCTCTGCTCCCTCCTCGCCCCGCGAACCCGCGCTCCCAGACCGATTCGACGACGGCGGCAGCTCCAGGTGGCCAGCGATGCTATTTTTGTGGAGGGGCCAAGCATCCACGGCAACAGTGTCCGGCAAGAACGGCAATCTGCAGCCAGTGCGGTAAAAAAGGCCACCACGGCAAAGTCTGCAGGTCCAAACCTAAAAACGGCAGTGCAGCTTGTAACCCTCCAGAACGGAGACCATCTCTTTCGGCGTCGCAGTACCCACGAGGTCCGACCACGTGCGATCTCAGGACGGCGCCATCGTGGCAGACAGAGGAGGAGGAAGACCACCAGGAGTCGCTGCGCTTGGCGCCCTCGCCCACGTGCGATTCATGGGGGCGGCCATCATGGTCCACGACGACTAGGAGCGACCAGCAGGGGTCCTCAGCATCCACATCGGCAGCATGCAGCAGCGACCAGCAGGGGTCCTCAGCATCCACATCGGCAGCATGCAGTGACGCCCAGGGGCCAACGGTGGCGTTGATCTCTCTGGATCAGACCAGGCATTACAGACTGGAACATTCTATGATGGAGGTAAAGGTTAGTGGCAGAACTGTGAATTGTCTGTTTGACAGTGGGAGCACCGAAAGTTTCATACACCCTGAAACTGCTAAAAGGTGTGGACTCCAGGTTCTCCCTGCCAGACAGACAATTTCCATGGCATCACAGTCCCAGTCTGTACCGATCCAAGGACGATGTATGGTAACTCTTGAGGTACAGGGCACAGTTTACGAGCAATACAGGCTCCTTGTGCTACCTCAACTTTGCGCGCCAATTCTCCTCGGACTAAACTTTATGGTCCACATGAAGAGTGTGATCCTACAGTACGGTGGGCCACTCCCTTCACTGGCCGTAGGGAATCAGCCGCAGCCTCCAAATTGCCCAAAGCGCCCCGCGTGCAATTTATCCACCCTGAAGATCACGACACCATCCCTTTTTAAAAATCTGGTACCTGGCTGCAAGCCCATCGCTACTAAAAGTAGGCGTTACAGCGCTGAGGACCGGATCTTTATTAGATCTGAGGTTCAGCGGCTCCTCAAGGAAGGGATCATACAGGCCAGTGCTAGTCCGTGGAGAGCGCAGGTCGTGGTAGTCAAAAGCGGGAACAAACCTCGGATGGTCATCGACTATAGTCAGACCATTAATAGATACACGCAGCTGGATGCGTATCCTCTCCCGCGCATTTCTGATATGGTAAATCAGATTGCGCAGTACCGAGTGTTTTCTACCATAGACCTTAAGTCCGCCTACCATCAACTCCCCATCCGCCCAGAGGACCGACAATATACGGCTTTTGAGGCGGATGGTCGTCTATACCAATTCCTCAGGGTTCCATTTGGTGTCACCAATGGGGTCTCGGTCTTCCAGCGTGCTATGGACCGAATGGTGGACCAGAACGGGTTGCGGGCTACCTTCCCGTACCTGGATAACGTCACCATCTGCGGCCATGACCAGCAGGACCACGACACGAATCTCCAACACTTTCTGCGCACTGCATCTCGCCTGAATCTGACCTATAACAGGGAGAAGTGCGTATTCCGTACGCGTAGGTTAGCCATCCTCGGATACGTGGTGGAAAACGGGGTCATTGGCCCTGATCCAGACCGTATGCGCCCACTCACTGAACTTCCCTTGCCCGCTAGCACGAAGGCACTGAGGAGATGCCTCGGGTTCTTTTCATATTATGCACAGTGGGTCCCCAACTACGCGGACAAAGCTCGTCCGCTCATTAAGTCCACGACCTTCCCACTTACGCCGGAGGCCCAATTGGCCTTCAAGGTTTTGAAGACCGACATCTCGAAAGCCACGATGCACGCGGTGGATGAATCCATCCCTTTCCAGGTGGAGAGTGATGCATCTGACTTCGCCCTAGCCGCCACACTAAACCAGGCAGGCAGGCCCGTCACGTTCTTTTCCCGCACCCTTCAAGGCCCAGAAATTCGGCACTCAGCGGTGGAAAAGGAGGCTCAGGCCATTGTGGAGGCAGTCAGACACTGGCGCCATTACCTGGCAGGTAAGCGGTTCACCCTGATCACGGATCAACGATCCGTGGCGTTTATGTTCAGTAACACGCAGAGGGGCAAGATCAAGAACGATAAGATCTTGCGGTGGAGAATTGAGCTCTCCACCTATAATTACGATATTATGTATCGTCCAGGGAAGCTCAATGAGCCCTTGGATGCCCTCTCGCGCGGAACATGCGCCATCATGCAGGAGGACCGCTTGAAGGCTCTCCACAATGATCTGTGTCATCCTGGAGTCACCAGACTCTACCACTTCATCAAAGCCCGCAACCTGCCCTACTCGGTGGAGGATGTCAGGTCAGTAACTAGAAGCTGTCGGATTTGCGCAGAATGCAAACCACACTTTTATCGACCAGACCGGGCACAATTGGTCAAGGCCACTCGCCCTTTTGAGAGGCTGAGTGTGGATTTTAAGGGCCCCCTTCCCTCAACGGACCGGAATGTCTATTTTCTCAATATAATAGACGAGTATTCCCGGTTTCCGTTTGTTTTCCCCTGTGCGGACACGTCAACTGCCACCGTCATCAAGGTTTTCAGTGAACTTTTTACCCTGTTCGGGTACCCCTGCGACATTCATAGCGACAGGGGCTCGTCGTTCATGAGCAACGACTTGAGGCAATTCCTGCTCTCATTCGGGATTGCCTCTAGTAGAACCACGAGCTACAACCCTAGGGGTAACGGACAGGTGGAAAGGGAGAATGCTACAGTCTGGAAGGCTGTCCTACTGGCACTGAAATCCAGGGGCCTTCCAGTCTCCCGTTGGCAGGAGGTCCTTCCAAATGCGCTCCATGCTATCCGCTCCCTCCTGTGTACGGCAACCAATGCTACTCCCCACGAGAGGATGTTCTCATTCCCTCGGAAGTCGTCCTCGGGGACCTCATTGCCAGCCTGGTTGACGTACCCAGGACCCGTCCTTCTGCGGCGCCATGTGAGGGCTTGCAAGTCCGACCCCTTGGTCGAACCGGTCCAACTCCTCCACGCCAACCCTCAGTATGCCTATGTGGCATATCCTGACGGGCGAGAGGACACTGTCTCCATTAGAGACCTGGCGCCCGCAGGGGACGTAGCAACCCCTGTCGCTCCTATTCCCCCAGTCACAAATCCACTACTCCTCATTACTTCCCCAGACGTGGCGCGGTCAGCACCGGGACCAGTGCATAACACTTTTACTCCCATGTACAGCTTGCCTGAGACTCGGAGATCGGCGCCACCATCATCATCACCACCACCACTACCACCAAACGTTCCAGGATCCCCTGCACCATCGCCTCACCAGGGCCGGCCGGCCCGGGAGTCCTTGAGGGGACAACTTGCATTATACATTGAAAAATATATTAAAAATATCTTCAGATTTCTGATAACTCCTTGTAATGGTTTGGTTTTAAAATTCTGATCGTAATACTTCAACATTTGCCTGTAAAAATGCAACATATTTCACGGTGCAAGTTTGGAAATCATAAAAATTGCACACCACACTGAAGAACGTTTAATTTTGGGTATGCAGCATTTAACATTCGGAGTACAGTGTGCTAAATCATCCAATTTCATTGTGTGCGCTGTGGATGCAAGGGGACAAGTGGGAATAGTCTAACATTCAATGGCTCTGTCATGGCGTGGAACAAGTCGTAAAAAATCTTCAGTCATCTTTGAAATGTTCAACATCTGTCAACAGGATTCTAATAAGTGTGTAACAATATTGTAAAAACATATTTACCATGTAATTATGGCTTGTTAACGGGTTGTTGTATGCTTGTTGCTATTTTCAATTGAAGAAAAAGTTTCCAAAGAGTGAACCTGTTAAATGAGAAGTATTATGACTTGGATGTTATCTGCAGGGAATCCAGTAATGAAAGAATGCATTTCTCTTTAATTCAGTAGCACCAACACAAGATCAGGGTCCGGAGTGCAGAACCAAGCCAATATTAAGAGATGAGAATGGTTATCTTGGTAGGAGGCAGGGAGTTTTTTTTTAAGTTTATTTAATAGTCACAAGTAAGGCTTTCATTAACAGTTCAATGAAGTTACTGTGAAATTCCCCTAGGCGCCACACTCCGGCGCCTGTTCGGGTCCATACACCTAACCAGCATATCTTTCAGACTGTGGGGAGAAACTGGAGCACTTGGAGGAAACCCACGCAGACACAGGGAGAATGTGCAAACTATCGAACCCAGGTTCCTGGCTCCGTGAGGCAGCAGTGCCAACCACTGTGCCACCGCGCCATGCCAGGAGGTTGAAAGAGCTCAGGGGTTGGCCCCTCCCCAACAGAGGAGGGACGGGGCAGGACCCCTGCTCACTGGCCCAATCATGTTTCCTACCGATGCCAGGGGGCTGGGGTGAGTATTGTTTGGAGGTCGGGTTTCTGTCCAGCAAGCGGGAGCCCCAAAAGGCGGATGATTCAGTAATGCTGCATCAAAACATCTGCTCTGGCACCAGGAGAGGAGAGAATCCATTCTGGGGCAGAAGGAAATAAAAAGCCATATTACAGAAATGTTTCTTATTTGGCACAATGAAGATTCTGCTTCTGTCTCAAGAAGTTTCTGGTCAGCGCACAGAAGTTATTCATATATTATGCTTTTAAATTAGCAATATTAATGTTCAGAATATATTTTGCTATTACACATTTAAAAAATCAGAATTCTGTGACAGCACTACAACTCTTCCAACTCCAGCAAAATGTAGCAATTGATGCAACACAATATTCTCAGATTTAGAAATAACTGATTGAAAGCATCTTCCCCCCAGAAAAATCATCAATAAACGAAAGGCTCTTTGAACAGAGTTCTCAATAACCACCAGCAAATCCTGGTCGCAGTTAAATAATGTAAGGGTGAATTGCTACCTTCTGAAGTCTTTCCTCCTTGTTGCCCATCTACTCTTTCCCTATTGACAAGGCAATTCTTTGTCCATCTCTCATTGTTCGGAGTGCAGGCACCAGCAATGGCATTGGCTACATCCATCCCTACATCGTCCCACCTGTTGCTGAGATTCTTCACCTTTGTGCTTCATGGCCTTACCCAGGATTACAATAGCATCCAACCTACCTGATTGTCTGACTCCAGCCTCAAGTGCACTTCTCCTTTCCCTTCACCAGTGGCTATGATGCGCCTGAGGCCACTTGATTCCACTCTTTAAGATCCTCCTTCAAATTTGTGCCTTTGACCAAGTATTTGGTTACATTTCCATGACCTTCGTTGGCTTAGTGCCCAGGGCAGCATGGTGTCACTGCTGCCTCACAGCGCCAGGGACCTGGGTTCGATCATGACCTTTGGTGATTGGCTGTGTGGAGTTTGCACATTCTGCTTGTGTCTGCATGAGTTTCCTCCGGGTGCTCCGGTTTCCTTCCACAGTCCAAAGATGTGTAGGAGTGGTGGATTGGCCATCTTAAATTGCCCCCTAGTGTCCAGAGATGTGTAGGTTAGGTGGATTAGCTATGGTAAATGCACGAGGTAATGGGGATAGGGAAGGGGATGGACCTGGGTAAGATGCTCTTTCGGAAAATTGGTGCAGTTTCGATGGCCAAATGGCCTCCTGTAGGGATTCTATGGTTCTATGGTACTTGGTTACCACTCTGTGAACACTTTGGGATGTTTTTCTTTATTAAAGGACAATGTTTGGTGGTGGTGATTATGCTCACGATTATTAGGAAAATCTTAGGCTTTTATTTTCCTAAGTGTTTCACCTACAATTGGTTTTCTTTTAGGTTGGCTGCAATCCATGATTTTTTAATCCATCAACTGTGAAGGGGATTTGGTTAATGGGCCAAAGGCTTTGAGTGAAATTCAACTTAGACAGGGGTACGAAATGGGAAGGAGTGGACAAGCCTTCCATTATACACCCTGCTCATTTTTCTTTCCATCAAAGTCAAAGCTGAGTTCCAGATGTGTTTTATTTCATACTTTTTCAATTGAGAAGCTTAGTGAAATTTCATATTGGAGCTTTGGGACATTTTATTACGTTAAAGGCACGATATAAATAATTGTTGGAGCACACACACACACATACACACAGAGCCCTGTACAGCTTCAAAATTTTGATCTGCTTTTGAAATTATCCAACTATTACCTTTCCAATCTCAGAAGGATTATCCAGAAGAATAATCCAAAACAACACGCATGCATATAGCTCCTTTCACAAGCGCTGGAGGCCTTAAAGTGCTTCACAGCCAATGGACCAGTTTGCAATGTAGTCACCATTTCAATGTAGGAAATGAGGCAGCCAATTTGTGCACAGCAAGCTCCCACAAACAGCAATGCGATAATAGCCAGATAATTTGCTAATTGGGATGTTGATTAAGGGCTATATACTGACTACGATATTGGGGATAAATGTTGTGGAATATTTTACATCCAGAAGACGGAGGGGGCTTAATCTAATGTCTTATGTTCAAAAGACAGCGCTTCCAGGAGTGTAGCAATCTTTGATTTGATTTGATTTATTATTGTCACATGTATATGTATACAGTGAAAAGTATTGTTTCTTGCGCGTTATACAGACAAAGCATACCGTTCATAGAGAAGGAAAGGAGAGAATGCAAAATGTAGTATTACAGTCAGTGGTGTTAGGGTGTCGACAAAGATCAACTTAATGCGAGGTTGGTCCATTCAAAAGTCTGATGGTAGCAGGGGAGAAGCTGTTCTTGAGTCAGTTGGTACGTGTCCTCAGATGTTTGTATTTTTTTTCCCGATGGAAGAAGGTGGAACAGAGTATGTCCGGGGTGCATGGGGTCTTTGATTTTCCGAGGCAGTGGGAAGTGTAGACAGAGTCAATGGATGGGAGGCTGGTTTGCGTGATGGACTGGGCTTCGTTCACAACCCTTTGTAGTTTCTTGTGATCTTGGTCAGAGCAAGCTGTGATATAACCAGAAAGGATGCTTCCTATGGTGCAACTGTAAAAGTTGGTGAGAGTCGTAGCAAACATTCCACATTTCCTTAGTCTCCTGAGAAGGTAGAGGCATTGGTGGGCTTTCTGATCTATAGCGTCAGCATGGAGGGACCAGGAAAGATTGTTGATGATTTGGATACCTAAAAGCTTGAAGCTCTCGACTATTTCTACTTCATCCCTGTTGATATAGACAGGAAGAAGTCTCACAACACCAGATTAAAGTCCAACAGGTTTATTTGGTAGCAAATACCATAAGCTTTCGGAGCACTGCTCCTTCGTCAGATGGAGTGGAATCTGACGAAGGAGCAGTGCTCCGAAAGCTTATGGTATTTGCTACCAAATAAACCTGTTGGACTTTAACCTGGTGTTGTGAGACTTCTTACTGTGTTCACCCCAGTCCAACGCCGGCATCTCCACATCATGATATAGATAGGGGCATGTCCTCCACAACAAGATGCATTGATACAGGGATTAGGGGTAAAAGGTAAGATATTCTCCTGCATACGTCCTCTTGCGCATGCAGCTTTAGCACTGCCAGAGATCTGAACGCAGATTAACATTCTGCCCGCCAGCAGGAAATATTATGTGGCATTGAGGAAGGCTGGATGGGTGGAGTGGTACTTTTTGTTATGTGAACAATTTAAAAATAAGCTCCGTCCCTATGGGCCTCACTGAATGTCTGTTCTAATCAACAGTAGAAACTCATCAAAATGAACCAACTGCAAGAGTAACTACTTTGTCAATTCCACAGGTTTGACATAATATGGATTCAATGTACAGTGAACAAATGTCCAATAATGTAATTGCTTCGAAAATTTCTACATTCTTTGCAATAGCTCCTTGTGCTGAAATTAGAGTTAAGTATGATGTCGGTGGTGTTTGTTGATGTTTTCCAAATGCCAGCAGACATTTCTATTTTCTGGCTCTTGACTAGCAGTGTGAGTTCCAGTTAGTTCCAGATAGTTTTCATGTGTAGAACAACTCTCAGCTGTGCCAGAAAAGCTCAATCTGAAATCTACTGAGCTGGAATAGCCTGGGGCTCAGGTTGCATCATACACTACACAGTCTTCAGCACAAAATGGGGAAAGTGTGTACTTAACGCATTCATCGCATTTGTAGATACGCACAACATGCTTTACACTTCTAAAGACACGCACAGCCAAAGTGGATTTAGCAGCCAACATGTACAATGAATCTGAAGAAGTCGTACAGCCTCGAAATGTTAACTCCATTTCTCTCGCCTCAGATGCTGCCAGACCAGCTGAGTTTTTCCGGCACCTTTCTGTATATACATATATATATGAATTAATTGGCTAGTGAGTGAGAGTTATCATAGAATTTCTACAGTACAGAAGGAGGCCATTCAGCCCGTCGATTCTGCATCAACTTTCCAACAGCATCCCAACCAGAGTCTATCCCCGTAACTCCCCTCCCACCCCTGTATTTACCCCACTAATCCACCTAACCTGCACATCTTTGGACATGAAGGGTTAATTTAGCATGACCAATCCACCCAACTTACACATCTCTCAACTGTGCATTAAAAGTCTATTTGGATTTTTGAAAGTTATGTGTTAAAATTTTATTCATGATGCTTTCAACAAGATTTGAATTTATACAGTGGCCTCCTCAAGATCGCAAAGCACTTTGCAGCCAGTTGAGGGCTATTGCAGTGCAGTCACTTTTTGTCGTGAATGGCAAATTGCTAAACTTGAGTGAGAAGCATTTTATCAGCGGGAGGCAGAAGATATAAGAAAAAGTTTAAACTTTATTTATTAGAGTCACAAGTAGGCTGACAGTAACACTGCAATGAAGCTTCTGTGAAAATTCTCTAGTCACCACACTCCGGCGCCTGTTCGGATACACTGAGGGAGAATTTAGCATGGTCAATGCACCTAACCAGCACATCTTTCGGACTGTGGGAGGAAACCAGGGCACCCGGAGGAAACCCACGCAGACATGGGGAGAAGGTGCAAACTCCACACAGAGAGTGACCCAAGCCAGGAATCAAACCCAGGACTCTGGCGCTGGTAAGCAGCAGTGCTAACCGTTGTGCCACCCTAGGGGCCTTTGAATGAGTTGCAGAATTGAGCATTGGGTTTTGTTCTGAGTAACTGTTTCAGTTATTAATAACCACCTTCCTCCTGCCATAGCTCGCTGATGATCTGGGATCCAGCAACAATCCTAGGCCTTGACTGGATATTGGGCAGGCCACACCCACTGCCTTCCTGGTGCCACTGTCAATCAATGGAGCTGCTGACTTCTAATTGGCTGGGAGATCTGGATGGACTGGACCTCCGCCCCTAACGTCCTTGATCCCGAGTGAGGCTAAATAAAGGCAAAATACTGCAGATGCTGGAATCTGAAACAAAAACAGAAAACGCTGGAAAATCTCAGCAGGTCTGACAGCATCTGAGAGAGAGAATGGAGCCAACGTTTCAAATCTGGATGACCCAAAACTGACTCAAAATGTTGGCTCTATAGTTTCTCCACAGGTGCTGTCAGACCTGCTGAGAATTTCTGTCCAGTTAAATGCCTGAGTGACAGGCACTCCCTGAAAATGTGACATGAGGTTCTTGCCCACTGCCTGATAATAGGACAAAATGGAGAGACCAAAAGAAGAAACATAACAGCGGGTATAAAACGTAGCAGAAAATAATTATTTGCCTTATTATTAATTATTATATACAGGTTGAAGGAACAATTTGATGCTGCAATGGGCAGACTGTGAGGTCTTTCTGTAGAGATAGATTAAGATGGATCAAATTGCCTCCCTCATACTGACCACATAATCACTCCAACTCTTTCCAAAAGTCACTATGTGTCATGCTACTTTTAAGGTGGATTCTGAAAATTGAAGAAGTGAAAATCTACAAGAAACACTATCAGAGAATTGCTAATTCAAATAACAGAGAGAGGCTAATGTGGTTTGTCATTGCTTTGGCTTGAATCATAGAATAGAATCCCTACAGTGCAGAAGAAGGCCATTCGGCCCACATAATCTGCACCGACTCTCTAACAGAGTATTTTACCCAGCCCCTCTCCCCCCATCCTATCCCAGTAACCCCATACATTTACCATGGACAATCCACCTCACCTGCGCATCTTTGGACTGTGGGAGGAAACCGGCGCACACAGGGGGAGAACGAGCAAACTCCACACGGGCAGTCAGCCAAGGCCAGAATTGAACCAAGGTACCTGGCGCTGACCACTGTGCCACCCTGAGAGGGACTCAATCCAGGTACATTCAAATTCTGAGTATATGGATAATGTGGGTGTAAGCAGATTAGTTATTCTGCACATAGAACTAGAAGTATGCACACAACTCATGATATTGGTCATTGGTAGAAATTTAGTCGATTCATGAAAATTCATGAAGCAAAATGTGTCATGCCAATTAATTCCAAACTTTCTGTCTGTTCATCGTCACTCAGTTTAAAAACCACACAGGCATGCCTGCACAATCCTTCCCTGATCACAGGATTCAGCTAATGCCCATTGTATAATGGCCATTGTGGTAAATGCAGTGAAAGAGAATAAGGAAGAACTTGTACCTTTATATAGACCTGTCTTGGCCTCAGGAAAGCTCACTGTGGCCATGGTGCAAGTTCAGATTTTGGTTCTGCAAACCCATTGCAGCCAACTGGAGAGGGCCTTATTCCTTTTCTAAAGCAGCCAGCTAAACGTACCTCTGAGAATGAAACTAATGCTATAAGCGTAAGGACAGATATGGATGCTCAAATTCTCTGTGTAGTCCAATGGTCCCTGTGTTACAGAACCACCGATTAATAGATTGCAGAATGTCGATGTCTTGCCACTTTTTTGTCAAAAAACCACTGAGTTCTGAAATAGCTCTGACGTAAGTGACTCGCTGCAAAGTGATACTGTTGCCCTCGTGAACACATTTACTTCTTTTCCTTGTTCACTCTCTCTCTTCTCACTGTCATGGCTAAGATTCATAATGTGGTCCATCAGGAAATGTCAAAACAGTTAATGCGTGAACTTGTACAGCAATTCTCCTCTGTGTCGTTTCAGAGATTACCAACAAAGAATCCTCAATTATGAATAGCTACAATGACTTACAAGGCTGTTATGCTAATTAAGCTGCCTGAATGACAAGGTAAATTAGGAGACTGTGTATGTTAACTGCGTAGTAACATCCGAGCAAAGTAACATATGAACGGAACAGGCTCATGGGGCTGAATGGGCGGCACAGTGGCACAGTGGTTAACACTACTGGCTCATAGTGCTAAGGACCTAGTTTGATTCCCAGCTTGTGCGGAGTCTGTGCATTCGCCCTGTGTCTGTGTGGATTTCCTCCGGGTGCTCTGGTTTCCTCTCACAGCCTGAAAGACATGCTGGTTAGGTCCATCGTCCGTGCTAAATTCTCCCTCAGTGTATCCGAACAAGCGCCGGGAGTGTGGCGACTAGAGGATTTTCACAGTAACTTCATTGCAGTGTTAATGTAAGCCTACTTGTGACACTAATGAATAAACTTAAAAACAATAAGCTTTACACATTTCCCCACAATCAAAAGAGCCCTTTTTTATCGTGACAGATAGGTTTTACCTTGCAACTTTAAAATAGCCAAGGTAAACAGTAGCTGTAACAGCAGGGGAATGGGTATAATGGTAATGGAGAGAATAGGGATAATTATTATACAAACTTTTTGTTTTGTACCTTTATGGTTAAGTATTCTCTTTTGAGCAGTCACAAGTAATTATTACGCAACGAGTCAGCTCATGATTTCAAATATACAGCTTTAAATTTGGTAAATTTTGATTCTTTCATAGGATGTGGGCATCACTGGCTGATCAAGCATTTAGTTCCCACTCCCAATTGCCCTTGAGAGGCATTTAAGAGTCAACCACATTATTTTGAGTCTAGAGCCACATGTAGGCCAGACCAGGTCAGGACAGCAGATTTCCTTCCCTAAATGACATTAGTGAACCGACATTAGTGAACCACATGGGTTTTTACAACAATGGTTTCATGGTCATCAGTAGACTTTTCATTCCAGATTTTTATTCAATTCAAACTTCATCATCTGTCAAGGTGGGATTTGAACCTGGCATTAACCTGGGTCTCTGGAATACTAATCTAGTGACAATACCACTACACTACACCATGCCTTCCATGGCGATAGTTGAACATTACTGGAGCGCAGAAAAAGACAAGTTTTAGATTTGTACAGTTTTTAAACCCTGTCAGGATTCAGTATTCTGGTAACATTTTTGCTTTTGTCCTCAGGCATAAATATTTAGTTTAAATACAATTACAACAACAATTTAATTTTCACAAAAACTGACAATAAAACCAGCCATAATTAGTTTTAAGTTTTTGGAGGTTATGCTAAATATAATCAGATGAATGAGGGGGGGATCTCATAGAGACTTATAAAATTCTAACAGGTCTAGACAGGATTGATGCAGGGAGGATGGTGGGGGAGTCCAGAACCAGGGATCACAGTCTGAGGATTCAGGGAAGACCATTTAAGACGGAGGTGAGGAGACATTTCTTCACCCAAAGAGTGGTGAGCCTATGGAATTCATTACCACAGGAAGTAGTTGATGCCAAAACATTGAATGCATTTAAGAGGCGGCTGGATATAGCACTTGGGGTGAATGGGATCAAAGGTTATGGGGAAAAAGCAGGATTAGGCTATTGAGTTGGATGATCAGCCATGATCGTGATGAATGGCGGAGCAGGCTCGAAGGGCCAAATGGCCTCCTCCTGCTCCTATCTTCTATGTTTCTATATTCATTATTGTGGCTTTTCCACTGGAACCAAAATTCTGCAGTAGTAACGATGATTGGAACAACATTTAATCCACCAATACCCAGACAAAGTAAGAAGTGGAGATATGGGCGTTGGACTGGGGTGGGCACAGTAAGAAGTCTCACAACACCAGGTTAAAGTCCAACAGGTTTATTTGGAATCACGAGCTTTCGGAGCGCTGCTCCTTCATCAGGTGAGAGGACTTTAACCTGGTGATGTGAGACTTCAGATAAAGTATGAGAAGTTTATAATTAATTTTTACACAAAATTCTCAGTATTGATATGATCATGGCAATACAATTAAAATGTTCAGATTGCTACTGTCTTCCAAAGAATCACATTCTTCCAAGATCAAGTCACTATCTAAATATCTTCTTCTTCCATCCCTAAAGGTCAATGCGGTGGTGAGCATCCACATTCACTCAAGCAGCACAGTGACACAGTGGTTAGCATTGCTGCCTCAGAGCATCAGGGACCCGGGTTCGATTCCCATCTTGAGTCACTGTCTGTGTGGAGTTTGCACATTCTCCCTGTATCTTTGAGGGTTTCCTCCGGGTGCTCCGGTTTCCTCCCACAGTCCAAGGATGTGCGGGTTGGGCGGATTGGCCATGCTAAATTGCCCCTTAGTGTCAGCGGGACTAGCTAGGGTAAATGCATGGGGTTATGGGGATAGGGCCTAGGTGGGATTGTGGTCAGTGCGGACTCGATGGGCCGAATGGTTTCTTTTGCACTGTGTGATTCTATGCAGTGAGATTGTGAATTACTTTATGCTTAAGATGAAAGTACACAGAATCGAATGATCCAGAATCTGACACCAAGATGTAATTTTCAATTCACTCAACGAGCAGCAGGAGACGATGTTGAAGATTTTTAAAACCGTGCGCTCCTGAGGGGATGAAATGAGAATTGATAACTTTCTTCCTGAGGAAACATACGTGATGAAAGCTCAGGAAATGTTCTTTCTCGGACACGATTTGGTGTTGTGTTATTCTGTGCAGTTGCCAGTGCTACTTTTAACACATGGGCTCTGGACAGCTAACATTCTCCAGTCACCAGACTCCTGTCAAACTTTTCAGTTCTTCAGTTTGTGCTCCATTCTTCCCGGAGTAGCTTTTAACAGTTCAGAAAAAAATCATTTCCCTAAATTAACAGAGCTGGAATGATTCCCGTGGCGACTCTGGAGAACTAACAGAAGCTGGGGCTGTTTCACATAAAATCATGATGCCATTGACATACTGTACACAAGCAGCCTGGCTGGAAGTCAAACTGCAGATCTCAAAGACAGTGAATGAGCTATTAACCAAATAAATGAGCACCGGAGCATTGGGGTGCAGACGTAAGAGGGCTGCACATCAGGGGCACCCTGCTTTTACCAGGTGCTGCCAGATGGAAAAGTTACAGCGCTGTTGGGCTCCCCCTCTGCCAGCTGTGCTGACAGGAACCTCCACCCATGGAGGATATTGGTCCCTCGATTTTTCCGGTTCTCTTTTGAGTTATGGGTGAAACTGGGTGGCTACCGGACAGCATTTCTTGGGATTAGGGAGGCTTTGAATCATCGTTGCCTGATTAACAGTGGCACAGTGGTTAGCACTGCTGCCTCACTGCGCCAGGGACACACGTCCGATTCCGGCCTTGGGTGACTGCCTGTGTGGAGTTGCACATTCTCCCCATGAGTTTCCTCCCACAGCCCAAAAATGTCAGATGGATTGGCCATGGTGAATTGCCCCTTCGTGTCCAAAAATGTGTAGGTTAGTTGGATTAGCCATGGTAAATGTGCAGGTTATAGGCATAGGGTGGAGGGGAGGGTCTGGGTTGGATATTCTTTCTATTCTTGAGAGTTGACACAAGCTAGATGGGCCGAAAAGCCTCTTTCTGCACTGTAGGGATTCTATGGTTCTAATATCACGGATTATCTGGCTTAATGTAAATCTTACTGTAATTATACTTGAACTCGTTCATTGCTCCATTCCATCAAATTGTGACTTGCACTCAAACGGATGGTTTCACATCAAACGTTGTGGTAAAAGTGATTTCACCGTGATGAAGCTTCTCTACAACATTATCATTGTTAAATGATTTATTTTTTAAGAAGGAGCTAATTTCACTGTGGTACAAAGTACACAAAAGATAATAGATGGCTGGAAGTGGGTTAGGGAATAATTTAACCAGGAACAGAATGCTGCTTTAAACCCTCTACAAATGATAGGTCAGAAATTTGAATGCTAGTTTCTTGATGATAGCAGGCAACATGGGTGAGAAAAGACATTTCAACTGCACTAGCTCAGAAATCAGAGACAGGCTCTTAAAAATTGAGGTTAGGTAGAAGAATAAAGTCTAAATCAATGTAGATTGACAGCTGGTTGATGAACCCCTTAGTGACAGACATTTTCTACAATACAACAGTCTACATTTTAAAAATACTTAATTGTCCTGGATGGGGTCCATCTTCCAGCCTCAGAGTGTCCCTGGAGATCCATCTTCTTTCTTAGGAGGTCTATCTTCAGACCTCAGAGTGCTCCCAGAAGTCCATCTTCATTTTCAGAAGGTCCACATTCTGTCTTCAATAAAGGGTCAAGGAGGGCCAAGACGCCTTTTCAATGTGGCGCCCAGACAAAGGGGTAGTACACGGCATCAGGCCTGCTCCACCACGGAATACAGTTCAAAACACCCAGTTACATAACTAATGAGGTTGGGGCCAGAGAATATAGTGTGTTTCCCACTAGCTCTGCAGTGGAAAAAACTCCACATTCCCGCACCACCACAGGATTTAGTCCCAGAACGGGAGCATCCCGCTAAGTGTTTGGGATATGTCAGGGTGCAGCTGCAGGAGTACAGCAGGGTGAATGGAGGTGCTAAAAAACGTATTTGAAGGATGGTGAATAATGTTTAGCTGCTTAGCCGGCGGCAGTGTTACCATTGTTGGAACTTTCTCCGAGACAGTGACAAACTGGAACCTTGAGAGGGGCGTTAACCTTCGAGCATCACGTGGGCGACGGAGGTGGGCAGGTGAAGCCCTGCTGGACCAATGGGCACAGCTGAGGAAGTGGGAGCAGGCTATTGGACATTGTGGCAAGGAGGAGCTTCAGCAGATGCATCCTCCTGTTCATTGAGAGGCCAGAGGAACAAACCGAGGGGCTGCAAGGAGAAGACGGAGTTACCCAAGACATTGGGTGCACAACCTAAGAGTCAGCAACCCGCAAATGTCTGAGTGTCAGAAACAAGCCTGATATCATTTTACACCATTATTGAAACAAGATAAATTAAAGACAAAGCAAACACTTAACCATCTAAAGGACCCATCCTGCTTTGCACTCATAGCCGTTCCTACAGGGTGGAGCTGGAGGCAGCCTGTTCCATTGTCTCTACATCAATTCCTTCATCGTCTGCCCCTGACTCCACAATGCCTCAGGGATCTTCAACAACCTCACCTGCCTCTGCTCCTGAAAGACCCTCCTTGTTTGTGACAACCCAGATCCAGCATCTTCACCCAGCAGCATGACTGTGTCCATCTTCTGTCCTTCCAGGGGGACAGTCCACAACTGACTCTGCATCACTTTCCTGCTTACCTAATGCTCCCTGCTCAACTGAAGCCCAACTGAGGCGAGTGTGTCTGTGTTGGTGGATAGGATGTGGGGGTAGGATGTGACAGTGCAGACGTCTATGGAGTTTCCCCAACCCCTATCAAGGAAGCCGGCAACGTCCATGCGAGACAACTTTGTTCCCGTCCCAAGGTAGGCCCTTCAGAAACACAACAAGAGGTGATGAGAACTCAGGAAGTGCCATCAGCACAAGTAAACCCATAGATGATGTTGACCACAGTGCACAATGGACACCTAAAGATAGAGCTATAAAATCACCCTGCTCTACATAACCTCCCATCTCACCACTGCCTACAGCCTGAGGGCACTCTCAATGTCCCGTGTTGCCTCCTGACTGTAGCTTGTTGTGGGTCAGACACTGCCTCCTGTGCGAGCCATCTTGTATGTGTTACAAACTCTCCCTGCCTGGGGGATGAGGCGAGAATGATGCATGAGTAGGCTGCCCTCCCTCACCTCGTCCAGCATGACACCAACATGATCTGCTGCACTATGTCCATCGTGATTCCACCCACTCAAAGGCACCCCATATATGAGGGTGCCTGACATCTCAGCGATGCAACTGAGCATTTGCTCTGACAATGCTGGGGGGAGCACTACAGGCACCCGATCTGCTCAGCTCCTGGACATTCTGCCTCATACAGAGTCAGAGTCCTGTCAGCCAGGTGTCACTGGCTGCTCATCTTCCCAGATCTGATCACTGAATCTCTTCCAGCATTGGATCCACGTCCTAGAAAACCACAGCTGCTGACCTCGGCTACCACCTCCAACCAGACCATTGTCGTCTCTTGCGGAAAGCGTGGGGTGAAGGGAGGGTGTTGCAGGGGCGGGGGGGGGGGGGGGTGGGGGGGGGAGTGTGATTTCTTTTGCCAGAGGCTTGGAACAGAATTTCCCATCTCCAGATGATATTTTTCATTATTTCCACTCCATTTTTCATTCCTCCTGCCTCTAAAGAGATCTTTTTCGACATTGTAAAGTGCCACCCCAGGTGCTGCTACACACAGGTACGGACTGCTTCATCATTTAAGGAGTTGCAATATGGAACTTAATACTTAAACACTTCTACCATTTAAACAATGGTATGCAGATACACACAGCATGCCTCAAGGTTTGCAGACATAATGGGGACGATCTTACCGAAAGTATATTCAAGTGCCGAATGAACGTGAGAACAGGAGAGAATTGCACCCATTTTTTTAGATGAGCTCTCAGATGCAATAATACAGTACTTAGTTCAAAAAAAGAAGCAAAGTGTGATTTACGCCAGTAGGGAGAGTGGGCGAAATCCATTCTCGCCGGGAAGCTGGCTGATGACTGTGAGGAGCACCATTGCACTAGTGCCTTGATCTCTTAGTGTACTGTGTACAAGTGTACACTGTCACTTCACCCACCTCCCCAATACCAACCCCCCCACCCCGCCAGACATCCCCCCCTCCCCAAGACAATGCCATCACGCTCTCACTAATAATATTTAAGTGCAGATTTAAATATTTAAATCAGCCTCACGCTCTTCCCAGGCACAAGGCTGATCATGCTGGCAATCCAGGGCCAGTAAGATCACCAGGCACAAAGCTGATTTTTCTCCTCTCTCGCAATGTGACCGGCTTGCCATGCCAATTGACTGGCGTGATGAGCCAGTAAGATCGCTCCCAACATTTCTCTTTGTTGGTCCAATTATTGTATATTGCTTCAATAAGCAGATAGGGCAAGATCAGTGAGACGATTTAGAACAACAAGAACAAGAACAAAGAACAATACAGCACAGGAACAGGCCCTTCGGCCCTCCAAGCCCGTGCCGCTCCCCGGTCCAGGATTGAATCCTGAATCCAGGATCCCCGCCCAATTTTCCAGCCTATCTACATCCTAATATCCTATCCACCGAGCTGTCCCTCACAGCTACGATGCTTTGTTCATCACAACCTATTAACTCACCCCCACCCCCCCATTCCAGACCATGTGATCTCCAGGGAGAGGCGAAAACCCAGAGTGAAAACCCCAGGGCCAATATGGGGAAAAGAAATCTGGGAAATTCCTCTCCGACCCCCTGAGGCGATCGAAACGAGTCCAGGAGATCACACTGGCCCTGATCAGAAAATGCTTCCCAACCCTATTCATTTCCACTTCTGCTTTACGAACACCATCTGAATTCCCTGCCCCCGAGACAGGTTCCCAACTATCCGCAGTCTCGCTCTGTACTGGCACCAGCAAGATTTAAAAGAAGATTTAAAAACAGCCGCCCCTGCTAATTGTATGAGTGTGTGTTTTCAACACTTTCTTTTCTCTGCTGCATCCTGGGTTATCCCATGGTGTACACATTTCTCCTTCATATTTCCCAGTCGCTGAGAATTCTGATTATTGAGCAAAAAGGGAGAGAGATAATGGTTTAAGATGTTTTTATGAGACCAACAACCAAGTCGGACAATTACAGTAAGATGCAGCATCAGGTTTTCACTTTCAGAGTTCACTTTAATGAGAGTGTGGTTGAAAATTTAAGTAGAAAATGGCCCAAGTATCTTCGATGCTGTTCGCTACGTACCTTCCGATGGTCAGTAAGGCTTGTACCAGAGAGGTGAACATTAGCAAAGAGGCATGACTAAGTCCTGCACTGGTTCTCTCCCTCCTGCTGCTTTTTGTAAGCACAAGTAGGAATAATTTCTATGTATGAGCTCGGATACACCGGCAAGCTTGAAAATAGGAAAAAGCAGTGAGTCTGGCCAAGAATTGGTTGTGAGGGGAGCAGCAGTTTTGAGAACATGAGTGTAGGCAGAGTGTAGGTGCAGCAAGGTCTTCCTGCTGATTAATGGATAAGCAAAAGAGATGGATCAATAGTCCTGAGGCCAAAGTAGGATCCTCCAGGACTGTACAACAAATGAGATGTGAAGGGGCATCATTACCTTGGCACTACGGGTGCTATTATTTTAAATTTCTCTCTGAACTGCAGCGAGAGCCTGAAGACAATACGGATCGAATTCACATGCTGCGCAAAGTCTCACTATTGTTTACCAATTTGCCTTTGTAAAAAATGGAGTAAAATCATCTGACTGTGGCCTTTTCCATTGCCAACACTTACAATCACACAATAACACTGTAAAAATGTTCTTACTGTTCTAACATTTTAAGAGACTTACTGGGTAAAAGTACAAATCGGAAGCACGAGTCTTGAACTATCTTTTAAGGTTTGGTGCAAAAATGCTCAAGTCCTTGATGTGTTAACACATTAAGGCACCGTGGGTGTACCTACACCCCCGCATAGACTGCAGTGGTTCAAGGAGGCAGCTCACCACCACCTTCTCAAGGGTAATTAAGGATGGGCAGCAAATGCGGGCCTAGCCAGCAACCACACCCACATCCCATGAATAAAGAATTCCTCTTCCATAGTAAAAGCTGACTCAAAGCAAAGGATAGAATGGACCCAATTTTACCATCAAGTTGCGGCCGTTTTCAGGCATGAAAACTTGGTAAGGTTGGGCGTGAGGCAAGTAGCGCGATCCTCCCCCCTTTACCAAGGCCCGAAAATGGCCGCAATTGGGACCGCACCGAAAACGGGCGCGATAGCCATTTAAATGCATTTGCATGCATTTAAATGGACTTATCGGGCGGCACGCCCAACTTTACCGGCACTTCCCCCTTTACCACCGTGTTCGCCCATCCAAAATCGGCGCAAAACAGATATGCTCCATAGAAGTCTGATTCAGGCGCTCCAGTTAGTCAGGAGTTAGGTGCCTGGCGTCTGACGGCTCTCTGCTTGAGATCAGAGGAGGGGGGGAAGGTGGATCCACTGCCACTCTGCCTGAGATCAGTGGAGGGGGGAATGGGGTCCACTGCCACTTTGCCTGAGATCGGTGGGGGGAAGGGGGATCCGCTGCCACCATGCCTGAGATCGGTGGGGGGAAGGGGGTCCACTGCCACTCTGCCTGAGATCAGTGGAGGGAAAGGAGAGATCCGATGCCATTCTGCCTGAGATCGGAGGGGGGAAGGGGGGTCCGCTGCCACTCTGCCTGAGATCGGTGGGGGGGAAGGAGGATCCGCTGCCACCATGCCTGAGATTGGTGGGGGGAAGGGGGGGAGGGGCCTGCAATCGGTCTTGGTGGTGGGGGCGGGGTGGGGGGATAAGGGGGTCAGTAATGTTGTGGGCATGGGGCAATGTCTGTGGGGGTCAGGGGGGGATATTATCCGGCTCAGAAGATATGTGGCAGGGGAGCAGCATTCTATTTCTTTTTCTGCGCATGCGCAGTTGGAGGCACCAATCGGAGCTGCAGGGTTTTGGGGGGATTAAGCCCCACCAATAGGCTTGTGCAGCATGATTCGGAATTGCTGCTATTTTTGCAGGCAGAGTGCGTATGGGAGCGCCTGAGAACGGGTCTAAAAGTCGGATCTGAAACACTCTCAGACTCAAGTCCGCCCAGCACTTGGAATCAAAATGGTAAAATAGGGCCCAATGTCTTTTATTTGTCTATGCAGCTGAAATTCCATTTCTTCCCAGGGCCACAGAGGTAAGAAATGAGAAGGAATGTGGATATAGTTCACATCTAACCAAGTAATGTCAAGCAGTTGGAGTTGTCAAAAAGAGATCAGTTCTGCAGAAAAGCAACAAATAAATCTAATCACTAAATTTGCTGTTGCTGTCCAGTGTTGTTCAGGGGGCCAAAAGGAAAGAGACTTGGTGGGGATTTGGGGCTGAGGGGGAAGGTCATAAACATTTTGTCGTAAACATTTTTTGCCTTACGAAACCTGCAGAATCTAATACGTCTTTCGACTCAAGGAAAGAGACAAATATTCAGTTGATTGGATGGTTGGGAAGGCAGCTTGAAGCTGGAGTTCTTGTCAAAGTGGGTTTTGCATTCAGGAAGTGTGGTTGGAGTAATTGTACAGATCTGCATCCACAGCAGTTAGTTAGGAATTTGAATGAAGAACATCATTACTGTGGGGTTTGAAATATTACAATCTGGTCTTTTTATCCTAATGACATGTTGGCGGCGTTGAGGACATGTGGAACTGGATCTTAATGAGCAGGAGATTGTGGGTTTGGGAGCAGGTGGAGAGAGTTAAAACTGGCAAAACTGACAGCCTCAGGAACCTGGCTCCAACCTGCCGATAGCTGGGTTTCACTGCACAGCGTTGGGCTGAGTGCAAGCAAGCTCCTCGGGCAAGTCGGATCACCGCTAAACACAACACACCTCAATTCCAAAAGTATTAGCCTGAGTTTTCCAGTTCAATGTTGGGTGCACAGATTTCCTTGGCTTTTTGGAACCCATTAGTGGAAGCAAGGTGAGAAAATACATATACACAAACTCACACTCTTACTTCTCTCATATATTTGCACACTCACCCCTCTCTCATACTCACATGCACACTGACACTGACACTCCCACCTCTCTCTCTCTCACACACACATACTCACGATCCCACCTCTCTCTCTCTCGCACATATACACTCACACTCTCACCTCTCTCACATGCACACACACACACGCACAGACACACACGCTCAGACTCGCAAACACACACCTTTCTCTCTCACAAACACAGACACACACCCCTCCTCCGTACCCCCTCATCCTCAGACACATTCCTCACATATGTACACATTCTCACCTCCCTCTCTCTCTCTCTCACACAATCATACTCTCCCTCACTCCATGCCAGCGTCCATTCCCACCCCATAGCCTCAGCTCTCTTCCTCGCTCTCACCCTGATCTACTACTTTGAGGACTTACTTTCATGCTGTTTCCAGCTTGCCCAATCAGCTTGTCCAATCAGAGGCTGGCTTCTCACTGCACTGCCTGC
Organism: Mustelus asterias; assembly: GCF_964213995.1. Classification (NCBI taxonomy): domain Eukaryota; kingdom Metazoa; phylum Chordata; class Chondrichthyes; order Carcharhiniformes; family Triakidae; genus Mustelus; species Mustelus asterias. Next base: position 53,527,680 of record NC_135821.1, on the reverse strand, counting down.
TCATAGGCTCAGCACTGAGCAGTGAGGCAGGCCAAAATCGAGCCTTTGTAAGGGGTGAAAGAGAAATCCCACAGGAAAATCCAGATAAAGCCGCACAGTTTCCTGGATGTAAAACCGAAAGCTCATCATAGCAGCAATCAGGGAAGCTGAAAGGGCACAACGCCATTTTCCATCGTCTGAGCTGTAGCAAGAAGGTCCACAGGTGCATAGAATGTTCTGCCTGAACCCACAGTGCTATAGGCAGGATAAGTTGGTTATCTTAAAACAGTATATTGCTCAATAAAGCCTGTGTTTGCAAAACAAGGATAAAAATCTTTTAAAGGATGCTCTATACAAGAAATGCAGGCACCAGACAACCAAGAAATCACCTTTCGAGGGAAAATCAAAGAGAACAAAAGCCAATACTGAAGTGCTAACATTGAAGTCAATGGGCATTATACGGAATTTGAATTAGATACAGGAGCTGGAGTTTCAGTTTTACCTGGTAGAGTTCAATGGCTTCAAAAATGAACTCTTCATCCAAGAAAGAATCAAACTAAATGTCAAAAGTCAGCTTGGTGCAACATTAAAATACAAAGAGAGAAAAAACTCTCTGGTGCAATCTGTCATTCAGAACTAGGAATGCGCTCTGTGGAGCTGAAAAGCTCGGATAGGTCTGGACCCAATCCTTAAAGTTGGTGAAGTCAATGACTAAGTACAAGACAAAATATTTAGAAGAAAATTGAAAACTGCGTACCACATCATGCTCAAGACAGATGCAAAACCCATTTGTCTATTTAAACCCAGGACAGGTCCCATACCCACTTTGAAAATGGGTAAGGTGTAAAATTGAGGTGATGCTTCAACAAGGGGTTATTTCACCAGTCACAAAACCAGGTGCTGTTATGGAATGATACCAATTCCAAACTTTCTATTGAAGAGTACCTTGATTTCAATGAACAAGATGCCATTGGCAGGATGGGCTGCATACCCTGATCCTCAAGAGGCAGGCATGACTACAGAACCAATGATGGAAATAAGAAATTACAACCCACAGGGAATAAGTTTGGAGCAAGCAGGTCCTCAGCAACTTCAAAAAGAACTCTGTACACATTCAGGGAGATTGGTAAAACCATAAAGGAGACTATCCCTTTAAAACAGAGACGATGGACGGGGGGGGGGGGGGGGGGGGGGTGGAGCTAGAGGATACATGCATTGTGTGTAGGGATAAAGACTTGAGGAGAGTTGTGGAGTAAAGAGTTAACTCTAACGCTACTGTAATAATAGCTACTTACTCAGTAGCTATGTCATTATGATGACAGTCAGAGAGACAAGAGTGAGAAGTGTCTAAGAGAGGAACAGGAGCTCTGCCCTAATGTTCTGTTAGTAAAAGTACTTTGGTGAAAGGATCTTTGTTATCAGCTGGTCTAACCCAACAAGCTTTTGCAATATGACCCATTTTGCCACAATATTTGCATTGACTATCTTTGCTCCCTCACCATTTTGGCCCATCTGTGACATTCTTGCTGCTGTTTTGACTTCTTATGGGTAATTCTCAATTTGTGGATCTTCATTCCTGCCCCAAATAATGAAGCCTCTTTAGCAGTTACTTCCATCAATACTGAGATTTCAACTGCTGACTTTAAAGTCAAAGCATGTTCGTAAGCAATGTTCTTTGGATAGCCTCACTTTGGAGACCATAAACTAGACAATCTTGAAGAGAATCTTCTCAGGACTCACCAAACTCACAATGCTGTGCCAGCCTTTTTAAGGTTGCCACAAACTTAGCAATGCTTTTGCCTTCCACTTGATTCCTTCAATGGTACTTGAACGATTTCAGAATGACTTTGGAGAATAATGCTCTTCAAGAATCTTTGTTAAGTCATCATAAGTTTTGGTTTCTGGCATTGCTGGATGAAGCAAGTTCTGCAGCATTTTAAAGGTTTTATTTCCAATTGTACTGAGAAAAGCTGGTACGAGCTAATTGTCTGCAATTGTATTTGCTTGTGCAAAGTACTGATAATGCTCTATATAGCCATGATTCATTTTTTTCATGAAAGGGCCCATGGATCCTAATTGACTCAGCATTTTTCTTGTAGGAATTATTGACTCAATACTGTTCGGTATATATTTGTTTACTTTACTGTCTTCCCTATTGTCTTTTTACCCAGAGATGGTTAACTTGATGTATGTTTTTAAACAACCCCAGCTGTACAGCAAAGCATCCACTCTTTTCAAATACCTAGAATCTCATCCTTCTCTGATTGGGAAAAGTACCCTCTTTTTAAACCGAGAGCTTTATTCTTACTTGTCTTCCTGCACTGACACTTCAATCTTTAATCCTGTTGTTGCTTCTCCCCGACCTTATAATATTCAAAGTTTGAAAGCTTACAATTTGTTTCATCTACTTAGGATCTTTTCTCAATGTTCTCGATGAAACTAAATGCAGACTCATCGCCAATTTTCTTTGTGTAATGTCCCAACTATGTTAGGGGTTCAGGGCTTTAAGAAAAAGGAAAGTACATGATTTGTACATGTAGATCAGACTAATACACAACAGGTTTTATTAAAAGGGATGTTCTCTGTACTACACATAGGACAAAAAAAGTAAACAACAGCCTTTGCAAACACCCTAATGACATCACCATCAAATCACATGATCAGCGCTTAAAGCAACTGTGCTAACAATTAAATATATAGCACCTTTGGGTCCTCACAGCCCACCACACACACGCATGCACGCACGCACGCACACATGCTCACACATACACACACACACACACACACACACCAGTACATCTCGAGATGCATTGGTGAAGGTGCAATGTTAGTATTTCTGGAATTCCCCACACGCTGTCATGGACCTGCCGTTTCCAACATGACTGTGCACTGGAATCCAGTCCAATGTTTATTCCATTGACTCCTGCTCATCTGGCTCGTAAAAGCTTGATATGGTCAAAAATCACCTGATTCAGACGTAATCCCACTTAAGGACAGTAGGAATTTGTTTCAAAAGGAAAAGAGAAGAAATCTTCAAGGTACAGCAGAATTGCCAAACCTGCTTTAGCTGTTCAGGATTGCAAAAAGGTTAAAACATAAAAGGATCATAGGTTATTATTCATCTAAGAGTTGGAGAAGAGGAACTGTTTCTCCCAAAGGATCATGACCTTTTCATTAAGGTACCAGGGAAGTGCATGACCAGAATATGTGGTCTCAAGACCCAATTGAATGTATTTTACAGTAGTTATGGTTTGGGATAATAGTGGGAAGATTGGACTGACACACTTCTAATGCTGCCCAGATCAATTCTTTTTTTTCTATTCATTCCTGGGACATGGGCGTCACTGGCTGGCCAGCATTTATTGCCCATCCCTAGTCGCCCGAGGACAGTTGAGAATCAACCTCATTGCTGTGGTTCTGAAGTCACATGCAGGCCAAAATAAAAGTAAATCACTGCGGATGTTGGAATCTGAAACCAAAAGGGAAAACGCTGGAAAATCTCAGCAGGTCTGGCAGCATCTGTAAGGAGAGAAAAGCTGACAGCTTTGACAAAGGGTCATTTGGACTCTTTTCTCTCCTTACAGATGCTGCCAGACCTGCTGAGATTTTCCAGCGTTTTCCCTTTTGGTTTCACATGTAGGCCAGATCAGGTAAGGACAGCAGATTTCCTTCCCTAAAGGACATAAGTGAACCAGATGGGTTTTTCCGACAATCATGGTCATCCGTAGATTCTTAATTTCAGATATTTTTATTGAATTCAAATTCCACCATCTGTTGTGGCAGGATTCGAACCGTGGTCCCCTGAACATTAGCTGAGTTTCTGGATTAATAGTCTGGTGATGATACCACTAGGCCATCGCCTTCCCTGCAATGTACACATGTAACCATTGATGTTCTTCCAGTAGTGTAGACTTGTGGGGAAAACAAACAGACTTCACATGAAATCCGAATGCTTCTTGAGACAAATGTAGATATCTTGAAGCTATTTAGCACCAGCAACCAATGACATGGGGTCTTGCGCTCATATAGATATAGAAAGAGAAAGAGCGATCAACAGGTCAAAGCTAAATTGGGTGAATTGGAAAGAATTCAAAACAGTGGTTACTGCCCCAAATCAGTGAAAATGACACAAAAGATTGAGGAATTTCAAGCACAAGTTAGGGGAGGCAGTAGCATAGTTTTATCATCGCTGGACTGGTAATGCAGATACCCAGAGTAATGCCCTGGCAGTCCCCAGGTTAATGCCCTGGGGGATCTGGATTCCAATCCCCCTATGCCGATGGTGAAATTTTAATTCAATAATTTGGAATTAAAGTCTAATGAAACCATTGTCAATTGTCGTAAAAACCTGTCTGGTTTCCTAATGTCCTTTAGGAAGGGAAATCTGCCGTCCTTACCTGTGATTCCAGACCCACAGCAATGTGGTTGATTCTTAACTGCCCTCAGGGATGGGCAATAAATGCTGGCCCAGCCAGTGATGCCCACATCCCACGAACAAATAAAAAAAGTTACATCCATAACAAATCGAGTTTGCACAGACTTTTTTGTGTTGATTTCAAAAGCAGTTTCGAGAAGATGACCTTGCCTAGAAAATTGGCCATGATCCAATTAATCATCATGACCAGTTTCCGGCAATTGCAACTGCCTGTGGCCCTTCAGGGCAGCTCTTAAAATTAAGTTTTCTTCTTTATAGGCAGTAACCTTTTAAAAGATTTTAAATAATCAAATATTTAACTTAGAAACTGAGGACTGTGCAATAGTGAAACTAAAAAACAGGACTGTGTAATTTGTAAAAATCATTGTGTTATTTAAAATCAGAAGTTGGGCTCAGTGCTCTTTAAATAATGTGCATTTTTCAAGCTTTACCACTCTTATGTATGTAAATATTATTAAATACAATGAACAAAATTAACAATTGCATTCTAAAACATTGCCCAGTTCTGCTGACATACGAAGGATTTTGGGGGTGATTCTCCCAGCATGCTGCGCTCCTTTTGTAATGCAGCGAACTGGGAGACTCAAGCGGAGGCCGTTTTGCAGGCTTCCCGCTGGGTGCCATCGTCTCCATGAGCCTTTGGCTGCCGGAGTTCTGTCGCCATCAGCTTTGTGCCAGAAATCGGCGCATAGCTACATAATTTATTTAAATGATGGTTTGAATATATTTTAAATCCCATTAGCGGGCCAGGACTGAAGCCTTCGGACCCATTAACGTCTCCCCCATCACCCCCCCCCCCCAACCACCCCCCCCCCCCCCCCCCCCACTCTACCCCCGTGCCAGGAGCAGTTCACTCCAGCGGGCTTTACTGTAGCTCTCCAAGGGGCAAAGTGCCAATGCTCAAGGAGACACCTCGGCATTGCCCACTGGGCATCAGACAGTGTCAGGGGGTGGGACTAGAGGGGAGGGGCCTAATGGGCAGAGCCTCAGGGGGGAGAGATCGGTGGGGTAAGGGATCCCGCTGCCACTCTGCAGAGGAATTAGTGACAGAGGGAGGGAGGCAAGCAATCAGGGCTGGCCATCGGGGTGGGGGGTCAAAGCTTGGGGGGTGCAAGGGGGGGTGGGGGGTGAGGACTGCCGGTGCAAGGGGATTGGGGGATTGGGACTGCCCAGGGCGAAGGCGGAGGGGAATGGGAGATCAAAGCGGGCCGGGGGGCATGGGGGGTTGAAGGAGCAGCGATGCAGTGGTCACGGGGTTAGCCATCAATCATGAGGCCAGCAGTGCGGGGCTACTACGCATGTGCCGATCTCGACGCTGACAGATTGGTGCATGTGCAGTGGCTCATTCAACGCAATGCTGTCGGCCTCTCCTGCGAGAAGAGGCCTAGCCCCTGAATTTCATCGTGATTCACGCTGAGCCACTTTGCAGTGGAGAGTGTGGGAGATTCATTTTAAAACTCCCGCTGAAAAAAAACAATGGGATTTACACCAGTTTTTATGCGAATTCGGCACTTAGAATTTTTTTGGGAGAACCACGCCCTTTACATTTGTTTTATTGCAAATGCATTTGAGCGGATATTTCAGCCATTTTCTGTATTGCGCACTATACAGAAAAAGCATACCGTACATAGAGAAGGAAAGGAGAGGGTGCAGAATGTAGTGCTACAGTCATAGCTAGGGTGTAGAAAAAGATCAACTCTGATGGCAGCAGGGAAGAAGCTGTTCTTGAGTCGGTGACCTCAAACATTTGTATCTTTTTCCTGACAGAAGAAGGTGGAAGAGAGAATGTCTGGGGAGCGTGGGGCCCTTAATTATGCTGGCTGCTTTTCCAAGGCAGCGGGAAGTGTAGACAGAGTCAGTGGATGGAAGGCTGATTTGTGTGATGGACTGGGCTTCGTTCACGACCCTTTGTAGTTTCTTGCGGTCTTGGTCAGAGCAGGAGCCACACCAAGCTGTGATACAACTGGAAAGGATGCTTTCTGAGAATTGTCTGGTGCTTTTCCTTTCCTGTAGCCTCCTGCTATCCCTTTAAAGTTCATTGGTTAGGTTGCTCAGTGTCAGGTAAAACTAGGCATGTGTAAGGCACCTCACTGTATTTACATTTTGCACCTTGGGACCCTACAACCGGCCTAATGTATGTTCCAGACTGGGTGTACTGGATAATTGAAAATCACTCCAGCTAATACTGGGCCCAGAACTGTTTATAGACAACCAGATTGTGACGTAAATCTCAGAGGTTTTGAATTGTTTTCTTACTGATAAAACACTGGGCAGGCGTGAGTTCAATTTCTCCCTAATAGAATTTTATAGATGAGCGCTGCTGACTGACAAACAAGATATATCAGGAGTTAAAGATCCTTTGAGAAAAACCTAATTGGCAAATCCGAACATTTCTAATCCGAATGCAATAAAATTAAACAAAATAAATGCTGCTTTCAGTGGCCTAACAAAATGACAAGAAGCCATAGAAAGAACAGGCACTTTGATGCTAGTGAACTGGGTCATTCTCGTTCAGAGACAAGTCGGCTATAAATGTCAGAGCTCATTTGAGTGTGGATGCAAACAGGAAGCATGTAGGGAGTCTGCGGAGATTTCCCCCAGACTGATGCTTTCACTGCTGAATCACACTGCAAACCTGATGAACATTTTATTCCCGTTACACGTGGGTGACAGCATCAAGAGTTCCCGGGCCGTGTTACGATACAGATCAGACACAACGCAGGTCAGTCTCCACATGTCCCAGCCATGAACTTGCCCTCATCAGAGGAACATCTTGGTGTGGTAACTCTGCTTTGAAGAAGCGCGGTAAAAAGAAACCCATTCGGTAAAATAGTGTGCCACTATGAAGCGTCTATATGCTGTATCACTTAGAATCTCATAATCAGATTGTCGACGTTATATATGTCAGGGAGTATAGCGTCCATGTCTTTGAGAAACCTGCAGGGAGAACAGTCATTTCCGTGACTGGATTTCAGGCCTAGATTGAGGAGGGGAAGGACAATCAGTGTCTCAATGGCTGAGACATTTGTCTGAGCTGGATTTAGAGCGAACTCAGATATATGAAAAGATAATGTTCCAATCCTCCACCTCCCCCTGTTCTCTTTGTTCATTGACCCCAGGATGGAGTTGCATTGCTCACTTCCAGTGGCTAATTCACGTTGGTAATTCTGCTCTGAAGAAGTGCGTAAAAAGAAACCCATTCGGTAAAATAACTTTCCTTGTAGCTCTAGTGTGCTGTGTGGTTCTGATGCTTTTCTATTGCAGTGCAAGTGCGAGCTGTCTGGCAGAAAAGCTCATAATCTTTTCAACACCCTTTATAAGTATCAGAAGGGCCAGCATGAAACAGGATATGAACACTGCTGCGCTTGGTAATGATTCAAACTTAATTTCATACACTTTTTTTTAGTTGTCTCGGCAATTTCAGATATGAATTTAAAAATTCTGCTGACCGTACGCTAAAAAAAACTTCAGCCTCTCCTCCGCACGTCACTGCTACGTGCACAAATTGTTTTCTAAATGCTGTCAACAGGTTGACCCCAGTTTAACCCTGCCACCAAAAATTGGGTGTACACAAAGTTAGATGTGCCAGCTTTCCTGGAGCCTTTTGTAATTATCGAAATGAAAGTATACAAGCAGATTCGTCTGACATCCTCTCCAGCTAGGTTTCTTGGTCGTTCAGCAAGTTTCCTAATTCGGCAAATCAGCCTGTTCATTTATTCTGACATTATCAGCAACGGCTCAGTTGCAAAGTTCTGGGTTCAAGTTCCACTCCAGGGCTTGAGCACAATAATCGAGGTTGACACGCCAAAGCAGGGCCGAGGGAGTGCTGCATGGTCAATGGTGCCAACTTTTGGATGAGACATTAAGTCAAGGCCCTATCTGCCTGCTTTGATGAATGTAAAAGAGGTCCTATAACGCTATTTCAAAGAGAAACTGGGTGGCACAGTGGCTGGCACTGCTTCCTCACAGCGCCAGGAATTCGGGTTCAATTCCAGTCTTGGGTGACTGTCTGTGTGGAGTTTGCACATTCTCTTGTCTGCGTGAGTTTCCTCTGGGTGTTCAGGTGTGCAGGTTAGGTGTTTGACCATGCTAAATTGCCCCTTAGTGTCCCACGATGTGCAGGTTAGAGGGATTAGCTATGGTAAATGTGTGGGGTTACAGGGAGAGGGCGGGGAGAGGGCCTGGATAAGTCAGAGAGGGGTTGCAGACTTGTTTGGCCGAATGGCTTCTTCTTCACTGTAGGGATTCTATTCTATAAGAAGAGCAGGGGAGTTATACCTGGGCTCTTGTCCCATATTTATCCCTCAGTCAACATCACAAATGAACTGATTATCTGCTCACAGAATCATAGACTCCCTACAGTGCAGAAGGAGGTCACTCAGCCCATTGGGTCTGCACCGACCACAATCCCATCCTGGCCCTATTCCCACAACCCCTCATATTTACCATGCTAACCCCGCCTGGGTTAATTTTGCATGGCCAATCAACCTAACTCGCACATCTTTGGACTGTGGGAGGAAACCGGAGCACCTGGAGAAAACACACGCAGACATGGGGAGCATGTGCAAACTCCACACAGACAGTGACCCGAGACCAGAATTGAACCCAGGTCCCTGACGCTGTGAGGCAGCAGTGCTAACCACTGTGCCACTGTGCTCATTGGCTGTTTCTGGGAGTTTGCGGTATGCAGATTGGCTGCCATACTTCCTGTATTACAACAGCTTCTAAACTTCAAAAGTACTTCAGTGGCTGTGAATTGTCCAGTGGGCATAAAAAGTGTTGTATAACTGCATACCTTTTTTGAATTAAACAACGCCAAAAAGCCTGATGCTATTAAACTGGAGTTGGAGAGGCAACTATAGATACCTTCCAGCTATAAAAAGTGAGACACGGACACACTTGGCAATAATTTAACAAGATGTTCTAATCCCCCATAAAATACAATGCCACCTCAAGGACCTCCTGTAGCTTTTTGATATTAAAAAAAAACGCCTGCTATAGCACATTACAACAGTGTGAAGTATCTTTTTGGCTTCTTGTCCAGCAGAGCAGGAACCAATAAACACACTTTGAGACAAGCAGTCTTCAGTTGGTTATAAAGCTTCCACTAAAATACTAACAGTAGCAGCAAAGCCTTCAACGTTTGGCAATTAATAAATCAAAAAAGTGTGCTTCTGCGAGTTATAACGTGGTTCGTTCACAAAGTCAGAGCCAATTAAAAATCTGTCAACAGCCTTTTAGGAAGTGGGTGAAAGTAATATCGGAAGCACAGAAAAGCACCAGCTTGGGAGACACACAGGGAGGAGATAGATTCCTAGTCATTTGATTCATTATTTGCTGTGCTTGTATGAACATTGATTAAAAAAAACAAGATAAAAAAGGTTTATTACTAAAATGCCAGACTAAAACAATAAATTGTTAAAATAGACATTAAAAAGTTTTTTTAAAACCCTAGAAAAACAGTAAAAAGGAACGGATAAAAACATGTAAGTTACTGACACGCTACATCCATAAACGTCTGTAAAATTTCAAGTGCATTAATCTCACGAGCCAAGAGGTTTGGCAAGCAAAGATTTTAAAATGGCCAATGAGAAGGAACTTCAGAAGGGTGCCCCATTAAGTTTAAGCCATCTCCTCCAGGCACCAATGGTAAATCCAAGAAATTAACACTTTTTTTCATTCCAGGCATTCTCCAAGGATTTATTATTGCCTTTGAACCTGACAGTGACAGCAGCGATGGCCACTTCTCCACCTTTGACAAATACAGTAATGTTGGGTTTCCACAGGACATTGTTTGATGTTCTGAAATTTGACTCAATGGAGGCAACCCAACCATATTTAATGGCCTTTAGCATTCAGTTTCTCTAGATTCTGGCTGTGCCTTTTAATCCTGATGTTCTTCACAATTATGAAATTGTCCAAAATTTGGGAAATGGTTTCATTTCGTGCTGCACTCTCTGCAATCTTTCTTGCACCCAACTCTGTCCAAAGACAGTGAATATCTGGTTAGAAATAAATTGTTCCATGATATAAGATCTTTAATTGAATGTGATTGCTTAAACCTGTTAAGATAAATCCAATTAATGGAGGTACTGTTATGATCAAATAGGAAATCCCAACTTTTTGGTTGTTCATGTTGCCCTATCTCTTGCACTCCCCATCGTGCCATTGCATGTTCTCCTGCCCAAAGATCCACAACAATTATAGCTGAAGAGCTTGATTTCCTGTAGGATCTACACATTCTTGTAATACTCTGAATGCAATATGTGAGAGAAGCTTCAGAGCTAAGGCGCATCCAGTACCCTAAGTTTCCTTAAAATTGCAATGGGTATTTGAACTTCTCATCTGCGGTGACCCAATCCACCATTTTTACTTCTAGCATTTTTCTATTCATTTACAGGATGTGGGCACTGCCGGCCAGACCAGCATTTATTGCCCCTCATTAGTTGCCCCTGAGAATGTGGTGGTGAGCTGCCTTCCTGAACTGCTGCAGACCCTGAGGTGTAGGCACACCCACAGTGGTGTTAGGGAGGGAGTTCCAGGATTTTGATCCAGTGACAGTGACGGAATGGTGATATATTTCCAAGTCAGGATGGTGAGTGACTTGGAGGGGAACTTGCAGGTGTTTTGTTCCCAGATATCTGCTGCTCTTATCCCTCTAGAAGGTAGTGGTGGTGGGTTTAGAAGATACTGCTGATGGAACCTTGGTGAGTTCCTGCAGTGCATTTTGTAGATGGTACACACAGCTGCCACTGTTCATCAGTGGGAGAGGGATGGAATGTTTGTGAATGCAGTAGCAATCAAGCAGGTTGCTTTGTCCTGGCAAGTGTTAAGCTTCTTGAGTGTTGTTGGAGCTGCACTCATCCATGGAAGTGGAGAATATTCCATTCCTGACTTGTGCCTTGTAGATGGTGGACAGGCTTTGGGGATTCAGGAGGTGAGTTACTCGCCACAGGGTTCCGAGCCTTTGACCTCCTCTTGTAGTCACAGTATTTATATGGCTTGTCCAGTTCAGTTTCTGGTCAATGGTAGCCCTCAGGATGCTGATAGTGGGGGATTCAGCAATGGTAATGCCATTGAAAGTCAATGGGGGTGGTTAGATTCTCTCTTATTGGAGATGGTCATTACTTGGCATTTGTGTGGTGTGAATGTTACTTGCCATTTGTCAGCCCAAGCCTGGATATTGTCCAGGTCATCTTGCATTTGGACATGGACTGCTTCAGAACCTGAGGAGACATGAATGGTGCTGAACATTGTGCAATCATCAATGAACATCCCCACTTCTAACCTTATGATGGAAGGAACGCCGTTGATGAAGCAGCTAAGATGGTTGGGCCTAGGACACCACCTTGAGGAACTCCTGCAGTGATGTCCTGGAGCTGAGATGATTGCCCACCAGCCACCACAACTATCTCTCTTTGTGCCAGGTATGCCTCCAACCAGCGGTGATTTCCATTGTCTTCAATTTTGCTGGGGCTCCTTGATGCCACACTGGGTCAAATGCAGCCTTGATGTCAAGGGCAGTCACTCTCACCTCACCTCCGGAGTTCAACTCTTTTGTCCATGTCTGAACCAAGGCTAATGAGGTCAGGCACTGAGTGACTCTGGTGGAACACAACATATAAAATGACATCCAAGATCCTGAAGGGAAGAAGCACTATGTTCTGAACAACCCTATTAATTTCATTATCCAGGTGTTGTGAGATACTTCATTAGGAATGAGGTGGAAGTAAATGTGGGGTATCATACATTTTTTAACATTTCCAATCTCTGAGTAAGTTTGAGGACATCAGCATCAGGTTATCTTTTACAAGCCCTGATCCTGGCACCCCAATTATCCTCTTTGGTGCACCAGATCAGGGATCCATCTGGACTTCTGGTATAATGTGAGCTAGCTTCACACCATTCAACGTCCAATTGTTCTCAGTACTGCAAAGGAATGTTTCGTTCTTGAAGGACATATAGAGGGTGGGGGGAGGGGAGAGGTGCTGGGTAAAATGCTCTTTCAAAGAGTCAGTGCAGTTTCAGTGGGCCAAATGGCCTCCTTCTGAACTGTAGGGACTCTATGATTCTGACATGTTAAGGCCTGTAGCTTTCTTCATGTTGATATCCAACCCTGTCTTGTGGCAGGAGACTTGTCAAGATCTCCAGATTCCTAACCATTACATTATAGGAATCATTCAACAGTGCGATGTTCTCAATGAAGTCTGGAGATAAATAGAGAAACACCAACACTTCACAGTGGCAGGTTTGCTCAAGATATGTTTGACTTAATCTTTTTGGCAATTGGCAAATATTGGTGAAGTTCCACAAGGTGAAATGAAAGGTAAAAAAGGATAGAGAGAGCATAAGGCCAAGCAATTAGTTGGGTTAGATTTTGCCAGATTAAGGCTTTAAAAGCCTACATGCTGTAGAAAGAGATTCTAGAGTCTCAAGGTTCTCGGAGAGAATACAGACATAGACGATTTGTCTCTGTGATTGTGGCTGATCAAATCAAACAGCACGTTTCTCCATCTGGTTGTAATAGACAGAATACAAACTGTATACAACCAGCCTGCTCTTGCAAAACTCAAAAAACATCTACTGTTTGATGTGATTCCATGATTGGGCAGCACTTGCTGACTAATCCTGAATGTGCTCATAGTTACACTAACAACCAATTTAGGATTATCAGTCAACCTCATAACATGGGTCCTTTATATTTAGAGGCAACATACATTCATACATAGGGATCGATTCTCTGCAAACACCTTTTTGAATTACCTGGAAACATAGAAACATAGAAAAACTACAGCACAAAACAGGCCCTTCGGCCCCACAAGTTGTGCCGAACATATCCCTACCTTTTAGGCCTACCTATAACCCTCCATCCTATTAAGTCCCATGTAGTCATCCAGGAGTCTCTTAAAAGACCCTATTATAGAAAATGGGCACCTATAGTTCTCTGTTGCTTTCTCCATGGCAATGCGTCAACCAGTCAGGGTCAACTTGCCAATCAATCAACATCCATTTTCACCTGTAGTATGAATTGCTGTGATTGTTTGAAAGTTGGCATTCTTGTGTATGTCCTGATGAGTGCGAGACGAAAAGCTTCAGCAACATGTCCCTTTTTTCAGCAATATTCAAGAATTAATTAGAGAATGACAAAGTGTGTGAATTAAATTAGCCCCGCTATGACCATCTTCCTCCACTTGGCTGATTTTATCTCATCCAGCAGAATTTCTCTTTTAACTCTGTTCACATCTTCCAAGGAAAAAAAATATTTCTGTTGGAAATCCGCATTGATTCCAATTATATCATTATTTTTCTAGGATATGTGAAGCATTGATGCTATTCAAGGCCCACCTGATCTCTTTTTTTCTGTTACACTAATAACTCTGTTGGTGCCACTTCCTGTTCTCACTTTGGTCAAGTGTATAATTGTCTATGTTTTCAATTTCTAAGTGTGCCTCAGCATCACGTGACTTTTTCCTTGGCTGAATTACCTCTCTCTAGCTCTGGGCTTTACATAAACATCTATTTCAAACTCCCCTATTCCCACATTGACTTTGACTATGCCTATTCTCATCCCATTTCTCGTAAAAAGTTTATTTACTTCCACTGTAGCTGCACTGATGACGCGATGTTCGAGGGATGAAGCTGTTGAAAGCATGGAGTCCTTTATTCTCCTCCTAGACTTCCTCTGTTGGTGTATGTGTATGATAGACTTCAGTGGCACAGCATGGTGGCACAGTGGTTAGCGCTGCTGCCTCAGTGCAAGGGACCCAGATTCGATTCCCAGCTTGGGTCACTGTGCGGAGTCTGCACATTCTCCCCGTCTCTCCCTGGGTTTCCTCCGGGTGTTCCGGTTTCCTCCTACAGTCTGAAAGACATGCTGATTAGGTGCATTGGCTGTGCTAAATTCTCCCTCAGTGTACCCAAACAGTGTGGCGACTAGAGGATATTCACAATAACTTCATTGCAGTGTTAATGTAAGCCTACTTGTGACTAATAAATAAGCTTTAAACTTAAAGTGCACAATGCAATTTTCAATACACTATGGGCGAAATTCTCCGGCCGCGCTGATCTAAAAGCCAGAAATTCCAGCCCGACTGTCAATGGCGTTTCACCTTCTCCGCAATCCGCTAAAATTCCAGTGACAGGCGGGATGGGAGAATTCCTGCCGATATCTTTCTCCGTCTCAGTAAATGCAAAGCTTGTCTCAATGGATTGTTTCCAAAAGCAGAAATTACAAACTTAAACATAATGTGAAAATTCAACTTCACTAGTAACCCTATTACATATTCTATCTTTTGCATTAATGTAGTTAACAATGCACTCAGTCGTGTACAATGAAATGAAAGATTTGTTCACCAATGTTAAGTCTTGTGGATGTTTTCTCTCACAAGTAGGATATTGCCTGACATCAGACCTGGTCTAATTTAATTCTTGTTCTTCATTCGCGATTTTGATGTTGGAATCAGATCCATTGCTTACAAACATTGTTTTGGGCATTTTGAAGAATGACTCATTTCCTTTGATGAGTTGCGAACTGCGTTTAGCTGTAATCAGTTTTCCTTTTGTGTTGGCCACAACAAATATCTGGTTGTTATAAAAGGTTGCTCAGGCATCTTGAGAAAATCACGAAGATTTGACATTGTAACTGCTTGACATGGCAAACACTGATTATGTGCGCTACTTTGTGGCCAATTCCTGGAACCGTACCTTTTCCCCAAGGAGTTGTTTAGTTTTCACCATTCCCTAGTGACCTCCATGTGTTACATCACCAACGAATGTGGACTGACAATGGAGTTGCTGCATAACATGAGATCAGATGTAGTTGCAAGAGTGAGTTCGTTTTCAACATCGTGAAGGCCTTGTGTGAGAACGATTTTGTTTGTAAATGCTCTCTCAAACATGTCTTTCCAGTTTTGTGGTTCCTTAGCTGTCATACATAGTTGCAATGCCACATCTTGTTTCACTGTCGCTTTGATGTCAATTGGTTTTAACAACTTTTCCACTGTATTTAGACTTACGCAAGTTCAAATGTTGCTCAACAACCTCTTCATGATTATTTGGACTGACTGTTGGCAACAGATGAAAAAAAAAAGTCCACTGGGTTGATCTTGCCTGGCTGACACTCAACCTTTTTGTTTTGTTGGCTAGGGGCTTGGCTTCATGGTTTCAACATTGCTTTTATTGTTAAATGGAAGAATAAAGAAAGAAAATGCTGGAGAAACTCAGCAGGTCCGGCAGCATCTGTGGAAAGAGAAACAGAGTTAATGTTTCGAGCCCAATTTGACTCCTCTAAAGGACTCAAAGTCCGGAATTTTCTGACTGATCATGCCAGTGGGATTTTCCCATCCCGCTGCAGTGAACGGAGGACGAGGGGTCATAGTCTTAGGATAAGGGATAGCAAATTTAAAACAGAGTTGAGGAGAAACTACTTGTCCCAAAGGGAATCTTTGGGATTCGTTACCCCAGTGCGGTGGATGCTGGGACAGTGAGTAAATTTAAGGAGGAGTTAGATAGATTTTTAATTGGTAATGGGTTAAAGGGTTATGGGGAGAAGGCAGGAAAATGGGGATGAGGAGCATATCAGCCACGATCGAATGGCAGAGCGGACCCGATGGGCCGAACGGCCTGATTTTGCTCCAAAATATGTTATGAGATTGGGTTTATCGCCTAATTCTCCATCTTCGCTGCAGCGGGAGTGTGGTGTGAACAGATGGTTTGATCTTGCCCAAAGTGTTCCTCTCTCCACAGATGCTGCCAGACCTGCTGAGCTTTTCCAGCATTTTCTGTTTTTCTGCCAGCATCGGCGGTATTTTGCTTTTTTTTTTAAATATTAGGCTTCCGGTTTCTGTAATTTTCTTTATCATTTGCATCCTACAGGTGTGACGTGATTCAGGTATTTGTAGTGACCATTCAAAGCAAATAATCCAGCAATGTTGCCCCGTGTGATGAACTGGGTCAGAAGTAGTCCCTGGTGTAACACATTCAGTTTCAAAAATAAAAGCTGTATGAGCCAACATTTGGCAGAGGGACATTGGCAGCAAGCTGTGTGGGAAGTTTGCTATAAAGAGCGGTTAGTGATGACTCTTGCTGTTTACTGATTATTAGCTGTGTGACAGATTTGTTCTCCCCCACTGCAGCATCATTGCTCATCCTGACTGTCATATTTACCAGACATAAGCTCTACGCTGACACAGCACAGTTCTAGATTAGATAATCATAATTCCTTCCATTCTTTCGGCATTTCCCTAATCTTCCGTAAAATTCGATTATGAAAACATTGCCTCTTTAAACAAAAGATGATTTTAAGCCAACATTTTTCCAATTCAAAACCCTGCGCAGCTTCCAACTAGAAAAGGCACCATGAGCTGACACCAGGGGCGGGATTTTATAGCCTCGCTTGTCCCGGGACTGTAAAATCCCGCCCAAGGTCAACGGACCTTCCCATTGTCCGCCCCTCGCCTGAGCCAATTCCCATGGCGGGCGGGTCGGTAAAACTCCAGCCAAGATCGCAATCAATTGCAAAAGTCCAGAAACCTTTACGGCTCACATCATTCACCCAATTCATTTGCG
This sequence comes from Mustelus asterias, assembly GCF_964213995.1. NCBI lineage: Eukaryota > Metazoa > Chordata > Chondrichthyes > Carcharhiniformes > Triakidae > Mustelus > Mustelus asterias. The sequence continues at coordinate 53,510,699 of NC_135821.1, read as the reverse complement.
GATCATTTTTTATCTAAGTGATTGATCTCACTTCTTTTAGATTGAGGGCATTTTGCTGTAGTTTTTGACAGGTTTGTGTTGGGATAGGCTGCAATCCAGCTAAACGCAAGAACACAAGCTAAAAAGTAGTTTAATAATTTATTAATCAAAATGCAATTCGGAAAGAAGAATAAAAGGCTGTTTGCAACATTAATGTTTAATTTCTAACATCATGATTCAATACTTTAACAATGCTTATTAGTCTTATTAGTAACTGATTGATTAATCATCCCCCCACCTCACTCCAACCAAATATTGCCCGCCATTCAGTCAGTAAGCGAGCAAAGAACATGGGGGAATTTTCCTATCCCGCCCGCCACAAACTCGTAGCGGGTGCAGGAAGGACAATACGAAGGTCCATTGACCTCGGGCGGAATTTTCGGGTCTTGGGGCAAGCAAGGTTGTAAAATCCCACCTGATGTATTTTTATGGCAGAACTCGATTGATTAACAAGGAGGCCAAAGGTTATCAAGGGTAGGCAGGAATTTGAGGTTGAGGTTACAATCAGATCAGCCGTGATCTTATTGAATGGTGGAATAGGCTCGAGGGGCCGAGTGGCCTACTCCTGCCCCTAATTCGCATGTGTGAACAGAACCAACTGTCATCAGATGTGGCATGCTGTCCAATGAATGAGTTAGAAGTTTCAAGCATCTATAGTGACAATAACCGATGCCTGTACATGTATACAGCACATGAATAAAGGTTGAACATTCATAAAAATAACAGGCAGAATCAATGCAACAATCATTAAGTAGGAGGCACAAACACCACAGCAGGCTCAATTATAAAAGGCACACAGATTTGTGCTTCTGAATTTGTTTTTGTTACCATGTCACTTGACTTTATGAAAATACTTAATTCAATTTAGGTTTTTTTCCATCCCTTTTTAGATTAGGAGAAGAAATCATCCATCGAAACCCATCCCACCTCAGAGTTGGTGGCTCCTAGTTGCTGCCTGTTGAACACATAGCCACAGAAATCCTCACCGTTCAGAGATTCTTGTCCTAAAGGCAGGCAGTGATGCAAAGCAGCAGTGTGAGACTGAGAAAGCAGGGAAAACGAAGGGAATATATCAAAGTCCCCTTAAACCATGCAGTGCAGTGTTACTGTAATATTAGATCAGATCAGTGAACTCTACTGCTGTCCTTCTGCCAAATGTGTTTATTCATTTCCTTTGTCTGATCTTAATCTAAGTGTAACTCTTTGATGTCTGTGGCTGTGTTGTTTGAACCAGACTAATAGGTACCAGGATCATTGCGCTATTCAGTGTGTTATTGTTAGGTTTCATTTTCGAATGATGGGCAGGATATAAACAATTGGTCCGTCACGTCAGCCCCACAATTATATTGGTTGGAGCGCTATGACTACATGCAGACATGTCCAGTGCTGCGGATTTCTCAGTAAAATTGAGCGTCTTGCGAGAGGGGGCTGAAATAATCAGGATTTTTCACAGGCTTCCCTATGGGTCATATGACCACAAGCGTTGTTTTTCCCTTCGGCGTTTTTTTACATGGGATGTGGGCATCGCTGGCAGGGCCAGCATTTATTGCCCATCCCTAATTGCCCTTGAACAGAATGGCTTGCTAGGCTATTTCAGAGGGCAGTTAAAATTCAATCACATTGCTGTGGCTCTGGAGTCACATGTAGGCCAGACCAGGTAAGGACAGCAGATTTCCTTCCCTAAAGGGCATTAGTGAATCAGATGGGTTTTTAATAACAATCATTTCATGGTCATCATTAGACTTTCCAGACTTTTATTGAATTCAAATTTCACCATCTGCCTTGATGGTATTTGGACCCTAGTCTTCAGAGCGTGACCCTGGATCTCTGGGTTACTAGTCCAGCAACAATACCACTACGCCACTGCCTGCCCTCGCAAGGCCACTGGTGGACACAGGGATTGGGATGTAGACAGGTGCGGAAGGAAGCTGGGGCAAAAATTGCAGCTGACAGGCTGAGTGTGGCTTGTGAGTGACATGGGGCTGAGTTCCAATCGTCAATAAGAGGCCCGCTATCACTTAAACTCACCCCACAGGAAGGCAGAACAGTTGCATAACCCACAGGCTCAAATTTTGAAAGGCAACAACAGGAGCCCAGAAAGGCAACAAGCCCAGAGTGCCTAGGTGGTCACTCCAGGCCATTGATGACCTTGTTGTCAGCTCATTTAAGGTTAAGGTGTTCGGCTCTAAGGGGCAGGTTCAATGCACCATCAGAGCCCTGAGAGGGAGGAGGAGGCAGTGACAGCGGGAAACAAAGTAGAATTGTGGGACAGAGGATAGAGGCAGCACTGATAGAGGCAGCACTGGTTAGGCCACATTTGGAGTACTGCGTCCAGTTCTGGTCGCCGCACTACCAGAAGGACGTGGAGGCATTGGAGAGAGTGCAGAGAAGGTTTACCAGGATGTTGCCTGGTATGGAGGGTCTTGGCTATGAGGAGAGATTGGGTAGACTGGGGTTGTTCTCCTTGGAAAGACGGAGAATGAGGGGAGATCTAATAGAGGTATACAAGATTATGAAGGGTATAGATAGGGTGAACAGTGGGAAGCTTTTTCCCAGGTCGGAGGTGACGATCACGAGGGGTCACGGGCTCAAGCTGAGAGGGGCGAAGTATAACTCAGACATCAGAGGGACGTTTTTTACACAGAGGGTGGTGGGGGCCTGGAATGCGCTGCCAAGTAGGGTGGTGGAGGCAGGCACGCTGACATCGTTTAAGACTTACCTGGATAGTCACATGAGCAGCCTGGGAATGGAGGGATACAAACGATTGGTCTAGTTGGACCAAGGAGCGGCACAGGCTTGGAGGGCCGAAGGGCCTGTTTCCTGTGCTGTACTGTTCTTTGTTCTTTGTTCTTTGAAGAAAGAAGGGATGAGCGATGGCCCTCATTCACAGGCAAGCAGTTGTGCTCAATGCTAGAAAATATTCTTTCCAAGGGCTTCTGGGGCAGAGGATTCAGGAAGGCGCCACAGTGCAGTGCCACAGATGGCAGACTGTTTAACGGGCGAATTATTTTTATCCTGCCCAGCATTTGAGAATAACGATAACAGAAAGTGAGAGTGAGAACAGCCAGTGACTTTACTAAGGTCCATTTCAACAAGTCAAAAAAAGACGTAGCCCTGATATATTGGAAAGAAAAGATTGCAAGTCAGACAGTGCACTAACAATGGAAAACATTTGAAGGGGAAAAGCGAGTGCAGCTTCACACAGTTACATTTACAATTGAGAAAGAAATACACAAGTGTAATGGCCAATAACACACAGATTTATAAACAACACACATATACCTTATAAACAGATAAAGACAAGTTAATTTATAAATGTGGTGGTGATGGCCTAGTGGTATTATCACTAGACTATTAATCCAGAAACTCAGATAATGTTCTGGGGACCCGGGTTTGAATCCCGCCACCGCAGATGACGGAATTTGAATTCAGTCAAAAATATCTTGAATTAAGAATCTACCGATGACTGTGAAACCATTGTCAATTGTCAGAAACACCCATCTGGTTCACTAATGTCCTTTAGGGAAGGAAATCTGCCATCTTTACCTGGTCTGGCCTAATGTGACTCCGGAGCCACAGTAATTTGGTTGATTCTCAACTGCTTTCGGACGACTAAGACTGGACAATAAATGCTGGTCAGCCAGCGATAATGTGGAGATGCCGGCGTTGGACTGGGGTAAACACAGTAAGAGTTTTAACAACACCAGGTTAAAGTCCAGCCAGCGATACCTGTGTCCCACGAATTAATTAAAAAACACAGATATAAGTGCATTGATAATTGACCCACAAGTGTTCACAAAGACATTACAAAATAATATTTGCAGCCCATTTCATTTAAGTGTAAAAGAGGTGCATCAATCGAACTAACAGACAGATTCATATAACTGCATCAATGTAGTGATGAACCTTCTCCCCGCCCTGCCTGGAATCCAGCAGCTGTGAGGCCCGGGTTCTGTATCCAGTGTCTATTGCTGGAGGCTCATTGGCCTTTGCGAAGAGAATGTGACATTTGACCCCCTCACCTCAGGTGAGGCCATTATCATACCTGGAGAACAGGAAGGATTTTTTAAAAAGTTTTTTGGAAAGTACTTTGAAATGATGTACGAATATAGTTTCTATATTAGTTTCTAGAAACTAATATAGTTTCTGTTAGAGATTTGAAAAGACACTACTGATGTTTATAAACCTAATGTTAATCTATATTTGGTTATGTTTGAAAAAAATAACAAATCATGATTTTTTACCCAAAAACCACGAAGTCTTTTTTAATTCAATGATTTATGTACATATTACTTCGTATACTTCTTACCGTGTAATCTCCTGGAAAAGGCAAGAAAGGATAAAATGCTTTGAAGCATTTGTCTCTGACCCCCTCAGTTGATTAAAACAGGTTCGGGGGTCACATGATCCATGTGCTATTTGTAAAGCTGCTTCCTTTCTTTGTGATGTGCTCCGTCCTCCAGTTAAAAACATGTCCAGCTCCTTTGTCGGGGGGGGGAGTCATCAACCAGTCAGCCCTGCATTCCAGAGGCTCATTACATCAGTCCTACTTTATACTTTTCCCAGAGAGTACACGGGGACTCTCACAACCTCCGGGCGGTTTAAGATGCTTTGGAGACAGTTCAGTATTTCTGAAGTAAGTATAGAAAATGCTGGAAATGTTCAGCCTGCTGGCACTGACCCTTGGCACGGGTTGACACTGCCAGGTTGGCACCATGCCCATGCTGGCTCTGATTGTGGGGGGAAGGGAGGGGAAGGAGCCAATGATCTGGGGGGGAGGGGGAGGGAGGGCAGATAATCGGCGGGGGGTGGAGGGGGGGAAGTGGGGGGGGTGAGAGAGAAGTGCCAACTCCGATTGTGAGTGGGAAGGAGAGCCCCTGAGACCTCCGTAGTGGGCTGAGGGGAGAGGTTTATTCCTGTTATAATCTTTAAACATGGTCCCCTGATCTCAATGCAGCGGGTTTTGCTGGTGTGCTGAGGCACCCCCCCTCCCCACGCCCTGCATAACGGTGTAAAACACGCCCCCTCAATCTTTTTAGGCAGAGCGTCATAAGATCTGGAGAGAAACACACCGGTTTTCTCGCTGGAAACAACACTGCCATTTTTTGGTAAGATTTTGCCCATGGGGCAGAATTTTGTGCAGGCGGGATTTTACCAACACACTGTTGTCACTGGACTTTTGACCTGCTCGTCACAATTTACACCCTCCACTCCCCCGCTGTGACGAGACCGGAATATTCCACCCCGACAGAAACAGAGCTTTTGTTAGTGCTATTTAGCACCTTTCTCGACCTTATTGAATGTTTTTAAGGCAAGGATAGATAAATCTTTCAAGAGTAAAGGAATGAAGGGTTATGGTGAGTGGGCGGGTAAATGGAGCTGAGTCCATGAATAGATCAGCCATGATCTTATTGAATGGGGAGCAGGCTTGAGGGGCCAAATGGCCTACTCCTGCTCCTAGCTCTTATGTTCTAATCCGATTGCACTGATCTATCACCCAGCAGGATAAATGCTAGAACCCGGTTCAAGTTGTTCCAGCTGACGAAAGGCAGTGTGAGGGCACTTGCCTCCATATGTAAAATGCTACCTTAGTAAAATTCAAATGTTTTGTGAAGCAAACTCTCGGTTCTGTCAAAGACATTTCCTTCTGCTTCAGTTCTTTATTGCTCCGGCGATGCGCTGCTGGGTGAGAATGCGGAAATCCACCCTCCTGGAAATGGTTTTGTAATTATTTTTCATGGTTTTTTTTTGAACATATGTACGAAACACAAAATGTCAGTGTTGTTATCTTGTTTACAAATGTCACTCAGAACAGGACAACCTCAGTCCTATTCATTAGCTCCGATCAAATCACTTGACTACGTTCATGATATGACCGAAAAAAGATAGGTTTGCTGCTTCTCTTTTCCACAATAAGGTCACATCATTGTCAGCAACTGAAATGTGTAACTAATTCTGATGGAAAAACGATGGCAGATGTGCTTCGGAGACTAGCCTGGGAGTATTTATTTCAAGACTGTGCAACACAACTAGTGTCACAGCCACTGGTTGGAAATAGAATCAGAATAAAAATGTGTCTATCCTGGCAGATTTTTCTGTTGTCGTATGAACCATTATGATCCAAGTCATAAATTGCTGTGTGGATTGGCCGTGGTTGAGTTGGCAACACTACCGTCACTGTGTCGAGGGTCGTGAGGTTCAAGTCTCCTCATTCTAGGCCCAGAATTTAACACGACCCCCATGTTGGGGATTATGCCGCTGTCTGTGCCAGCCATCCCGCACCCGGCTGGGGTGAGTGCCGTCAAATCTGTGTCCCTGCGACATCCAACGATGGTGGACGTGAGCCACAAACTAGAAGGAGCTGGCTGTTGCAGAGGGCCCCCGCACCCCAAACGGGCACTCAGGCCGCGCCTCCAACTCAGCTGATTGCAACAGAGGCAGCCGCTGAAAAAAAAGCTACGGGTTACTGGAAATTTGCCATGGAAACAGAATGTGCTGGAAAGTCTCAGCAGTTCGAATAGCAGCTGGGGAGAGAGAAACAGCCAGTTCTCGGAATCTTATTGCGTCACCCGCCCGAGGCTCGTAAGATCCTGCCCGAGGCCAACAGAGAATGCTGTTCTGTGAGCCTTGCCCGCCCCGATTCCAGGGCGGGTGTGCCGGTAAAATTCCGGCCAGTGTTTCAAGTCGAACCAAACCCAAGTAGCCCCGTATGTTCAGTGATGACTCCCTCCAGGCTGTCACAGAACAGAAGGAGGAGATCTGGATGGAGGTAATAGAGGACGTCAGCAGACATGAATTGTCCAGAGGACCTAGATCTTGAGCACTGCCTATATAACCCTCCTTCAGGGTAAACTCTTCTCCTTGGCTAGCCTTGTCCATGGTCCTCCCTGGGGCCATCCCGCCCTTCAACCTCACCATACCCCCGCCGGCAGTTGGCCAATAAGATGCCGCTGCCCCTAGTCTGCAGCCCTCCTCCCACTCCTTCTCCTTTCCTCCTCACGAGGAACCTCCGCCATAGCTGAACCATTCCCATGGCTACAATCACTTTGAGGCACCTTACTTTGTAAGGGTCCCTCTGTAGCTGCATCCCCTCTACGAACTGGCTCCTTTCCAAAAGAATCCTTCCCCCTCCCCCCCCCACCCCCACTCCCATCAAAAATGTGCCCAAAGTAACTTGGGAAGAATTCCCTTGCCTCTCATGTGGTCTCAACTGCACCCTGCAACTCTCCCCCTCAACAACCCTGAGACTGCACCGTTGTGCTGCTCATGTTGACCCTGCTGCAATTCCCTGTCCGCTGTGCAATATGTGTGACCTGCTTAAAATCCCATGGGCCGTGAAAAAGCAAAGACAATTGGAATTTAACTGTCCCAAGCGTTTTTTCATAGAATCCCTACAGCGCAGAAGGAGGCCATTTGGCCCATCGAGTCTGCACCAACCACAATCCCACCCAGACCCTATTCCCGTAACCCCACATATTATCCCTGCTAAACCCCCCGACACTAGGGCCAATTTACCCTGGCCAATCAACCTAACCCGCACATCTTTGGACTGTGGGAGGAAACTGGAGCACCCAGAGGAAACCCCCCACACAGACACAAAGAGAACGTACAGACTCCACACAGACAGTGACCTGAGGCCAGAATTGAACCCTTGTCCCTGGCGCTGTGAGGCAGCACTGTGCCACCATACTGCCCTTCAATTGCCCTTTATTGGAAGGTGGGCTGACTTCCCTTTGTAATTTGCTTTGGCCCAAAGTGCAACTCCATACCCATCACAAAGCTTCAATTGATACTTGCGTGCAGCAATCAGTAAATTGACAATTACAGTCAGATCTCTCTGGACCTCTCTACATCTCCATCCAACACTACACTATCCATCCAGCAGAGATCTTTTCTTCACAGGCTTGCAGTCTAGATTTTACGTGATTTAAGCTTTCAGGATGGTTTTGAGCTCTTTTAGTGCTTTCTGAGTTTAAATTTAACAGCCTGCGCTGCCAGGGCTGATATTCAATGGTTACGAAAGCCAGATAATCTCATGTTAGCTCAGCCACAAAGCAGGTGAGAATTTTACAGCCTTCTCCACAAATGAAGCAGCTGAATGGTTTTAAGTTTACATATTTCCCTCCCACAACTTTATATTTTTTTCGTGGCATTCTGTGATGCCAATCATTAATAAGCCATTAACTACTTCTGGGAATAGAATGGAAAGAAGCAACGTTGTCTGAAATCAGATTGCACGATCATTAAATCCTTTACTTTGAAAACAGCAGGTGAGTAAGCCTGATCAACAGCATTCGATGACTCCATGTCTACAGGAACACCTATTATCTGGTGACTGATCCACTTTGTGTCTGTTCTTAACTAGGCGTTGTCTCCTTTTCACTCAAATGAGACTGAGGCCTAGTTGGACTAATTAGAAAAATGCTGATCTGGCTTTGCAAAAATGTTGTGCTATAGGCCGTAGCCCTAGAAAGCTCAGCAACTGATTAGTCATTGGTTTATTAGTCATCCTCTGGCAATGTCGTATAAATAGAGGCAACCTTATTAATAATCGGTTTACATGTGTATTCCATCACTTTATCAATTCTACAAAGCAGCCATTCTGATGTTTTCTTTCAGAATGAAGATTTGTACCTACTCTTTTTGTGGTATGATCCGTCTGAACTGCTATTTTTATGAAGTGAATTTTGCATTAGATGTGGACTACATCTTAATGAGTGAATTAAAAGGGCGGGAAATATAGATTGTGCCAAGTTATTTATCAACGTGTTAACCATAACTCATTTCAATTTGCTAAAATGATTACCTCCTCTGGAGGAATATAATGAAAAGGCTGATTCCGTCTTTCATAGAATCATAGAACCCCTACAGTGCAGGAGGAGGCCATTCAGCCCATCGAACCTGCAGCAACAACAATCCCACCCTATCTCCATAATCCCAGGTATTTATCCTACTGATCCCCTTGACACTAAGGGTGGGATTTTCCAGCCACGCTCGCCCCAAGAGTGGAAAATCCCGCCCGAGGTCAACAGATTTTTGCATGGTCCTGTCCCGCCCGCTACGATTCCTGTGGCGGGCAGAACGGGAAAATTCTGCCCTAAGGGTCAACTGAGCACGGCCAATCAACCTAACCCACACATCTAAAAGTTAAAGTTTATTTATTAGTCTCAAGTAAGGCTTACTTTAACACTGCAGTGAAGTTACTGTGAAATTCCCCTCATCACCACATTCTGGCGCCTGTTCGGGTGGAACAGGCTTTCAGACTGTGGGAGGAAACCGGAGCACCTAGAGGAAACCCACCCAGACATGGAGAGAACATGCAGACTCCACACAGGCAGACACCCGAGGCCAGAATTGAACCCGGGTCCCTGGCGCTGTGAGACAGCAATGCTGACCACTGTGCCAATGTGCCATCCTTTCTGTTCCTTTTGTTATGTTGCAATATTTTACCCTCCTCCTCTCTCCATTTCATCTCAGTGGAGTTGTTCTCTCTCCTCACTCATCTGTCAAAAAGCAGGCACTCCACTGGCTTCTCAGCCTCTGCTGACATGTAGTTGCCTCAATTATAGCTTAAGGATCCATTCTTGGTCACCTTCGGTTCACCATTTACCTGCTGACCCTTGATGATATTATCAAAGGGAGATGAGGGGCAACTGACACCTGGTACTGTCTGCATGCCATTCCACATTACAACCACATATCTGAATTCAAGCCCTGGATAAATCAACCCTTCCTCCAGTTTATTTCTGGTGAAGTGAAAGGACCCTTTTTGGTTCTCATCAGTGTCTACATGCCTCTGTAAGAAGTCTCACAACAGCAGGTTAAAGTCCAATGGGTTTATTTGAAAAAGCGAGCTTTCATCAGGTGAGCAGCACTCCGAAAGCTCATGATTCCAAATAAACCTGTTGGACTTTAACCTGGTGTTGCAAGGCTTCTTACTGTGCCCATCCCAGTCCAACACCAGCATCTCCGCATACATGTCTCTGATCAACTTCTCCCAAATACCACCAGCTACCAGGCGTACTGGCGAGAGCCTAACCTCCTGTTCATCCTCCAAGTCCTTCTTTCCCATGCACCTCTGCACAGCCCATGAAACCTCCCCCTACTGATGCCGGACTATCGTCCTTGCTGTCTCCTTGAAGCTTAGTTTCTCTTATGTTCTCCAAACTCCCCTCCTGCCCTATCCTTTCACACCCTCAATTCATTCAAATCGCTGCAGGTTGTATCATTGCTAACATGAAACCCTGAGCTTCCAGCACCCCGATACAGTCCAACCCCAAATGGTTTCCTGTGCCACAGCGAATTAATTTTAATGTTCTCATCCTCAATTCCAAACTCCTGTAAGGTCTTACTCATAAGACCATAAGACATAGGAGCAGAATTAGGCCACTCAGCCCATCGAGTCTGCTCCGCCATTCAATCATGGCTGATATTTTTCTCATCCCCATTCTCCTGCCTTTCCCCCATAACCCCTGATTCCCTTATTAATCAAGAACCTATCTATCTCTGTCTTAAAGGCACTCAATGACCTGGCCTCCATAGCCTTCTGCAGCAAAGAAGTCCACAAATTCACCACTCTCTAGCTGAAGAAATTCCTCATCTCTGTTTTAAAGGATCGTCCCTTTAGCCTGACGTTGTGCCCTCTGGTTCTAGTTTTTCCTACTAGTGGAAACATCCTCTCCACATCCACTCTATCCAGGCCTTGCAGTATCCTGTAAATTTCAATAAGATCCCTCCCATCCTTCTAAACTCCAATGAGCACAGACCCAGAGTCCTCAACCGTTCTTCCTACGACGAGCTCTTCATTCCAGGGATCATTCTTGTGAACCTCCTCTGGACCCTTTCCAAGGCCAGCACATCCTTCCTTTAGATATGGAGCCCAAAACTGCTCTCAATACTCCAAATGCACCTGACCAGCGCCTTACAGACTCATAAGTACATCCCTGCTCTTGTATTCTAGCCCTCTCGACATGAATGCTAACATTGCATTTGCCTTCCTAACTGCCGACTGAACCTGCACGTTAACTTTCAGAGAATCTTGAACAATGACTCCAAAGTCCCTTTGTGTTTTTGATTGCCTAAGCATTTTCCCATTTAGAAAATAGTCTATGCCTCCATTCCTCCTTCCAAAGTGCATAACCTCACACTTTTCCACATTGTATTCCACCTGCCACTTCTTTGCCCACTCTCCTAACCTGTCCAAGTCCTTCTGCAGTCCTCCTGCTTCCTCAATACTACCTGTCCCTCTACATATCTTTGTATCATCTGCAAACTTAGCAACAATGTCTTATCCTGTCTTCCTTGCTTTAGCTTACTGCATTCTTCTCGTACTGAACTTGTGCCCAATTTTACCTTTGGTGGCCATTCATTCAGCCATAATGTTCCTGATGTGTGGAACGACACGGGTCTGTTTCATCCCCTTGCAATTTCCCTCTGTGACTTGTTTAAAAATAACTTCCTTGAGTCCTACATCTTAAGTTTGGTTCCCCTGAAGCCCTCTCCACTTTTCCAAGTTCCTTCCTGTTCATTGTTCAGTTTTTTGGGCCATCTTCAAGTTAATTGCTTTGAGTTGGCTTCCTGTGGGTGATACATTCTATTGGAAGTTATTGTACTTATATCCCACTGAAACCACCCAACATTCATGGTAGCCATTGACTTCACTGACCAGCCTATCCTATAATCCTGCTGTTAGGCAGAGGCACATCATTGGCACGCCATCATTCAGCATGAATATTTTGGGAACAAAACCAATCTTTTTGCCTGATCATTCTAGCACAACCACCTCCCAACTTTGCCCACTCCTGGATCAAATAGGGGTCTCGTCTTCAAGGATGCCGATGTGAGAATGTGGCATAAAGGCACTTAACCTGGGCTGCAAATACCAGCATGGTTTTAAAAGTTTATTTATTAGTGTCACAAGTAGGCTTCTATTAACACTGCAATGAAGTTACTGTGAAAATCCCTTAGTCGCCACACTCCGGCGCCTGTTCGGGTACACTGAGGGAGAATTTAGCATGGCCGATGCACCTAACCAGAACATCTTTCGGACTGTAGGAGGAAACCACAGCACACAGAGGAAACCCACGCAGACACGGGGAGAACATGCGGACTCCGCACAGACAGTGACCCAAGCCAGGAATCGAACCCAGGCCCCTGACGCTGTGAGGCAGCAATGTGCCAGACGCTGCTTGTCATACAACTGAATAAAGGGTGACATTTTGGTGCCACAGTTTATGAATTGCACTTTAGGCCTGACTTGGCAACAAAGCAGATAGAATGTAGCCTGCTGTTTTCTCCCTAGGCACACAGCTCAACTCCTGGTACAACCTTAAGTACATCTGGAAATTATTCTGAAAATACCACACATTGTTGTTGACTATTAAATGTTATTTTACATACACCCAATAATTTCGCTTTGGTTTTAATACTTTGGAAGTATCCATTTTGTCAGTAAGATTACCATTTATGACCATAATGTAAAATGTATCTCATGGGACATCAAACTCAACTTCATTGTGCCAGGAATATGTTACCCAATGTTACAGCTGATATTCTTGGGAAACTCCTTGATGTTTCAACCAGGGGAATCCTGTACATATTCATTGTGAAGTAAAAGCAAGGCTGCGAGTTCATTTTCAGAGATTGTTGAACAGATACCTGAAAACATTTTGCGTTCAATGCTTTTCAGTGCAGTACAATGGAAATCCCCATAATTTCTCCACCCAGAATGTCCTTCAAACGTTATCTCGCAAGGTGCATCGGGTGATTATAATCTACTCCATGACACTTTGTTCAGGAGTCAGGATTACTGCCAAGAAAGTTAGTTTCCCCCAGAATCCCTTTGCGTGAAAATGACCCAACCTCACAGTGCCACATGGGCCAGTGTCCCTCAGAAGGGTAGTTTTCCTGCCCCCAGTGGAATCAGGCAGCTGCAGCCAAGATGGCAGCCAAAATGGCAGCCAAGATGGCCACGCGGTTGGGAGGGGGGGTTAAATATGGGAAAGGAAAGCAGAAACAAACATAATTTTAATCCACTGCATTAGTTTGCGAAGCGAGTCATCAAAGAACCAGCCCTCACAGAGTTAACAGAAGTAGGAGACACATTCTGATAATGGGGATCACGTTACAACTCGTGATGTTGGCCAGACAGTTACAGAAGGAAGCAGCAGAGAATGCTGGGTAATTAATATCCGCAATGGAGTTTTAGATGTGGTCAAGTCTTTGCCTCTGAACCAAAACCACAAACTATTTAACCCTTTAAAGAGAGACTTAAACATTGTTGTGGTTTTGGATCACTTAAACAGAATGTTTTTCTTTCCATTATCCCATCATGAAGACTTCCATACGTCTATATAATAAATAATTATATATTTGTATATTAAATTGAATGAAAATATTCCACACAAGCACATTGGTTTTCATGCAGGAGGAGTGTGTGTTTATTAACCTTTGAATATTCCAGACATTACTGTTTGAGTATCAAAGGGGCTTTCTTTTAACTTACAAAAGACTGGTGAGCAAACAGATTTGGACTGATTGACAAGCAAAATAGTTTATTCAGTAATTGTTTTTTATCTGGAATAAAATGTGTGCTCTTTTAATAAAATCAAGGTTTTTAAAACTAAATAATTTCTGAAAGACGTGCTGGTTAGGTGCATTGGCCATGCTAAATTCTCCCTCAATGTATCCGAACAGGCGCCAGAGTGTGGCGACTGGGGGATTTTCACAGTAACTTCATTGCAGTGTTAATGTAAACCTACATGTGACACTAATAAATAAACTTAAACTTAAACTTAATTTTTTTTTAGTTTCTGAATAAATCTGCTGCATGTGTAGAATGGCATGGGTTCTGTCATTTTTCATGGAGTATTTTACTTTGTAAAATAGTATCTCATGAGAGATCGTAAAATTGAGTTCAGATAAATCGAGACAGATTACCTCCTTGTGATGGCTGAAACATTACTTTCACATGGAGGGAGTAGTGTTCGATCCTTACCAACTGTAACCCAATATCTTTACATGCAAATTAACAACTGCTTCATTAATAAATCATGTTTTGAAATACTGTCTGACATTTGGAAAGAAATAAAAGTGATTTACAATATGTTGCTGATCTTGTGCCGAGGTTTTTCTTTCCTCTCTCTTGTGTTATTGGGCAATGATTGTGGTGGCATGGTTATTCCGCCCAAGGGTACAATGCTTCAGGTTACATGGTCCTATCCGTATCCCATGGAAAAGATAGGAGTAAGTTCTAACCATCTCCAAAATAACATTGAATTTATTAAATGTTCACTACATACGATACACATCATTAATTGTGCACGGTGGCACAGTGATTAGCACGGTTGCCTCACTGTGCTAGGGACCCAGGTTTGATTCTGGCCTTGGGTGACTGTCTGTTTGGAGTTTGCACGTTCTCCCTGTGTCTGCGTGGGTTTCCTCTGGGTTCTCCGGTTTCCTCCCACAGTCCAAAGATGTGCAGGTTAGGTGGATTGGCCATGCTTAATTGCCCCTTCGTGTCCAAAGATGTGCAGGTTAGGTGGATTGGCCATGCTTAATTGCCCCTTCGTGTCCAAAGATGTGTAGGTTAGGTGGATTAGCTATGGTAAATGCATGGAGTTATGGGGATAGGGTGCAAAGGAGGGACTGGGGGGGATGCCCTTTCTGAGAGTCAGTGCAGACTCGATGGGCCAAATAGCCTCTTTCTGCAATGTAGGGATTCCATGGATTCTATGAATTTAACCTAGTTTATCCCACATTGTTGATTATGGCCAGTGACAAGCATGCATGATTAGAGTTCTAGTTACAGACTACATAGAATAACAGACAATTTGCAATGGGTAAGTTTTACTTTTAGATATGAATGTTGCAGAGTAGAGATTGTTTCTTTTCTTGTAGACATTCCATTAAAATGCATTAATGTTATTGCATTTTTAACATTAACATTGTCCTTGTCCAGTACTCTTTCTGATATCAGTCTCCTATTAAGTGTATAGATTTACAATTCAAAACATGATTTTAGTAAATACACATCTGTTACATCCCTGTACTAAAATGTTACCAATAAAAATAGATCACTTCTAGTGATCTGCAAATGTTTGACCAAGAAGAACGTTAACTTCAAGTCCAGTGAACTACTGCACTGTATAGTAGTAAAACTAGTCAACTGTCACAAACTGTACTATTATGATTTAGACATCACACAAGAACATCATCACATAATCAAGTGTCCAAGTTGGAACTGATTATTGTCTGTTTGTTAACAAATGGCCATGAGAACCATAAACGGTAACAAAGACTCATGTTTTTGGGCGGCACGGTAGCACAGTGGCACAGTAGCACAGTGCCAGGGACCCAGGTTTAATTTTGGTCTCGGGTCACTGTCTGTGTGGAGCTTGCACGTTCCGGTTTCCTCCCACAGTCCAAAGATGTGCGGGTTAGGTGGATTGGCCATGCTAAATTGCTCCTTAGTGTCAGGGTAAATATGTGGGGTTATGAGGATAGAGCCTGGGTGGGATTATTGCCGGTGGAGACTCGATGGGCCGAATGGCCTCCTTCTGCACTGTAGGGATTCTATGATTTATACATGATTCGTTTCCACTCAGTCAGAAGTCTCGGCCATAGCAAATTCTACATTTTCTAATCATTTTACCAATTCTATTACTAAATATCCTATCAAATGTTAAATATCTATTTTTTTCTACATTGAATTTAATAGAGCTGGAGTTGTGCAGAATTTGCTATTCAGCAGGCAAGATTCTCTTTGAGAAATGTGCATATGGCGTAGTTTCAGAGCTGCTTGTCCAGAGCAGCAGGGACACATTGAGCCTGAGCTATTTCGACAACAACTGATACTGGTACAGACTCAGGAACCAAGTCTTCATTAAAGCCAAATATCTCACTGCTAAGACTGCCCTTTCAGGCAGATCCGGTTACCTAAGCCGCAAGGAAAAATTTGTGAAGGGGAAGGTGATTAGTGCTTCAGAGGATAAAAATATTGAGTGGCTAATTTTTGAGTTTCCTTGAAGACAATTGCCACCTTCAATCTGTGGGCAGAAAAATAAGATGAAACAAGCAGGTCTAAAGTTAACAAATACCATTGCTCAGAACTTGTGAATTTTAGTAAATGCACCTGAATTATACAGATTCCCATAATGGGGATCACGTTACCATAGAATCCCTACAATGCAGAAAGCGGCCATCCAGCCCCTCAAGTCTGCACGTCTCCCACCCAGACCTCCTGCCACCCCTCCTACCATGGCTAATCCACTAATTTACACATCTTTGAACACTAAAGGGAAATTTAGCATGGCCAATCCACCTCACCTGCACATCGTTGGAAACTTGAGCACCTGGAGGAAACCCATGCAGACACAGGGGAGAACATGCAAACCCCACATAGGCAGTCACCCAAGGCCAGAATTGAACCTGGGACCCTGGTGCTGTGAGGCTGCAGTGCTAACCATTGTGCTACCATGCTGCCCTTCTTTTTGCAACCAAATAAATTAAGATCTTCTCAGTTGGGATCTCTGCAGGTTTCAAATTTCCTCTTGTAGTCAAAAGTTTGAAAAGAGTAGATCCGAAATGAGGTGGTGGTGATTAATTCACAATGCGTAAGGGCTTGTTGATTTTGTTCGTGTGGGAGGGTGGTTCTGAATAACCAGTGATCTCCAGAATGTAAAACTGGGATCCAATAGAAATTAACAATCTCCAAAGATGTGCAGGTTGGCCATGGTAAATTGCCCCTTAGTGTGAGGAGGACTAACAGGGGTTACGTGGGGCTATGGGGATAGGGCCTGGGTGGGATTGTTGTTGGTGCAGGCTCGATGGGCCAAATAGCCTCCTTATGCACTGTAGTGATTCTATGACCTCTTTCGTAAATTACAAGATCGATTAGTGGGACAAGGAGCTGTCAAATATTGGCATTGTAATACAGAATCGCCATATTGTGCCATGTGGAAAAATGTCATCTTTATTTTTGTCTCTCTAGGGTCAATGGACGGGGCCATTATCTTATCATTCCACCCTTCACGAGGTGTCTCTTTTAATCAAGCAAAGGCAATTGCAAACAATTAACCCTTGTTGACTGTAAACACACTGCCCCCAAACATGCAATCAGGCTTTATTTCTGTATTTCACCCCTGAACATCCATTATTTATTTTGATGAAAGTGCTGTGTCCCTCAAAGGTTTGAGGTAGCATATCCTATTATTAAATTGGATTTACTATGCTGTTATTTTTGAATGGAATCACCACAAGGCTGTTGAATGAAGCATATTTACTGATTTTCCAGCAAAACACAACAACTTAAGAAGCTCGATCAATGTTCTGGCCTGTAAGCTTATCTTGCATTCCCAAGTAAATCAAGAGGCATTAGGCCAGGCAAAAAAAATTATTTCGTATCTTAATGAGATTTTTCACCTAAATCTGTGAAATGAATCTCTCCTGTAAAATATCATTTTATTTAATGGTGGAGTTTATGCTCATGTTCAACTTCCCCTATTACCTTTTTTTAAAAAGCTTATTTATTAGTCACAAGTAGGCTTACATTAACACTGCAATGAGATTACTGTGAAATTCCCCTAGTTGCCACACTCTGGTGCCTGTTCAGGTCAACACACCTAACCACATGTCTTTCAGACTGTGGGAGGAAACCGGAGCACCCGGAGGAAACCCACGCAGCCATGGGGAGAATGTGCAAACTCCACACGGAGAGTGACCCAAGCTGGGAATTGAACCTGGGTCCCTGGCGCTGTTAGGCAACAGTGCTAGCCACCGTGCCGCCCCAAAGTCCTTGTCCCCTCCGTTTGTCAGTAATCTTCTCCAACCCTCCAAAAACTGTGTTCTTTGAATTCTGGCCCCATCTGTTCCCCTCTCCCTTCACCTTCTGTCCTAAATTCCCTTCTCTAAACCTGTCCAACTCCCAATGTGCCTTTATGGGGCTGTATGTACTCCCAGAGTTCTTGTATCCAGTTTGGATGCAACTTCTTGAACGTTATTCATCGATTACCATCATGATCCTCGTTAGTGTAGTGGTCAGTGTCCCGGCTGTCGTGCGGGAGACTGGGGTTCAATTCTCCGATGGGAAACTGTCAAGTTCCATGACAGCATGGCTCCACTGTCTGTTGGGACGAATGGGATCAAAGGCTCTGGGGAGAAAGCAGGATTAGGCTATTGAGTTGGGCACTCGACCATGATCGTGATGAATGGCGGAGCAGGCTCGAAGGGCCAAATGACCTCCTCCTGCTCCTATATTCTATGTTTCTGTGATCTTCTGTGATATGAGGAGCTAGGTAGTGATCTTTGGGTATGATTAAAACATTGACTGAAATCATCAGTCAGTCTGAAATCACTGCATCTGGAAGTAGTAAGGATAAATTACTGGAGTTCCAACAAATTGTAGCCAAAAGAATCCAGCAATAATCCCTAACAGCTCTGAAAGACACAGTACATAATAAAGAATTTCACCAGCAGTCTTCCATTTACATCTACTAGTTAATACTTCAACAGGTTTAAAATTAACTTATTGAATCTAATATTCCTAAACAGGTTAACACTGAAGCAATCTGATTTTGCAGAGTTTCCTGCTAGCAATATTTGCATCAAAAGTTTCCTAACTAGGCTGGAGGTGAGTCTTTGCTTCATTGGTATTTTCCCAGAAGGTCTCCAGAGCAAATTCAGTTGGTCATTCCCCAGACCCCTTTACCTGTTCATCCTCTTGCTGCTACACAATCAGTGCACATGTCCCATTCACTGGCAAGTGCCACAACCCAAACTCCTGTGTGACACTTGCACACTTACGATGCCTGAGTGTGTGTGCAGTGAGAGTGAACAGCGCACTTACTGTGGCAGAGTGCTTGCAGATCTATCTCTTCCACCAAGCGTTTGGTCAGCTATCCTGCTTTCCCTGGTTGGCTTGGAGAAAAGCCTTGAAAAAAAACAGTAAAACATGGAAATTCTGGTCTGAACTGGTCTTGTATACTTTAAAATGGAACACCAGTAAAAAATAAGAATACCGTTGAGATGACCGAGCCTGCCCTCTGGGAACATCTCTCTCCTGTTACCCTTGCCCAGAAAACCCTCTTCCTCACCCAGCCACAGGACCCTAAAACCCAAGGAAATGCCCTTCCCTCCATCAGACATGGCTGCATCCTTGCATTCCCTCACTGTCTCCCTGCCCCCCTTTCCCAGATATTCTCTTCCTCCCCCCCCCCCCCCCCCCCCCCGGTCATCCTCCCCCCTTGCCCCCTTCATCAGCTTGCCATGTCCCTCCTCCACTTCCATCCCACCTTCCCCCCTTCAGTTGCCTCCCAGACCTTGGCCGCTTGTCCTACCAGCGCCCCATATTGGTCAGGTTTTGAGCGGTCCTAAGAAGGCAGAAAAACACTGTGCACTCACCTTCCTCCAAATTGTGGAAGAAATGAAGCTCGGCAGGTGCACACTCCTTACGTAGAGCTAGAAAAGCGAACTTTCTAATTTCTGACTGGTCGGGAATTAATTAGGAGGGAGAGGTTAATTCCAGCGAGGTGGGTTTTCAATGAGGAAGCATGACGTACTAATATATCCCAAAGGGTTTCCCGGGAGAGAGCTATATAAAGGCAAATTGTTGTTTTGTACAATTTTGAATCTAAAGCAAAGATCATAATGTCAATTTAGTAATGAATTAAAGTCCGAGTATTAAGTTCCTCTGTATAATTGTTTTAATGAAGAGACAAAATGCTAACCATTCAGATT
This sequence comes from Mustelus asterias, assembly GCF_964213995.1. NCBI lineage: Eukaryota > Metazoa > Chordata > Chondrichthyes > Carcharhiniformes > Triakidae > Mustelus > Mustelus asterias. Next base: position 53,490,926 of record NC_135821.1, on the reverse strand, counting down.
GGTGAAGTGGGGTTCCAGAAGGATTAATCCTGTTGTTTGCAATTTATGCTAATGATTTAGACTTTAGCTTCAAAAATGTAATTTGTAAATTTGCAACAAATCAAATTTGGGAGGAATAGTCAACAGGGAGGCTGCGTCAAATTGCAAGAAGACATTAATAAACTTGCAGAATGCCTTATAATTGGCAAATTAGTTTTAGAATAATTTCTCAGGAGGCTAAGGAAATTTGGCATGTCCACTACGACTCTCACCAACTTTTACAAATGCACCATAGAAAGTATACTTTATGTATCACAGCTTGGTATGTCTCCTGCTCTGACCGAGACCGCAAGAAACTACAAAGAGTTGTGAACGAAGCCCAGTCCATCACGCAAACCAGCCTCCCATCCATTGACTCGGTCTACACTTCCCGCTGCCTTGGAGAAGCCACCAGCATAATCAAGGACCCCGCGCACCCCGGACATTCTCTCTTCCACCTTCTTCCGATGGGAAAAAGATACAAAAGTTTGAGGTCACTTACCAACCGACTCAAGAACAGCTTCTTCCCTGCTGGTATTCAGACGTTTGAATGGTCCTACTTTATATTAAGTTGATCTTTCTCTACACCCTAGCTATGACTGTAACACTACATTCTGCACCCTCTCCTTTTCTTCTCTATGAACAGTATGTTTTGTCTGTATAGTGTGCAAGAAACAATACTTTTCGCTGTATACTAATACATGTGACAATAATAAGTCAAATCAAATAATAGGAACAGTGTGAGATCTGAAATTTTGGCTTTATTCCAAGTGGGTTAGATTTGAAAAGTAGAGGTGGTATGGTGAACTTGTATTGAACCTCGATTAGATTCGATTAGGGTGTTGGGGAGAGTTAAAGAACAAAGAGATCTAGGGGTACATGTTCATAGCTCCTTGAAAGTGGAGTCACAGGTGGACAGAGTGGTGAAGAAGGCATTTGACATGCTTGGTTTCATTGGTCAGAACATTGAATACAGGAGTTGGGACATCTTGTTGAAGTTGTACAAGACATTGGTAAGGCCACACTTGGAATACTGTGTGCAGTTCTGGTCACCCTATTGTAGAAAGGATATTATTAAACTAGAAAAAGTGAGAAAAGATTTACTAGGATGCTACCGGGACTTGATGGTTTGAGTTATAAGGAGAGGCTGGATAGACTGGAACTTTTTTCTCTGGAGCGTAGGAGGCTGAGGGGTGACCTTATAGAGGTCTATAAAATAATGAGGGGCATAAACAAGGTAGAAAGTCAATATCTTTTCCCAAAGGTAGGGGAGTCTAAAACTAGAGGGCATAGGTTTAAGGTGAGAGGGGAGAGATACAAAAGAGTCCGGAGGGGCAATTTTTTCACACAGAGGGTGGTGAGTGTCTGGAACAGCTGCCAGAGGTAGTAGTAGAGGCGGGTACAATTTTGTCTTTTAAAAAGCATTTAGATAGTTACATGGATAAGATGGGCATAGAGGGATATGGGCCAAATGCGGGCAATTGGGATTAGCTTAGGGGTTTCAAAAACAAAATGGTGGCATGGACAAGTTGGGCCAAAGGGCCTGTTTCCGTGCTGTAAACCTCTATGACTCTATGACTGTACTTGGGATACTGGTGTACAATTTGGAGTGCATGGCCGGAATTTTATCAGCACGTCTGCCCCAGAATCGGGGTGGGCAAGGTTTGCAGAACGGAATTCTCCATTGGCCTCGGGCAGGATTTTACAAACTTCGCCCAAGTGAGGTCATAAAATCCAGGCCCATATCTCACCAGAGAGGCTGAAAAAAGATTTTTGAAAATGATGCCAGAACTGCAAGGTTCTGCCCAATGAGGAAATGACAAACAGCCAAGATCTCTCTTCTCTTAAAAGTTTTGATAAGGTAGACATGGAGGCTGGAATCTTAGCCCTGTTCATGCCACTGGTATTGTCCCATCCAGCTGCAGCAAACGGAGATTTGGCTGGCCACCAATTCTCCGACCTCGCTGCTGGGGGAGTGTAGCGTGATGGCAGGTGAGGTTGCACCCAAGGTGTCTGTTTCTGCTTTTGGGGAAGAGCAAAGTATGATCATATCACTATGCATGATAGTCACTTTTGTGCAGACAACCAACATCAATGGGTTGGCAAGGCCATTCAGGCCGCAGTAGTCTCACAGCCCAAACTATGACTCATTGTCAAGGAGTAAATTTGAAGGTGGGTTTAAAGAACTCCATCTCATCATTGCGAAAGCTATGGATTGGCTCCATGACTGTGCACTCGATAAATATATAGTCACCAAAATCACCAAGCAATTTCTGAAGAAACGGGAGTGCTGAGAATGTGAAACTCGCTAAGACAGGGACTGATTGCAGTGAATATTACCGATGTATTTTAAGGGTAAGTTAGAAAAGAAAATGAGAAAGAAGGGAAGAATGGGAAACTGAGAAAATTAAGTAAAGTATTTTTATTAGTCACAAGTCGGCTTACATTCACACTGTAATGAAGATACTGTGAAAATTCCCTAGTCGCCACCTGTTCGGGTACACTGAGGGAGAATTTAGCATGGCCAATGTACCTAACCAGCACATCTTTGGACTATGGGAGGAAACCGGAGCACCCGGAGGAAACCCACGCAGACACAGGGAGAACGTGCAAACTCCACACAGTGACCCAAGCTGGGAAAATGAACCCGGGTCCCTGGTGCTGTGAGGCAGCAGTGCTAACCACTATGCTACCGAAAGGAGGCTTGAGTGGACCGTAAACACCAACATGGGCATGTTTCTTTGCTGTATGATCAACGTAATTCAATGTAGTAACTCACTGATACGCTTAAGTAAATGGGTCAATATTTCAAATGGAAAACAGCATTAACTAACATCACACGCTGTGGAAGCTTTAGTGTTTAATATAATCACAACATTAAAACTCATTGAATCCATTTCCACATGGTCTTCTAACCTTACAATTTTTCATTCTCTTTGGTATGATTCGCTCCTTCCTCCCCTTCTATGAAGTTTGATATTGAGAGAGAACCTCTGTCGTTGCCCTCGGCAGGTTAATGAGGGCACTATGCAGGAGAGGTCCTTGGCCTGGCTTCTGCCTGCATTTCTCAGCTATTTTTGGTGTTACACAGCAAGTACCATGTTGTGGTGGTAGCAGAGCGGATGAGGGAGAGCGGTTTGTCCATTTCGATTCTGTCTCTTTGCAACACAGTGTGGGAAGCGACAATGAAAGGCTGCGCCGTGCCGCCCCAGCTGAACTTGGGTAATGTAGCCTAACAGAATAAACTTTCCAAGCAAGAAATCCCTTCTGACAGCAGAATGGATGTTGATATCTAAAAATCAATTTGTAAGGGTATTTCTAGCCAGCCTGCAACTACGAGTGCTGCTGGATTCACTGAACTGTACAAAAGCACAGGCAAAATGTCCCGAAGTAAAATTCTTCAAACACGTCAACTGTGTTCCTTGTCTTTGTCTGCCTGACATCTCTGCATTCACAAACTCACAGCATGGAGATAATAGGATCCAACAGCCACAAGCATCAACCACTGACTGGACAGTAAATCACTGCTAGCCTGATCACAGTGAAACCTGCTGTAGACAGAGCGTTAAAAAAAAATCGATGGGAGAATTGCACTTTGTAAAGCTAGAGGTCGACCACAACCCCTGTGAAAAGTCCTGGGTCCTTATGTCCCTCCAGCTATTGCAGCTCAGGTACTGTACAACTCTTCCAGTGTCTGTTAGTGCCATTGGTACCTCAGAGGGATGGGCGGGCAAAATTTGTAGGGAAAATATTTGGGGCATTTCCGCAGGTTATCTTCCACTATGTTCAAACATGCTAAGTTGTTATTGAATGTCAATTGCAGGAATGTCTAAACTAAAGGCAGTATCATCATGGATTTTTCTTTCCAGATTGTGGCACAGCTATAATATTATCTTTGCCTATGTGGTAAAATGGGAGTTTCCAGTGACTAAATGCAACTAAACACATACACAGACACTGATAACAGATGCAAAGTTTCTCAGCAGGGATGAATCTCAGTGGAACAGGAATCTCAAACTTCCATTATACATAGGAGTGGCAAAATGGCTCAAAAAAAGGGCTCTCTCGTAACGTCACAATGCTTTGGATAATTCAGACAAGTGTTATAAAATCACCACTGCACAACCAGATGTTTTTTTTACATTACAACTGCATGAGAAGGGGTGAAATGGCTTCTCTATTTTACCACTCCTGGTCTATCCATAATTTTTTTGTGAACTTATAAAGATGAAAATATTAATTCAATGTCTGTGCTTAATCATTGACATGCCAATTACAAACTAATCTGGCAGGCAGTTTTGAGCTTAAAACTCAGTTAAAAACACACCCAGGTAAAGATATAATGATATTGAAAAAGGTAAACCCACATCCCAACTGTCACAGCACACACACGCACACACACACACATACCACATACACGCGCACAGACACACACGCACACACATACCACATACACGTGCACAGACACACACATACACACACAGGCATATGCACTCTCACACAGAGTCATACACACAGAGTCATGCAGAATTACAGGTTTACCAGTTTCTGGATGGTTCCAATGTGAATTATCATTACGACACCTCCGATGGAATTTCACACCTGCTGATGTCAAGAACGATTTCAGAATATTAACTGAAACTGTCCTGGATCTCACTGTTTGCATCTCTATAAAGCTGCCTCTCAAGGAGCCAGGAAGTCTATCGGGACAATAGCTATACGGAAGATGTATCATTCAGGAGTCGATGGCTGGGACACTACTGAATTTAATCACTGAGGTCAGTAGAGGGTTACTTTTCGACCAGATTAAAATTCAATGCTAAGAGTTATTAACAAATAAATAGGGAGCTCACTGTTTGAATCCTTCACTGGTATCTGTGGTTGAAGCAGAACTTTTCCATGATGGTCTTGAAAATTCAATGGAGTTGAAGCCCATGCAGACCTTTTCCCAAAAGTCGATTTTTGCACCCAATGTTCCTTTTGTTTGAAAATTCTCTACCTCTCTGCTGGATTTTAAACTGTAATAGAGATAGGGTATTGGACTTGTGAGACAGAGAAAGGGGAGCTCATTATTTCACCACTGGCATCTTTCTTTCAGGCTTCTGCTTAGCAGCATGCATGTTGTAAAAGAAAATCATAGAATTATAGAATCTTACAGTGCAGAAGAAGGCCATTCAGCCCATCAGGTCTGCACCGACCACAATCCCACCCAGGCCCTATCCCCATAACCCCATGCATTTACCCTAGCTGGTCCCCCTGACACTAAGGGGCAATTTAGCATTGCCAATCCATCTAACCTGCACGTCTTTGGACTGTGGGAGGAAACCAGAGCATCCGGAGGAAACCCACGCAGACACGGGGAGAATGTGCAAACTCCACACAGACAGTGACCCAAGCCGGGAATCGAACCTGAGTCCCTGGCGCTGTGAGGCAGCAGTGCTAACCAGAAAAGACTATCTCTCCTTCCATAATGATCTGAGAAGGTAAATTGATTAGCTCATATCAGGACAGATTGTGGCCATGGTTTAATGGCCTGGGTGATTAAATTCTTTAACACCCCAGCTGCTTAGGCCTCAACGAACCAGTCTCCATCTTAATGACATCATCCATTTGGCTATTTTCCTCGACTTTCTGGCTACGTTTTGAGAGACAGACTGATAGAAATGCAAATGGTGAGGTCCAGTACAATTTCAGTAAATCCTTTGAAGTAAATATTGACATTAGCAGGTGTGGAGTTCCAAAGGAGGTTGTCAGAATTATAATTCACAATGGAATCTTCGAGAACTAATCAACTTGGAATAATAAATGTCAGGTGACTTGTGGCAGCCACATAAACATACAGAATGGAAGCAAAAGTAGGCCATTCATCTCTCAAACATGCCTCACCATTCAATAAGATCACGGCTGATCTATTTGCGTTTTAAACTTTATATTCCCACATACCCCCGATTACCTTTGATTTCTTGGTCCAACAAGAATCTATCTACCTCTACCTTAAATATATTCAATGACCCTGCCTCCACCACCTTCTCAGGCAGAAATTTCCAAAGTTGCACAACCCTCTGAGAGGAAAAAGTTCTCCTCATCTCACAACCTCTAATTTTAAAACAGCGCCCCCAAATTCTGGACTCACCCACAAGAGGAAAACATCCTTTCCACGTCCACCTTGTCGAGACTGTTCAGGATGTTATATACCTCAGTCATCTCCCTAAGCTCCAGTGGAAATAAGCTCAGCCTGTCTAACCTTTCCTCATACAACGACCCGCTCATTCTTGGTATCAGTCGAGCAACCCTTCTCTGAACCACCTCCAACGCATTTACATCCTTCCTTAAATAAGGAGGCTAAAACTGCACGTAGTATTCAAAACGTGATCTCACCAATGGCCTGTAGCGTAACATCAGGCTTGCTCCTACCCTGTATTACCAACTAGCATAATTAGCACAATTAATTGCTTACTGTAATAAAACGCTTTCTTTTTCACAAAGAAAACTAGTGTTAGCAGCCTGTGCCTTTGTTTATAAGATGGGCATCATGCTTCTGATGCCAAATGCATGAAGTTAACCAATTCATTAGACTAATGCAGCAATGATAGATTATTATTTCACAAGCTTTGGTCTCAAACACTTACATCTTTCACTTAACAAGGTTGGTTATTGTTTTTATTCATTCGTGAGGCATGGGTGTCGCTGCCTGGCCAGCATTTTTGGCCATCCCTAGTTGCCTGAGGGCAATTGAGAGTCAACCGCACTGCTGTGGATCCGGAGTCACATGTCGGCCAGACCAGGTAAGGACGGCCGATTTCCTTCCCTAATTAGTGAATTAGTGAAATGATGAAAATGACATTAATGAACCAGATGGGTTTTTCCGACTATCAACAATGGTTTCGTGGTCATCAGTAGATTCTTAATTTTAGTAGATTTTTTAAAAATTGAACTCAAATTCCATCATCTGCCGTGGTGGGATTTGAACTCATGTCGCTAGAACATAAATAGAGTTACTGGATTAATAGTCCGGCGATAATACCACTAGGCCATCATCTCCCCATTATTGCCTCGGATTTAATACCTCTTGGTTACAGCTACTTTAATTAACCTATGTATGAGTGTTCCTGAGATATCTTTTTGCAGATGGCTATTGTCAGGTACAATATGGGTACGATTTCCCTGCTGGAAATTTCCTGATTTTATTGGTTGGCTTTCTGTTATCTCAGCCAATCAGAATGCACCAGAATAAAGATTCATTCATATTTCAGGAATGCTCAATGTACACGCAGCACTGTGAGTATACAGGGCTCTATTCATGGTATAGTGTGCTGTGTAGCTGCGTGAACAAGCTCCCTGTCCTCTATATTGGTGCAGCAGCTACTCAGTACTTCAGAGGTGTTCTGGAGAATTGGCCTGTTGAAACTGACACAATCACTAGTCTCATCTTCTCCACCATTTAGAGTTTACTTTGTCCTATTATGCACTCTATAATCTCCTACCTCTTTCCTACCTCTTAAAGAAAGGGCGGCACGGTGGCACAGTGGTTAGCACTGCTGCCTCACAGTAAGAAGTCTCACAACACCAGGTTAAAGTCCAACAGGTTTATTTGGTAGCAAATACCATAAGCTTTCGGAGCACAGCTCCTTCGTCAGATGGAGTGGATATCTGATATCCACTCCATCTGACGAAGGAGCTGTGCTCCGAAAGCTTATGGTATTTGCTACCAAATAAACCTGTTGGACTTTAACCTGGTGTTGTGAGACTTCTTACTGTGCTTACCCCAGTCCAACGCCGGCATCTCCACATCATGACTACCATCGATGCCTCACAGTGCCAGGGACCTAAGTTCGATTAGGCCTTGGGTAACTGTTTCTGTGGAGTTTGCACATTCTCCCCGTGATTGCGTGGGTTTCCTCCGGGTGCTCCAGTTTCCTCCCACAGCCCAAAGATGTGTAGGTTAGGTGGCTTAGCCATGCTAAATTGCCCCTTGGAGTTCATAGATGTGTAGGTTATGGGGGTTAGCAGGGTAAATACGTGGGGTTACGCGATAGGGCCTGAGTCAGATGCTCTGTCAGAGAGTCAGTGCTGGCCCAATGGGCTGAATGGCCTCCTTCTGCAGTGTAGGGATTCTAAGAAAAGAGTAATAATAATTACAGTTCATTAACCATGAGGAAGGTAGATTTCAGGAGGATGCACCCACTGGTGTGAGAATAGGGCAAGGCTAACAAAAAAGGACAAAATGGAATAGATTTAAAAGATAAATTGAGAAAGACTTGGGAATATATATATCTATGAGTTCTATCAAAAATACTGGATGGTAAAGAGTCAAGGCATCAAGATGTAAGATTAGTAGCTGGAGATTCAATTTGAAGGGACTATTTCCAAATGTATGAAATAAAGGATTGTGAGCACTGATCATCATTAAAGTTAGAAGCAGAATATTGTATATTCCTGTGAATTTGCTATGTGTATCTTTGGAACTGATTAATGTGATGTAATTTTGTGCTTCACTGGGGACTATAGTGGGTCTTGTGGCGCAGTGGGTAACATCCCGAACCCTGAGTCAGAAGCTCTAGGTTTAAGTTCCACTCCAAGACTTGTTGGACACGGAAAGAGTATTCATTGGATAAAAAGCAACTTACTGCGGATGCTGGAATCTGAAACCGAAAGAGAAAATGCTGGAAAATCTCAGCAGGTCTGGGCAGCATCTGTAAGGAGAGAAAAGAGCTGACGTTTCGAGTCCAGATGACTCTTTGTCAAAGCTAAAAGGCATAGAAAGTGGGAGGTATTTATACTGCAGGGTGAGGGAATGAAAGATGAGTCGCAGCCACAGAAACCAGGGGAGAAAGCTGCTAATGGCAGTCCATAGAGAGAATAAAGAGTGTGAATGGCCAAACAGCAGAGAAGCTGAAATCAGTGGGTAAACTGCGAGAGATGAAGATGTGGGGCGGGGGGGGGGGGGGGGGGGGGCGGTGGGCGGGGGGGAGGGTGGACTGGGTGGGAGAGAGGTAAAATTTAGAAAAAGGGGGAAAGGGGAAGCAAAGAGGGAGAAAAGGTAAGGAAAAGGCGGATAAAGTAGAGGAAAAGAGTGGGGGGGGGAAGAAAAATGACAAAAGACAATAAAGAAATAAAAGGTGGAGAACAGATAAAAAATAAATAAAATGAAAACAAAGGGGTGGAGGTGGGGTAGAGCTAATCATCTGAAGTTGTTGAATTCGATGTTGAGACCGGAAGGCTGTAAAGTGCCGAGCCGGAAGATGAGATGCTGTTCCTCCAGTTTGTGTTGAGCTTCACTGGAACATTGCAGCAGGCCAAGGACAGACATCACCTCTCTCCCACCCATTCCCCCCTCCCCCCCCCCCCCGCCCCCTCTCAGCCCACATCTTCATCTGTCACAGTTTACCCTCTGATTTCAGCTTCTCTACCATTTGGCCATTCACACCCTTTATTCTCTCTATGGGCTGCCATTAGCAGCCTTTTCCCCTGGTTTCTGTGGCGATGATTTATCTTTCATCCCTTCACCCTGCAGTATAAATACCTCCCACTTTCTATGCCTTTTATCTTTGACAAAGAGTCATCTGGACTCAAAACGTCAGCTCTTTTCTCTCCTTACAGATACTGCCGGACTTGCTGAGATTTTCCAGCATTTTCTCTCCTGGAAAGAGTACTCATGATGTGGCTCAAAATGAGCTGATAATCAGCGCAGGATAATCAATCCTTCCATCACTATTCCACAAAGGGAAAAAGTTTCAATAAAAACTATTGGATAGTGTCTTCATCGACTTGGCCATTGGGGGAGCTCTTCTACCATATTTAATTCTACTGCTCTTACATTTACATATTTCCCAATCTTCTGCCTAGAATCTAAGTAGGAATTCCTCTCACATTTTAAAACTGGAAACACGAGGAGAAAGCAGTTTGAAATAACGTGTCCACCATTTTTTGTTCGGCCTATCCACCATCTTGATTCCTTAGTAAGCCCATATCAATGGCAGAATTCCTTCCTCAGTAACATATGATGCAGTCTGCGCCTGTTGCTTTACAAAGTAAAATGGGCTCACAGGAAGTTCCAGGAAACTCCTCCATCAAGCCATGCTGAAACGCATAGTCAAATGCTATTGTTTAATTCTTCATGCACTGGTGATTTCAAAAGGTTTGTGCATAGGTTGTTTTTGTTGGGGGATTAACACAGTTCTATTAGTGTCTAAGGTATGTGCTCGTAGATTTTGTTTTCCAATTATGAAAACAGGACGCAATGCAAGTTGAGATAACTCCTCCAGTGTCCCGTCACCAAATCTAGATTTATTTACATAGTCAGCAACACTCAGCCAGGTACTTCCTCATATAGAGAATAAACCCAGAGTGCCAGTAACCCCGACACTCCACATTATGTACACATGCAGGGCTCTCTGATTAGATAAGCCATTACTGCCTTAATCTGGGAGCTCATATTCGAAGAATTCCACATCATGGGCCTCATTAAAATCATTACAGAAGTCTCAGCAATATTCCCAACTCATCCACCTTTATTATCGACACCAGATGCTACAGATAGCATTCAGGCAAAGGCTGATCTGTAACATGTAATTTAAATATTTCTCTTTTAGAATTATCTTTCAACTGGTAAACTATAGAGACTGCTTATTATCATGTCCTATTTCTACTAGGTACCATTAAATTTTATGGATAAACTTAGCAGAATGTGGCATCAAGATACGTTAGAATCATAGAACCATAAAGCGCAGAAGAGGCCCCTCGGCCCATCAAGTCTGTACTGACACATTACAAACACCTGAACTCCCACCTAATCCCATCTGCCAGCACTTGGCCCATAGCCCTGAATGTTATGATGTGCCAAGTGCTCATCCAGATACTTTTTAAAGGGTGTGAGGCAACCTGCCTCTACCACCCTCACAGGCAGCGCGTTCCAGACTGTCACCACCTTCTGGGTAAAAAACGTTTTGTTCACATCCCCCCTAAACCTCCTGCCCCTCACCTTGAACCTATGTCCCCTTGTGACTGATCCTTCAACTAAGGGGAACAGCTGCTCCTTATCCACTCTGTCCATGTCCCTCATAATCTTGTAGAACTCGATCAGGTTGCCCCCCTCAGTTCTTCTCTGCTCCAATGAAAACAACCCAAGCTTACGCAACCTCTCTTCATAACTTACATATTCCATCCCAGGCAGCATCCTGGTGAATCTCCTCTGCACCCCCTCCAGTGCAATCACATCCTTCTGATAATGTGGCGACCAGAACTGCACACAGTACTCCAGCTGTGGCCTCACTAAAGTTCGATACAACTCCAACATAACTTCCCTGCTTTTTTAATCTATGCCTCGATTGATAAAAGCAAGTGTCCCATATGCCTATTTCATCACCCTACTAACATGCCCTTCCACCTTCAGAGACCTGTGGACAAACACGCTGAGGTCCTTTTGTTCCGCAGAACTTCCTAGTGTCCTACCATTCATTGAACACTTTCTTGTCAAATTACTCCTTCCAAAGTGTATCACCTCACACTTTTCAGGGTCAAATTCCATCTGCCACTTATCTGCCCATTTGACCATTCCATCTATATCTTTTTGTAGCCTAAGACACTCCGCCTCACTGTTAGCCACCCATCCAATCTTTGTGTCACTCGTAAATTTACTAATCCTACCCCGCACATAATCATCAATGTCATTTATATAAATGACAAGTAATAGGGGGCCCAACACAGATCCCTGTGGTACGCCACTGGACACTGGCTTCCAGATACTAATGATTTGGAGATGCCGGCGTTGGACTGGGGTAAACACAGTAAGAAGTTTAACAACACCAGGTTACAGTCCAACAGGTTTATTTGATAGCAAAAGCCACACAAGCTTTCGGAGCCTTAAGCCCCTTTTGCTTAAGGCTCCGAAAGCTTGTGTGGCTTTTGCTACCAAATAAACCTGTTGGACTTTAACACGGTGTTGTTAAACTTCTTACTGTTCCAGATACTAAAACAGCCTTCTTAATGTTGAATGAATAATTATTGATTAATATATAAATCATAAACATTAATTATAATTATGCATCCAAAAGAGCTTCCATTCTTTAATGAAAGGAAATACTATTCGGGTCTTTGATTTCTTTTGCTTGACTTCCCGATATATTTTTTTCTTTCCCTACACTCTCGTAATTAACACGATCACACTTACCATAAAGTCAATTACATAGCGTTGACTGAGATTCATGAATTGAAAAAAAGTTGCAAGGAGAGAGAGATCTAGATTATTTTATAAAATAGGCCTATGTCAAACCAAGACACAATCTGTTCCTAATCAGTATCCTTTTCTATAGACTGTGAATTAATCTTTATGTTGTAATGGCATTTACTGAGTGTATTTAAATTTATGTCAACAAACAGCTTGTAAGGTTTTAAAAAAAGTCTGAACATAAACTAAAGCTCTGATAAAATGGATTTTAAGTGAATGTGTTAATAATGATGGTAGCTTGATACAGTGCTCATTGCTTTATGGGTGTTGCATTGTTGCTGTAATCAGTTCACAGTGTAAGAGGGTCAATTGAATCTACCTTGCTGTGTGTGGATCCCTCAGGATCAGGTCGAGCTCTAGTTCTACACTGCTAACATTCTCTCTGTTAGCTAACATGGAGGTAAAATGGAACAGGGTATAAAAGTGTTTCAACTGATCTTGTCAATTTCCCAATAGGTGGGTTTGGTTACAAATGCTCCTTAAAAGTCAGAACTTTCTGTTTGGTTACAAAGGCATTTTCCAGAACCGAATCGAGTTGACTCCTTAACCCGGCACAAATGTCTCCTTGTCCACATTAATTGTTTTATCCTTCCCAGTTGGTAAGAGAATTCTGAAACTGGCGTGGGCAGCATGGTGGCACAGTGGTTAGCACTGCTGCCTCACAGTGCCAGGGGCCTGAGTTCGATTCCCGGCTTGGGTCACTGTCTGTGTGGAGTTCACACGTTCTCCCTGTGTCTGTGTGGATTTCCTCCCACAGTCCGAAAGACATGCTGGTTAGGTGCATTGGCCGTGCTAAATTTTCCCTCGGTGTGCCCAAACAGGCGCCGGAGTGTGGCAACTAGGGGATTTTCACAGTAACTTTGTTGCAGTGTTAATGTAAACCTTACTTGTGACACTGATAAATATTGTGACATCTCCAGTGACGTTGTCACTTCTTGGTCAACGTGTAACTGGTCCATTTTTAACCCTTTATGCAAAGGATGAGCTGGTGTGTCAGAATTCTTGGTGCCTTTACCCATCGATCCAGGAGCAGTGCTGCTATTATTCAAATATACAATGTTTGTGTCTGGGATAAGAAATCATCTTCAATTCATTATTTTTATTTTTTGCTCCAATCATAGCTACCAATACAGACATTAACTATCGAATGGTGATTGGGAGAGTTTACAAACCCAGAGCAGCAATAATGGCAACATTACTGAGTTAATTCCCAAGTAAGGACAACGAGGGATTGGCAATAAATGCTGGCCAGCCAGTGACACCCGTGTCCCACAAATTAATTTTAAAAAGTAACCTGCCTTCAGTATGAGGAAATTGTAGTATTAAGATATTCAGGGCTGAAAGGGTTAATTGTGGGAATGGAGAAACGGTACTGCCCACATGATGATGTAAGGGACAGTCAGATGATTAAGAGTCCAGAAGGAGGAAGCTCATGACTCAGATGGAGTAATGCTTGTAGTCTTGTTTATCTACAAATAATTACCTTCAGATGATAAATCAGTTATTGTTCAGACATATCTATGTCTCCACAACCATTCCTTAGCCAATCACAACCAATATACCACATGGTGGCAGCATTGAAGGACCCCAAAATCTCTGTAAATCAACTTTAAAAAAGTTGGCCAGTCTGACCCGAAAAAAAGCACCAAGACTCAAGACTTTGCTAAGACATTTGAAGATTGCTGAAAGAGCTTCAAAGAAGATGTGGAGGCTGAGAGCAAGAAATCAATTGTTCAGCTTACTAAATTCACTGTAGCACATGGCTTGTGAAAAATCCCAATCCAACAGCAGAGTCAAAGAACCTGGCGACGGGGGAGGAAAGGTGGGCAACTCTTTAAAAAGACTTAAAGCTTCAAATTAACGATGCAGTAAGCGGGCAGTACTGGGTGAATTCCATTTTAATGAGCATGGATTGATACACTATGCAGCCCAGGCCCACGTTCGATGCCACATGGCAACTGCATGGCATCAATGGAAAGGGAAAAATGGCTACTCAAAACAATACCCCATTTGGAGGGAAGCAGTGGATTGGCCTCAATAGTTACTTGCAGCAATTTGTTCAAAATTCTGCAAAGCTTAAGAACGACAAGAAAGAGGGTCAATAACCCAAGAGATGGCACATCAATTGGTGGGGGGGGGGGGTGGTGCACAGTGCACATCAGGCCAACTCTTTCCCCCCCACAAATTTCACTACCCACTTCATTCCTCCATGCCGGCGCTCCAAAACTCGCCTCCAATGCTTCTCCCCGCCCCCCGCCCCTACCCCTACCACCCCATGTTTTGCGATCCCTTCCGCTCTAAAATCTGGCAACTTGCCTCTCTCTGGTGGCATTCACTGAGCCTCCTTGCAGTCCCAAGATTGCCCAGCACCAGGCTCAGGCTCTGGCACTGTCAGGACTCAGGACTGCTAATCAGATTGGCCGGCAGCTCTCAGGGGTGAGACTTCCTGCCCAGGGTAGGGGAGGGGAAAGGGCTGAAGCCTGAACTTGTGCATGTTCATGCCAGCCTCAGCGTGTTATCACCGCCACGGTGTCGGCTTTTTAAAAAATCAGTCTGTTCAGAAGTGACCTGCCTTCTTGGTGCTGGGACAATAGGGTACAGTGAAGCTGCTATAGTGGAATAGATTTTTTGCTAGATTTTTGAGAGTAACAAGTGTACTGTTCCCCAAGCGTTAATATCATTCCATCGCAACATTAGCACACTAACATCTGACTTTTGTTTCCAACAGGAATTGCTAGCTTGTAAAACAGAAACTTCTGAGACCTCAAGAGATGATTAAATCCAATAAAAAAAGGCTGCAATTAACCTTCCCAAAGCTAAACATTGTTTGCTTGGAATCTAGATGTATTTTCCACAAAAGGCAGCCATACAGCAGCTGAGCTGTGGTATGCTCTTGTCACAGAGTTAACCACCACAAGCCCACAGACCTTCTGCAGACATGAACTTCTGCTCAGAAAGTGACAAGGTTATGGACTGGCTGACCTTGCAGAGCTGCACAGAAACCTGCCCCGAGGCGCAGGAAGAGGGCAGGGGATAGGATGAGATACACGGTCTGATTTTTTTTTAATCAATCCATCATTTCTGGGCCATCAATAGATTTCAAATGACCTGCATCCCTCTACCCTCACACTCATCCAAATATTCGGATGTTTAGGAATTGACAAATTAGGTTGCATCTTTAAAAAAAAAGCCTGCTCAAATTAATTCAGGGAAACATTGGTAATAATACCGATAAGAAACTTTCGGTTAACATGAAAGAAAAGCTGCTGCGCTAACAGTCCTTTCAGAGCACCGTGGCTGGAATTCTCTGGCCGTTCACGCCCCTCCGCCACTGCCAGCGGGGACGCAGAATTTGGCGCTCAGCCAAATCTCCATTCACTGCAGCGGGACAGGAGAATCCCGGCTGTGAGCGAGGTCGGAAAACCCAGCCTTGTGTGGTGCTGAGGATACTGCTGGAACATAAAAGCAGCAGATGCTGAAAATACTCAGCAAGTCTCCTCTACGTTGCGGAGACCAGAACGCAGATGGTGTGACCATTTTGCAGGACACCCCCAGTTGATCCTCAAGCATGAGTCCTAGCTTCCAATGACCTGTCTTATTAATTCCCCACCTTGCTCTGAAGCTGACATCTCTGCCCTTGGCCTGCTGCACTGTCCCAGTGAAGCTCAAAAAAGGCGTGAAGGACAGCACCTCATCTTTCAACTAGGCATTTTACAGCCTTCCGGATTAACATTTAGTTCAACAAATTCACAGCTCCAGGATCCCAGGTTCGATTCCTGGCTTGGGTCACTGTCTGTGTGGAGTTTGCACATTCTCCCCGTGTCTGCGTGGGTTTCCTCCGGGTGCTCCAGTTTCCTCTCACAGTCCAGAGGTGTGCGGGTTAGGTTGATCGACCCAGCTAAATTGCCTCTTAGTGTCCTGGGATGTGTAGGATAGAAGGATTAGTGGTAAATGTATGGGGTTATGGGGATCGGGCTTGGGTGGGATTGTTGTTGGTGCAGTCTCGATGGGCCAAGTGGCCTCCTTCTACACTGTAGGGTGTCTATAATTCTATGAAATTCAGACTTTAAACTCTGCTCCCCGTCCCCCGCAGTGTTGTTTCCTTTTATTTGCATGTTTTGGTTTATCCCTTATTTCTGCTTTCAGGCAGCAGCATACCTGTTCTGACACATCTTTGTTTCTTTTCTTGCCTCATCATCATCCCCTAGGGCTCTGGAATAAATCTTCTTTCACTCAATCTCTCCTGTTTTCCACCCTATCACAGACCTTCCTTTTGTCTTTGTCCCACACATCTCCTCCTCAAAACCTGTTCCCAATTCTGATGAAAGGTTATCAGCCTGAAACGTTAACCATAGAATCCCGACAGTGCAGAAGGAGGCCATTCAGCCCATTGAGTCTACACCAACCACAATCCCACCCAGGCCCAATTCCCGTAACCCCATATATTTACCCTGCTAAACCCCCTGACACTAGGGTCAATTTATCATGGCCAATCAACATAACCCGCACATCTTTGGACTGTGGGAGGAAACCGGAGCACCCGGAGGAAACCCACGCAGACAAGTGGAGAATGTGCAAACTCCACACAGACAGTGACCCGAGGCCAAAATTGAACCCGGGTCGCTGGTGCTGTGAGGCAGCAGTGCTAACCACTGTGCCATGTCTCTCCCTCCACAGATGCTGAGAATTTCCAGCATTTTCTGGTTTTACTTCAGATTTCCAGCATCTGCAGTATTCGGGAATGATATTTGGGACAGTTTTGTAAATTCTTACCAACTGGTGAACTCTGTCTCTAATTGTTGTGCAGCTGCACTAACGAACCTGCCATTTTAATTAAACTGTATACTCAATACAATAAGAAGTTTAACAACACCAGGTTAAAGTCCAACAGGTTTATTTGGTAGCAAAAGCCACACAAGCTTTCGGAGCTCCAAGCCCCTTCATGTATTCATGTAAATTGAGTCTGTGTCTTTATATGCTCTGTTTGTGAACAGAATTCCCACTCACCTGAAGAAGGGGCTTGGAGCTCCGAAAGCTTGTGTGGCTTTTGCTACCAAATAAACCTGTTGGACTTTAACCTGGTGTTGTTAAACTTCTTACTGTGTTTACCCCAGTCCAACGCCGGCATCTCCACATCATGACTGCCCAATACAATACCAGCTTCCTGATTTACAGGACTTCACTGGTAACTCTGCTAATTAAAACAGCCCATAGGCAACCCAGGGAGATCCCACTCTCCAATCTCTTATAGGGCAAAGTCAATCTAGAATCCTCCTACAGATCATTCTCCAGCACCTCCTGCTGTGCTGTCTTGGACATCAGTTGAGAATGTCCATGTGTCCAAGCTATTTATAGTCAAACAATCAAATGGAACTTTAACCCAGCAAGAACTCAGCACCTTCAGCAGAGGATGGATGAAGAAATGGGAGATGGGAAGAATATGTTGGCCGGGATTTTCAGTGCCCCTCACAGTGTGTTTGCCCACTCCAGGGGCCACAGAATCCCTATTGTAGAAGGAGTTTGCACCGACTCTCCAAAAGAGCATCCCACCCAGCTCTCCCCTCCTCCCTTTCCCTGTAACTCCACACATTTAGCGTGGGAAATCCACCTAACCTGCACATTTTTGGACTGTGGGAGGAACCCGGAGGAAACCCACGCAGACACGTGGAGAATGTGCAAACTCCACACAGACAGTTTCCTGAGGCCGGAATCGAACTCGGGACCCTGGCGCTGTGAGGCAGTAGTGCTAACCACTGTGTCAGCACGCTGCCCATTAATACCAGCTCGCCATTGGTCGCCAGTGTGATTATCCGCCCTGCCAAAGTCTGCGGTCTTTTGCATGGCTCACCCGCAATCAGGGAACTTCCCACCGGCAGGAAGGGCCAGAAAATCCTGCCCATTATTTGTCTCTTTTTGGTGGAAAACTGCACTAACCAGTTACAATATGTTACATGTCTAGCATCAACATGGAAACAGGAATACAGACCGATTAAAATAACAGTACATTACTGGAGGTGGTTCACAATGGAGTCAGTTCGTTGTGAATAAGAAGTGTTTACTTGTACATGCAAGTGACAACACTTGTAAACAACAGCCTCTCCCGTCAGCTGCACATCTTTTGAATGCAGCATTGGTGGGTAACAGAAAGTAGAAGGAAAGCCACTGTTTAATAATCAGCAAGAGAGGGTCAAAGGATAATGGACCTTTTTTGGCCCACAGGAAGTGTTTGACTTTGGGTCTGCTGCATTCTGAACCCCTGGAATGTCAAACCTGTTAGAAATGTTAACTGATTAGCGCTGGCTTCTGACTATGATTTTACCCCTTGCATTTTCCTCCCAACCCCTTCCTTAAAGGGAATCTGGAAGTGATTTTTATTTACAAAACGCCAAATCTTGATTCTTGTTTTAAAAATTTCCAGCCATTGAAAGGTAACGGGATACTGAATCCAGCAATCCAAAGGGTGACCCATTCTTTGTCAATGTTGAGACATTGAGAGACTTTCACCACCATTAACAGCAGCAGTAATGTTACCCAGAGGGGCAGGACAAACAGCGGAGAACGATGGCACGGGCGAGAAGGACCAGCTTTGGCCGAAAGGTTGATCACGGCGGCAATTACAGTGGAAACCCCAATTAAGACCAGCGCAGGATAACCACATGATAGCTGTTTGTCATGGTACCCAAAGGTCATTTCAACATTTTTCAGTTCTTTTTGAAGGAGAAAACAGCTGTAATAAATAATAAGAAATGCCGCAGGTGGGATCCCCTTTCTGGCCTTTGCTGTTTCATCCTCAACATGGAGCGACTGCTCACAATCCTGGAAAGAGAGAGAATGGAAAAATCTTGAAATGCCAAAACAGTGGGGCAGCTGCCAGGCCAACAACTTGAAGAATGCAGTGCTGCCGATTCCAACAAGCTACACATTGTGCAGCGAGGGGGAGATCTTTTTCTGTTGGCATAGATGATGGCACCAATGATGTGTTGTGACCTGTGCATTAACCTCTACCTCCTCTGCAGACTAGCAAAGCTGAAGGCCATGGCGCATTGAACATTCAGCCTAAAATAGGTGGTGCCAATGGAAATGAACAATATCACATCCTTACCACCCTATTTAGAGGTTCCCTCCAATTCTACACGTGTCAGTTGGTACTCAGAGGAACATTTACACTATGGGCGGCACGGTAGCACTGCTGCCTCATAGAGCCAGGGACCTGGGTTCAATTCTGGCCTCACAGGTGAGTGATGAAGGGGCAATGCTCCAAAAGCTCGTGCTACCAAATAAACCTGTTGGACTTTAACCTGGTGTTGTGAGACTACTTACTGTGCCCACCCCAGTCCAACACCGGCATCGCCACATCATGATCAACACTTCAGTTCTGTCTGACAGGAAAGATGCTTAGCTGTAAATCCAGCCAACTGTATTTTGTTGGATCACTAAGGAACTGAAAATTATTTTTTGCCTCCCGAGTTGAGCGAGGAATATTTGAAGGATGTCATCTGGCTTGTTTGTCTGTTTAATCCTTCACGGACAGGCTCCAGAATTATGTATGATGCATTAAAGTGGATTCAATATCTCACTTATATTGCTACTTTTATGGATAACTCTGAGTGAAAAAGACAAGTTTCATGATTTAATCTGTTACAGAAAGAGCTGGCATCACTGATGCTATCTGTCTTTTGAAGTGATTGAGGTGTAGCGAATTCCAACATACTGAAGGGATTCTTTCTTTGCCCAGGGCGCACTGTCCTCAATTGCTTCATGCATAACATCATGTTTCAGTTCTTCAGAAGTACAAGCTCACCTATGTAAGCAGATTTTTGTCCGGGTTTGGAAGAATTGAGGCTGGGGTAAATAGAATCACCCCTCTGAAGGAAAGAATATTGGCCCGGAATTTGTGGTTGTAATACTGGAGAAATCGTCAGTGTTCGCTGTTATTTCACTGAAACTTCCACAAACTTTTGGTATCCACCACATGTGCAATTTAACACAGAGATCCAGAAGTTGCTGTCAGTGATTCTCTGTTGCTACACAGGGTGAGCTGTTGAAGACCATGCAGGTGAAAATCTTAGAAATCACTTCAATTGATGTTCACTTCCATGTTTCCACTATTAGTCTCACTGTGAAAACCTTTGGAAACATCACCCCTTGTTGAATGAGTTGTATTTGGGTTTTTATCTACCTACAGTGGTTAGCACTGCTGCCTCACAGTGCCAGGACCCCAGATTCGATTCCTGGCTTGGGTGATTGTCTGTGTGAAGTTTGCATGTTCTCCCCGTGTCTGCGTGGGTTTCCTCCAGGTGCTCCAGTTTCCTCCCACGGTTCAAAGATAGGGAAAATCAGGTATATATTTTGAGTTTTGGCAAGATACAACAAATCCAACTCCGATCCATTTGTAAGTGGTTAGCACTGTTGTCTCACAGCGCCAGGGACCCGGGTTCAATTCCCGGCTTGGGTCACAGTCCGTGCAGAGTCTGCACGTTCTCCCCGTGTCTGCATAGGTTTCCTTCGGGTGCTCCGGTTTCCTCCCACAGTCCGAAAGACATGCTGGTTAGATGTATTGGCCATGCTAAATTCCCCCTCAGTGCACCCAAACAGGCCGCTGGAGTGTGGCGACTAGGAGATTTTCACAGTAACTTCATTGCAGTGTTAATGTAAGCCTACTTGTGACACTAATAAATAAACTAAAGTACCAATGACAAATCGCTTGCATCAATGGCCACCTTGAATTGCTTAGCATAACTTGTTGTCGCCAAAACTGGTGTGGCGGATGACACAGTTTTCAGACTGTCAAATGCCTCCTGACATTCAGAGGTCCGCTGAAATTTCCTGCGCTCTTTCAACAGTTCAATCAGTGGAGCAACCATACTGTGAAAATGTGGCAAGAATTTCCAGTAGAAACCAATCATGCCCAGGAATCTCAGCACTCCTCTTCTCATTGACGGTATTGGGAACTCTATTTACAGATTCTGTGGGGTCACCTGTCCATGTCCAATTGTATGGCCTAAGAGCATGACTTGAGCTTTTGCAAATTGGCTTTTAGCCAAGCTTACCACCAAGCCAGCCTGCTGTAGTTGAACGAACAATTCCTTTGAATGTTCCAAATGCTCCTTCCTCGCCTGACTTAAAACCACCAGAACATCTATGTACACCACACAATTATTTAGTCGAGAAATGACCTTGTTGATTAGTCTTTGGAATGTTGCCAGTGCATTTTTCATTTCAAATGGCATGACGTTAATTTAATTGGGAGTGGCGCAGTGGTTAGCACTGCTGCCTCACAGTGCCAGGGACCCCGGGTTCGACCCCAGTCTTGGGTGACTGTCTGAATGGAGTTTGCACATTCTCCCCGTGTCTGCCTGGGTTTCCTCCAGGTGTTTTGGTTTCCTCCCACAGTCCAAAGATGAGCAGGTTAGGTCGTTTGGCCATGCTAAATTGCCCTTAGGGTCCAAAGATGTGTAAACTAGGTGGAGTAGCCGTGGTAAATGTGTGGGGTTACAAGGATAGAGTAGGGGATTGGACCTGGTTGAGATGCTCTTTCGGAGAGTCGGCGGAGACTCAATGGCCAAATGGCCTCTTTTTCCACTGTAGGGATTCAGTGGTTCACATTGCACCTGTTTCAGTTAAACAAATTAAGTGACAGTCATTTGTCCGTTTATTCCTCGGCAATGCCTTGACCAGTTAGAGTCACGTTTAAATTTCAAACAATATTTGGCAGTTATCTGTCAGTCACTATCAACTGGTGCACTCTCTATGGCAATGTTTCTACCAATCAGAGTCCACTTGTCAAACTACCAGTTCTCTCTTCTCATATAGTATAAATTTATCAATTTCCCTTGTGTTATATTCTGACTAATGTCCTGATGCGTGCAAGATGAAAAGTTTCAGCAAAATGATGGGGACGATCTTGAGCCTGCGTTCGTCATCCATGGGAATGCCGGCAGGGGCTGAATATCCGGCGAAACCAGAAGTCGCAAATCTTGCTGGCGAGATCGTGACTTCCGATTTTCACCGCCCCTCGCTGGCAACGTAATGGGCATGAACCTGATTTCAATGCATTTAAATGTATTTACATATGAGTAAAGAGCCCCGCCCTGGCGGTATATTGAGTCCCAGCCATATTTTCAAACGGCGCACACGTGATTCCGGCACTGACTGTTGTGGGGGCGAAGGGGTGGTGGGGGTGGGAGAAATGCAGCTCCAATTGGAGAGAGGGGGTGGGGGGTGTGGATGTTGGTTCGATTTGGGGGAGGTGGGTGAATGCCGACTCTTATTGGGGTAGGGGTGGGGGCGGGGGGTGTGAATGCCGGCTCCAATCAAGGAGTGCAGAGGCCATTGTGTGGTCTGACTGGGGCGCCCTTTAAACATGGTGCCCCGAATTCAGTGCAGCTGGTCTTAGCCGGTGTGTGAAAATCACCCAGGTGTTTTTTTGGTGACAATGTGGTAAGATCTGGAGAGAAAACCACGCCGTTTTTCTCACCGGAACCAACACCTGTGCCATTTTTTGGTAAGATTTCAGCGATACTTAGTGGATCTTCATGGCAGCTTCCTTGAAGGTCAGCAACAAACATCGTCACTTTTCCACTGACTGCAAAGTCAGCGCAAATCAAGAAATAAATAGAATGCTGAATTTCCAAGAAATGTACATGTTTAGTATTTATCGTATTTACCGTTAAAGATTTCAAGATAACTAAGGGATTGTGATAATATGGTGAAACAATCAGGGTGGCACAGTGGTTAGCACTGCTGCCTCACAGCGCCAGGGACTCGGGTTCGATCCCTGGCTTGGGTCACTGTCTGTGTGGAGTTTGCACGTTCTCCCCATGTCTGCGTGGGTTTCCTTCGGGAATTCCGGTTTCCTCCCACAGTGTGTGGGTTAGGTCGATTTGCCATGCCAAATTGACCCTAGTTTCGGGGGCAATTAGCAGGGTAAATATGTGGGGATAGGGTGGGATATGTTGTCGGTGCAGGGTCGATGGGCCAAATAGCCTCTTTCTGTACTGTAGGGATTCTATGATTCTATCTGAATTCTGTGATGTGATTTGATATCTCTGTTTTTAAGCTGTACCAATAGCTCTCCTGTGAAGGCAAACTAACGATTTGAATATTTATCATTTTATAACCATTACTTTGTCTCTTTAAGGCTGCCTATTTCTGCAAATAAAATCGGATCTGTGATCAATTAGAGGTAATTACTGTCAGTAAGTTTAGTCTGCAAATGGTCCACTGTTTGTGGATTTTTAGCTGCAGGTTAAAATGTCTTAAAAACAGCAAGAATCTTTAATCAACCTCTTCACTTTTGACACTTTGAAGTGTGATAGGTGCTCCCATAACCTTCATATGAACAAAGATGGATAGTTATATTACTTACTGAGGTGCTGCTAAAGTGGATTGATGCAATTTTTGCCAACCAAAAGTTGTCACCCCTGGGTATCAATTGGTTTCTGACTTCCATGCAGGTGCCTTGAGAGAATGTTCTATTAATGAGTTCGAGCTTGATCTTACTCGCCGTTCACACCACGCTCCCACTGCAGCGAGGTCGGGGCATTTGGCGCCCAGCCAAATCTCCGTTCACTGCAGCGGGACAGGAAAATCCCGCCAACGTGAAGGGCCGTAACATTCCGGCCTAATATATCTTGGGCGATAACATATAATAGACAATGTTGCATAAGTCAACCAGCTGATAGGCAGTTGGTGGCTTAGTGGTAATATCACTGGACCAATAATCTAAAGGTCCAGGCTACTGCCCTGGGGACAAGGGTTCATGTCCCATCACGGGAGCTCGAGTTTAAATTCAATTATTAAAGCTGGAAAGATAATCTGGATTATAGTTACATGAAACGATCATCAATTGCAGTAAATAAAACTCATCCACTTCACGAATTCCCTTTCGGGAAGGGAATCTGGCCTGCGTGTGACTCTGGATCCATAGCAACGTGGTTGACTCTTACCTGCCCTCTGACATGTCCGAGCAAGGGCACTGAGAGATGGGCAACAAATGCTGGCCTTGCCTGCCCAAAAAAGAGGAAAAAAACCCGATTGACATGAATAGGCAAGTTGCTGTCTGAAATTGTTTATAAATTAATCTTCATTTTTTTCCACATCTGAAAACTGGGAATTTGAAATAATTAACATTTTCACGTCGTAAAAATGGTTTGTATTGTCATAATAAAATAATTCTGGACATTCATTCAGGTCCTTTGTTTAAAAGAAATCTCAAGTCCATTGTAAGCTAAGACAGTATAATAGTGACATGTGGCCACTGTACTCCCACAGTGTTTAGAAAGATATATTTCCTTGTAACAAAGCTGCAGTGCTGTTGGGTTTAAGTACACAACAGGAAGTTTTGCAGCAATGTAGACTGTTTCAGAAACTGCTCTCCCCCCTGCCCCCAGCTCCATCCACCTTTTGAGACAATGCCAAAATGTCCTTAAATCATTTAAGATCCTTGTCAGTGTTTCCATCTCTAGTTCAAGAGTGGAAAAGAAGACAACCTGATAATGGACCAGTGCAATCAACTTCCCAAAGCTCCACATATCCTAATCAATCAGACATCCATCCTCCCCCTTGTGCTCCTCATTTTCGGAGGACAGCGCCATGAGACATTGCTGAAGGGCTGAAAGCGGCCCCAGGTCACACACAGGCCAACACAGAGAAAGCGAGTGCAAGAGAGCCTAATATAGAAGCAGACAGTGTACCAAGTTCAAACGGAGGCCTTCCATTGTTTAGCTCCTCATCTGGATGTGTGTGAGGAAAAGCTTGAAGAAATGACTTGGCCAATTTCAACAATCCTTTAAGAAAATATCGAACTGGATTCGGTGACGTGAGATTTCATGAATTACGTCCCTGAGGTAATTTTCCATGAATATAAAACTCCGCCTCTGAAGCATCAAAACAAACGTACAATCTACCATCTTCAGTTATATCCCACAGAAGATGCAATCGCTACAGTGCAGAAGGAGGTCATTCAGCCCATCGAGGCTGCACCAACAACAATCCCACCCAGACCCTATCCCTGTAACCCCACAGGGGTTAGTCCCCCTGACACTAAGAGACAATTTAACATGGCCAATCAACCTAACCCGCATACCTTCAGAGTGTGGGAGGAAACCGGAGCACCCAGAGGAAACCCAGGCAGACACGGGGAGAATGTGCAAACTCCACCATGGACAGCCACCCCGGACCAGAATTGAACCCGGATCCTTGGCGCTGTGAGGCAGCAGTGCTAACCCCCTGTGCCACCGTGCCTTCTGAACCACTCCATTCGGTATTTGATCAAATTCCTTTTTTAAAAAAAGGATAAGTGGTTTGGTACTAATTGTTTTTGTTGAGAACCTCTTCCACATTTGTGTGGAAAAGTTGTGTTCAATAATTGATCCCGTTTAACTTGTATCCCAGCAATAATTCCGAAAATAGAGACCTCGGCCCTTCTTTATTAAAGCTTTCATCAAAGCTAAAAGCGTTTTATTTTGGATCCCACGAAAACCCTTGCTCAGCCGGAGAGAAGGTGGAAAACATTTTGCTTTCTCTCCAGGGTATATTTCAGGACAGTCACTATTCATCAAAACTCTCGAATCTCGATGCCTCATACAAAAAGCAGAAAGCAGCTGAGCACAAACACAAATGCAACCACACCGAGGTGGCTGCATCTCGCCCCTTGATGTAAATTACTTGGAACTGATATGTTTATTCTGAAAAGAGAAAATGCCCAGCAGTTTAGGCAGCACTGGCTGAGAGAGAAACATCTGCGGACAGATGTTAATTGTGTTTCTCTCTCCACAGAGGCTGCCTGACCCGCTGGGCATTTCAGACATTTTCTGTTCCTGTCACAGATCTGCAGTATTTTGTTTTGCTATCAGCATTTATTATACTCGCTACTTTGTCATCTGAGGTTTCTCATATTTCATACAATCCCTACAGCGCAGAAGGAGGCCATTCGACCCATCGAGCCTACACCGACAACAATCCCAGCCAGGCCCTACATATTCCAGTAACCCCACGCATTTACCCCGCTAATCCTCCTGACACTAAGAGATAGTTTAGAATGCCCAAGCTACTTAACCCGCACATCTTTGAAGTATGGGAGGAAACCAGAGCACCCAGAGGAAACCCACGCAGTCATGGGGAGAACGTGCAAACTCCACCCAGACCCGAGGCCGGAAAGGTCCCTGGTGCTGTGAGGCAGCAGTGCTAACCGCTGTGCCACCGTGCTGCCCTTGGTGAACGACTTTACTTTTACTGGGGTTTATTAGTTGAACAACCAAATAAGAAAATAATTCGCAGTAGTAAATCCCAAATAGATCACATGGGATGGGCTTCCCTTGGACTATTGGTAAATCAGCCCAGAAATGGATTGTCTGTCCTTTATTCATCCTCATCTGTCCTTCTCTCCCTTTTCTCCAGCTTCCTCTCCCTCCTCCAAGGAGTTGTTGTATGGCAGTCTTCAGACAGAATAAAGGGGTACTGGTCTATCTAAGTAATACAACTGTTAACCGAGGACCATAGTTCGCTTATTGATCAACTCTTGATTCTAATAACGTCCCCAGTAGATTCTTCCTGGTCTATCCAGTTGGTAGTACGCCACAACCCCTAGAAACCCTAATGGGTTTAGGAAGGGATATAATGCACCCTAGAAGGAAAGCTGGGAGAACCAATAAGAAGCATGATTGCATTGCTGCTGGCCAGCTGGAACCCATTCGATGAAAGAGAGAAAGAAAGATACAGAAAAATACAACAAATAAGCCAGGCATGGAGTTGGGACTGAGTTGAAATGAGAAGAAGGTTTCTGGTCTGTCAGTACTTGATAGTAGGTTTGCAACCTGCGCTGCTGAGAACGATCGATAATGTGCGCATGGGTTTTTGATGAATTAAATGAAGATTTTTAGAAATCTGAAAATACAAATATCAATTTCTTATTCTGTAATTAGATTTTTGCATCCATTTCAATGAGGGTCTGGGCAGAAATTCAAAGCTGTTGTATTGTTTCTAGTAGATCTATGAATGCAGGACTCCTTCCGAGTGAGGAGGTTGCACTGACAACCACATCTGGTGTGGCCTGCATGGCATTTCATGCTGTGAAGGATGCTCGTGTGTGATGGAAGCCTCTGAACTGATGCTGTTGCAATGGCACTTGGTCTACCAGCTGATTTGGCACTGTTATCAAACTAGGGCCCAGCAGGTCCATTCAAGATATTCACTCGTCACTCACCATTGATCTGCAAATGGAGTTCAGCACTCACGTTATTTAAAGGGCCACTTGTAGATAAGGCAACTTAGAAGAACTATTGCCAATGCTATGTCTCTGGAATTACTGTTAAGTGTTTCTGGAGGTGACGTTCTGAGTTCATGCATTTAGCAGGGTGTGTAGTTGTCTCGTGACAGGAAGGCTAGAGGATTTGGTGACCTGTTCACACAGACAGCGACAGATAGGGGGACTGCAGTTACATTGACCTTTAGGTCTGCAGCACAACAGGGAGATGGAGCAGAAGCTGTGGAGAAAACAAGTTCTCTGCATTGTCTTCTGCCATTTCTGTGTTAAACTTCTCTGTGCTCCTTGACACGGAGAGGATATTGTCAGACAGGTTAGCCATCGCACCCTCAGTGTGCATCCTTATCAGAATTCTTGTACGCTGCCTTATTTAGGTCCTAATCTTAGTTTCTGATAGGAGAAGCCGTCTGCAGTCTCATCATTTGGTGAGCTGTCATACAAACTGGGCTGCAGCCCATTCCTGGCCAGTGATTCACCACATGCTTCTCCCAAATCAATGCTTCCCTCTAAGCTACATTCAGTGTCAGTTTGAGCTGAGGGCTGTGAGTGACCCATTCCTTTGAGGGTTATCCTTAAGGGTCCTCTGCCATTGTCCACACACCCCTTCTCCCTCCCCACCCGTGCAGATTGCATTTCCTTTCCTGTCGCCTCCATGAGGAAGACCTCCAGCGCTACAGCTGTGAACCTGGGAGTCCACTTTCTGCGTTGGTCCATTTTCCTTCTTCTGAACTGCAGCATTAGAGTTCAGCAGTCTTCCTTTAATGGGGACAGACTGCCTTTAAGAAAAGCAGGCTAACCATACCACATGCCCTCAGCACATGCTGCTCGACCCCCTGTTGCCTGTGCAGGCCGCCGGTAGCCCTAATTGGAACAATGCTCCAATCAGATCAATGAGGCTGGGGTGCCAAATTCATCTGCTGCCTACCTCCATGGACAAAGGGCAAGTCTTGAATCACAGTCCCATGCCCAAAAATAAATGCATAGATCAATTTCTGGCACCTCCATCTGACTAAATGAAAGGAAGTTTGTTTCCACAGATTTGTGCCTAGATTCCACTCTGGGTGTAATTGGTTAAAGTGATGTAAAAGATTGGGGGATTTTAAAATATTGGCGAGCCACGCCCAGCCACTTACGCTGGTGTTCACCCACAATTCTTTCATGTTGGTTCAAGCTTCAATTCACCTCAATCAGACCCCAACCACAAAAATGAATATCTCCTCCCCCTAAATCTACCAGGTCACCTTTGTCAAATTCATCAATTGCGCTAGTTGGGGAATGTTTTGCCATTGCCATTATGTCAATTAATTGTGATTTTATTTTATTTATTATTGTCACATGTACAAGTATACAGTGAAAAGTATTGTTTCTTGCGCACTATACAGACAAAGCATACCATACATAGAGAAGGAAAGGAAAGAGTGCAGAATGTAGTGTTACAGTCATAGCTCGGGTGTAGAGAAAGATCAACTTAATATATGGTCGGTCCATTCAAAAGTCTGACGGCAGCAGGGAAAAAGCTGTCCTTGAGTCGGTTGGGACATGCCCTCAGACTTTTGTATCTTTTTCCCGACGGAAGAAGCTGAAAGAAAATGTGTCTGGGGTGTGTGGGGTCCTTGATTATGCTGGCTGCTTTTCTGAGGTAGTAGGAAGTGTAGACGGAACCAACGGATGGGAGGCTGGTTTGAGTGATGAACTAAGCTTCTGACCATTCACAGTCTTGGTCAGAGCAGGAGCCATACCAAGCTGTGATACATCCAGAAATGATGCTTTCTATGGTGCATCTGTAAAAGTTGGTGAGAGTTGTAGTGAAAATTTGAAGTGTAATCTAACCAGACTAATTTTAAGTGAATTCTGGTGCCCTCAAGGAAAGAGTTATGATTCCATTTACCAGCCTTCATTCACCTATTCAATCAAATGCTAAATATTAACATGGTTTCTGCCTCAGCCACTAACCCTGGAAGTGATTTCCACAGCCTCACAATATTTCCCTTGTTCTACGTTAAATCATGCACTTAATTATGTATCCATGAATCCTGTTGAATGTGGTCAGTTAAAACTGTGTTGAGACTGCCCAAAATCATTTTTGTAGACTGGTATGGAAGACAAAGAACACTATCCATCATGTGTCAGATTCAAACTTCAAGCCCCAAAGCGTAAAGATTTTAACTCCCTGACTCGTTTGATATCAGAAATATTGATTTCTAAAGCTATGTTAAACAGATGAAAAGTAATCATAGTCCCAGAGGAACATCGGCTGTTCTCCCCTTTTGAGGGGGAACTGACTGTTGGTGATTTGATCTGAGGGTCACTGCACCTCAGGCGTGGGGCAAGGTTGAGAAGTTGGGGCCTTCATGGATAGCCTCAGCTAATATAGGAATTGAACCCATACTGTTGACAGCGCTGCATCACAAAGCAGCCACCCAGCCAACTGAACTAAGCAACCCCCCCGGTAATGAACTGCAAATTAACATGCATTTATCCAGTGCTTATGGGAATGGAAGCCAAATTCAGGATGAAAGTAGCTGGACAGGTGACTGAAGGCTTGCATCATGGACAAAATGTAGGTGTTCCTTTTACAGACCACGATTAGTATGTTTGTATATAAACAGTGTGTGTTTTCTTACCCTCAGAGTATCTATACTAATTAAATAATTCCAGCAGCAAGCTTTTATGAGTTTAAGAAAAAAGGTTATTTATTCTTACATTTATCACAAGTTTAAAACAATGTCTCGCTCATTGATCTCACAAATCCCCTCACAGACACCAAGATTAGACACAGGTGAGACATGGGACGTGTTTAGTTTCTCAGATGTTATTGATGCTTTGAACAAGAAGCAAGGGTCTTAGAAAGCAAACGATTCTCAGCAGGCTGTGAGGTCACTTGATGGCGAATTTCTAGGAGGTTGTTTCTCAAATAAACTTGAAGCTGGAACAGGTTGGGGGAATATTTCTCTCTGCTAGGATCTTCCACATTCAAGTTATTCCTGTTTATTATCTTCACTGCTTGGATTACTTGCACTTGTTCGATGGCTTTGGGTCAAACTCGCTGGGCGGAATTTTCTGATCTTTTTTTCGAAGTGTCAACTAAGGCAAGAAAAGCAGAGTGTAGCCTGCCGGCTGCACTGCCAGTTTTCCCGCCATATTTTTTCCGACACTTTGGGGGGAAAAAAGTGAAGAGGCAGATCCCACAACGTCCCAGAACTTTAGGCTTTTAAAAGACCTATTCCAAAAAGAATTAATAAAATGGAACATTCCACAAAAACACCCCATGCCACGGAACCCCCACCCCAAGTCCCCCATCACCGAAACCCCCTTGGCACTGCCCCCAGTACCCAGGCATGACCCTAACCCCCGGGAGCTTAGTGGCTCTGTGCTCACCAGGTGCATGTTGTGGCAAACCTGTTGTGATTCACATTGGTGTGTCCTCACACCGATGTGAATGGACAGTCTAACGTGGGAGGGGGGAGCAATCAGGCTTATGGGGCGGCAAGGTGGCACAGTGATTAGCATTGCTACCTCACAGCGCCAGGGACCTGGGTTCAATTCCCGGCTTGGGTCACTATCTGTGCAGAGTCTGCACGTCCTCCCCGTGTCTGCGTGGGTTTCCTCCAGGTGCTCCAGTTTCCTCCCACAGTCTGAAAGATGTGCTGCTTAGGTACATTGACCATGCTAAATCCTCCCTCAGTGTACCCGAACAGGCGCCGGAGTGTGGCGACTAGAGGATTTTCACAGTAACTTCATTGCAGTGTTAATGTAAGCCTACTTGTGACACTAATAAATAAACTAAACTTTAAGGCATAAATGCCTGAAATGCATATTCAAGCAGATGTCAATGGGGATCCGACTTTAAAGCAATTTGGGGGGGGAATGGTGGAAGATGGGGGACAACTAAGAAATGCCAATGGCATAAAAGCTGAAAACAGGGTACGAAAACCCCCCTCTCTGTCTGCAGTCATGAGCCGAGTTTTAAAAGCAGACAGCAAAGATGATTCCATCATCATGTGACCTCCACAAGTTCAAACTCTTTTTTTCCATACAAAGAGTGGCGTGTATATTGTCTTCAATCGTCCTGTGTTGTAATCTGACACCTTGAGATTCACTCAGTCCAGTTCGGATGAGGGAAGCCAGCACAATACAATGGAAGGTTGATAGGATCCATTTCACATCCAACTTACACACATTGAGTTTCTATGTCCCCCATGTCCAGGGTGAAACAGAGTCAGGTCGGCTGGCATTCTATAGTTCTTTTGTGTTGATCCATCCTGAAGCAAAGGGTTATGTGTGGATGTCCAGGTTTAGTTAGCTATTTGCTGTCTGAAGCTCAAAGTGCCAAAGGGCACACAATTTACAGCAGCATTTTAATAGTCCATTTGTGTCCAGATTTTAAAAGGTATTGGCTAAAAGTTAATTCACTGGGATCTGCCATTTGGTCAAAAATATGGAGTCAAAACAATGATAAAATGGAAATGTGTGGATTTCATAATGTTGAAACGATGATGCTGAAACGTTACCATTTTCTGATTATAATATTTTTAGGAGGATTAGAATAGGTAAGTAAGGAGGTGGGGAAGGAATGGCATTCTTAGCGAAAGAAGGAATCACTGTTATAGCAGGAAATGATCCACACGAAGGAGATTCAGTATGATTAAAGATTTAAACAGAATGGGCTGTTACATTAGTGGGATTGTAGGACAGATCCTCTAAATGTGGGAGGGAAACATAAGAGGAAATCTACAGATGGATCTGACTGATGAATGGGAATAATGAAATGATTGTTTTGAGACTATATGCTTTTGACAGAGGAAGTGAATGGAGGAAAGGAAATTAAATTCTTACGGTTTGCAGGAGGATGCCCGGGATGTGGATCTGGGTGGGGGGTGGGTGCTGGGGAAGGAGGTGGGGCATTGTTTGAAAGGCCAGATTCAGATCACGAGGAGCTACAAAACGGGAGGAGATTGCAGTGGGACAAGACCATGGAATGATTTGAAGACAATGATGAAGATTAATATTTTAATGTATTTTGTGACAGTGAGCCAGTGTGGGTCAAAACTGATGGACAAACAAGATTTACTGTGGAATAGGATATGAGCAACTAGAATTTTGACAAATTAGAGTTCACAAAAGACAAAGTTAATAAAGTAATTGGAATACTTGAGTATCATGGTGACAGTAAAATGCCTTTAGTGCAATTGCTTGTAATAGTGTATCTGTTTTGTAAACGCCATGGGTGAAACTTTCGACACGATGGCACAGTGGTTAGCACTGCTACCTCACAGTGCTTAGTAATGCTGCCTCCCAGTGCCTGGGACCCAGGTTGATTCCTGATTTGGATCAGTGTGTGTGTGGAGTCTGCACGTTCTCCCTGTGTTCGCGTGGGTTTCCTCTGGGCGCTCCACTTTTCCTCCCGCAGTCTGAAAGACGTGTGGGTTAGGTGCATTGGCCATGCTAAATTCTCCCTCAGTGTAGCCGAACAGGCGCCGAGTGTGGTGACTAAGGGATTTTCACAGTAACCTCATTGCAGTGTTAACGTAAGCCTACTTGTGACACTAATAAATAAACTTTAAACTTTTCCTCCCCCTCTGCAGTGAGTTTCACAGCGGCGGGTGGCGGTGCGCTGCTCGCTGGACGTGGGATCTTACGGTCCCGCTGCTTTCAATGGGGTTTCCCATTGAATGCACCCCTCGCCGTTGTGAAACCCATGCCGGGGGCGCACCATTGTCAGGACTGTGAGATCCCACCGGCGTAAACACCAGCAAGATTTCAGCACATAACTGCAGCATTATTTGACAGATGTCATTTTGCAGGTTTATATATTTTGGCTTCCAGTTTATAATAGAGCAAATTCTATTTAGGGAGTTATTAACAATAGAATAAAACATATTAGTGTAGGATTATTATTGCATTGGTAAAAATTTGCAGTTGTAATACGAGAAAGGAGCGGTGAAAGTGGCAGCTGAAGTTTTGACATTATTTGGAATATAAAAAGACTGAGCATCATACTGTCCCAAATGGTTACTCATTCCCAAACTGCTTTTTAGATATTTGAGTAGTTGTTCAATTCTATCACAATATGCATTTGTCAAGTTTGTTAATGATTTTCTAGAACTCTAGAATTAAAGGAGAAATGCTCAGAACTACCTACTGTAGATATTGGCGTCTAAGTCAACCTATGAAGCCTCGAAGTCCCTCCGGAAATGAGGGTCAACTTATATGCCGATTAGAAAAGTGAATTGCCGGCAAGGTTGCCATTTTGAAATGGTGTTGACACCGGATGCAAACAGCATTCGACTCCCACTCATATTCACAGAGAATCCTGTAGCCGTCACACTCTGGTGCCTGTTCGGGAACACTGAGGGAGAATTTAGTATGACCTATGCATCTAACCAGCACGTAAAGTTTATTTATTATTATTTGTTAGTCGCAAGTAAGGCTTACAATGAAGTTACTGTGAAATCCCGGTAGTCGCCACACTCTGGCACCTGTTCAGGTTAATGCACCTAATCAGCACATCTTTCAGACTGTGGGAGGAAACCGGAGCACCCAGAGGAAACCCACACAGACACGGGGAGAACATGCAACCTCCACACAGACAGTGACCCAAGCCGGGAATCGAACCAGGTCCCTGGTGCTGTGAGGCACCAGTCGTAACCACAACCCAACTTACACAAATATCTATCCAATTTTCACTTAAAGTTTCCCAGTACATAGAATCCTGACAGTGTAGAAGGAGTCTGCACTGACTCTCCAAAAGAGCATCCCACCCAGATTCTCCCCTCCTCCCTATCCCTGTAACTTCACACATTTACTATGGCAAATCCACCTAACCTGCACATCATTGGACTGTGGGAGGAAACAGGAGCACCTAGAGGAAACCCACGCAGACACGGGAAAACACGCAAACTCCACACAGTCACCCAAGCTCGGAATCAAACCCGGGTCCTGGCACTGTGAGGCAGCAATGCTATCCACTGTGCCACTGTGCTCCAGTTTCCTCCCACAGTCTGAAAGACATACTGGTTAGCTGCATTGGCCATGTTAAATTCTCCCTCAGTGTACCCGAACAGGCACCGGAGTGTGGCAACTAGGGGATTTTCACAGTAACTTCATTGCAGTGTTAATGTAAGCCTACTTGTGTCACGAATAAATTTAAGAAAACACGGCCCATATTGCTGCTTGATCCATTTTGCCAAGTTATAAGGTACCAGGAAATAAAACGTGCATTTTTGGGGTGGAAAATTGAGGATGATTGCTATGCAAGGATAGAGTATTGCAGTTGCAAAGGGAGGTGGGGAGGAAGGGGAATTGATTTATATGCCAAGTTTTTGGGAGAGCAAAAAAATTGAGGTGATTCATATTCCGCAGTATTGCAGTGTTAACATAAGCCTACTTGTGACACTACTAAATCAACAGAAACATATATATTAGATATCATGTGATCTGTTCCAGGATGAAGGGAAAACCAAGGCATTAACAATGGGGAGGATTTCCTGACCCTTCTTGCCGGCGGGACTTTCTGGTCCTGTTGAAGGTGACCCCCTCCCCGTGGCGGGTTCCCTGCCAGTGGGATGGGTGAGCCACAAAATGCCCTGTAGACTTCAGCGCAACCAGATGATCCCGCCAGAGTCCAATGGCGAATCACCTCCAGCACCGGAAATTATACCATGAGGAAGGCACAAAATCTCGCCCAATGTGGGCGTCTAAACTGGGAAGAGCAACAGGAGAAAGTTGGTCTCTGAAAGGGTGATGCAATGAAAGAACTGTCTTGGACAGGTGAGATTAAAAGCCTTGTTCTGCAGAAAGATTGAAGCACACAACCTGTAAATATCCTTCATCTTGGGGTTGATTTGACCTGTCAGAATTGGAGAATATATGTAATGATGCACAATATACAATGGGGGAGAATTTCTGAGGACTTTCTCCCATTCTTCCATTTTAATGATGGCAAAACACCTGAAGAAGCAATATAAACTGACACTTCTTGTCATTTATGATTCAGAACTCCTGCATATATTTATATATATGTATACATTTTTTTAAGTGATTGACTAGTTGCCTTCCCTGTAGTCTATTTCCATTGTAGAAACTGTTTGAACGGATTGTTTAACTTAAGGCAACGTGCATCGAATTTTGTGCTATTTTGATCTAACACCTCCTGTGAAGTATCTCCCGCTGTGTTATAAAGCCGAAATTTAATCCAGCGACACAACAAGAGATGCCTCTTACTGGAGCAGCACCCCGGAACATAAATGAGATTGGAAAGGACAGATCTGCTTTTCCTCCTACTGCACTGAAGCAAGGGGCACTGCAATTCCTTTTAATAAAAAAAAATGTCATTTCAATTAGAGTATCAGGTGGCAGACTTCCTTTCTCCCCCCCAAGGCAGGTTTATGGTAGTTAATGGAAGGAAAGACACAGATGATTTTACAATTATATGTATGTATGCACAAATGGTAGTGCTGTGTATCTATCTTTGAAGGATTGATTTTGATTCTGTGCCAATTATCAATGCCCCACAAATAGTCAACGGTTATATAAAGACCATTCGAAATTCTTTCATGGGCAATATTTAATTTTTAACGCAAAGTAACACACTGCACTGCTGTGGCATAGTGAGAAACAGGAGCTGGGGGACACCCAGCAATTGCTTCACCCTAGAGACAGAGAGCAGCTTACATATTTTTTTCTCCCATTCATTCGACTTATTTCCATATTGATTTAATTCCGTATTAATTTGATATCTTGACATAATGATCTATTGGAAATTGACAGCAGACCTTTAGGGATAAGATTCCACCCCCCCACTCCCCCCCACCCCCAATGCAGGTAATTAGCTTGAGTCAGGGGTTGGATATGGTGCTATGGCCGGAGCAGATGTACTTGGTGGAGCTGATGGTTTTGCGAGAGATAGGTGGAAAAAAAGCCGGTGAAAGCCATAGAGTTATGGCCATGAGTCTGAGACATACAAACCAATGAACAAACATACGAATTAGGAGCAAGAGTAGGCCCCTCAGCCCCTCAAGCCTGCTCCGCCATTCAATAAGATCATGGCTGACTTGATCGCAACTTCAAACCCACATTCCTACCTAACCCCGGTAACCTTTCACCCCACCCCCTCCCCTTAATCAAGAAACTATCTAGCTCTGCCTTAAAAATATTCAAAGCTCTGCTTCCACTGCCTTTTGAGGAAGAAAGTTCCAGAGACTCATGGCCCTGTGAGAGAAAAGATTTCTCCTCATCCCTCTCTTAAAATGAGTGACCCTTTATTTTTTAAACTGTAACCCCTAGTTCTACATTCTCCCACAAGAGGAAATATCCTCTCTACATCCACCAGGATCTGAAAGCTTTTGACTAAATCGTCTCCTACTCTTCCGAGCTCTTGTGTATACAACCTAACCTCTCCAACCTTTCCTCATAAGGTGACCTGCCTATTCCTATTATTAATCCAGTAAACCTTCTCTGAACTGTTTCTAATTCATTTACATCTTTCCTTAAATACACATCTATTATGTTGTGCAATTCTGTGCTCAACATCATAGATGTGGTCTCACTAATACCCTGTACAACTGAAGCATAACCTTCCTACTTTTATAAATCAATTCCCCTCACAATAAATGATAACATTCTATTATCTTTCCTAATTACTTGCTGTACCTGTATACAAACTTTTTATGATTCATGCACTAGGGCACCCAGATCCCTCTACATCTCAAGATTTCTGCAATCTCTCACCATTTAGATAACAAGCTTCCTTTTTATTCTTCCTGCCGAAAGTGACAATTTCACATTTACCCACATTATACTCCATTTGCCAGAGTTTTGGACACTCCCTTTGTAGCCTCCATATGTCCTCTTCTCTATCTTTGTGTTCTCAGCAAGAGGTAAAAGGGTAGTTGAAACTTAAAACAATTGTGATCACCAGAGAAAAAGTATTAGGAAAACTAGTGGGACTAAAGGCTGACCACTTCTCTGGCCTGAATTCTATGGTCTTTACTGAAGTGGCTGCAGAGATAGTGGATGCAGTGGCTGTAATCTTCCGAAAGGTTCCTGTGTGCTTGCTGTGTGCTAAGTGGGACTTTAAAAACGACATTCGGATCACTGAAGCACTGAGTTGATGGTGGACGGGTGAATTATAGGACGCCTGCCAGCAATATGTCATGGAGCCCATGCCTACCTTCTTTCTCTTCTAAGTCCTGCACTATATGGTGTAAAAAGCTGCCATTGCCATTGGTGGGTTCAACGTCGTTTTTCCCATCCGGCATCAGAGGATTGGAAAACCGCAAATCTAACACCATTCTTCAAGAATGGGTTGGGGGCGGGGGGGGGGGGGGGGGGCGGGGGGGGAGGGGTTTGGGGCGGGCGGGGGGGGGGTTGGGGCGGGGGGGGGCTGGAGTGTGGGGGGGGTGCAGGGGGGATGGTGACAGAAGCGGAGTGGGCCACTTAGTCAAAGGTTTGCCTTTGGGAAAATAGTTGAATCTACTGTGTAGTGTAGTCATTGGTTGATCGAATAGAAATGCTGATGAGTGATATGTAGACAATGATGTATCAGTGAACTCAGCAGTCATGTTCTAAACTTGAGAGATAGAGACAGACACACTGTACTGAGGAGAGACATACCTAATCTGGAACCTGCTTATATACAGTGCGAATAAACCAATTTATAGCAAGTACCAAAGTAAGATTACAGTCTGTCTGGGGGAGATAGGTCACGCATACCAGAAGCCAAGAACTGTACCAAGAGTACATCAAGCATGTTGGCAATGCGCAGCACGTTATTAAGAAGCTGGACATGTAGAAAATCAAAATACTATCAGGCCAGGTCAACAGCCCTGATTTAACCGGCACGGCCGCCCTGAATTCGGGGCGGGCGAGGCTCACAGAACGGCATTCCCCGTTGGCCTTGGGTGCGATCTTACAAGCTTCAGGCGGCCGTGCCGGTAAAATCAGGACCAAAGTGTCTATCTTAAAGGAAAATCATATTCGCCAAATTTACTCCAGTTCTTTGAGGCTGTAACAAGCAGGTGGGTGAAGGCGAATCTGTAGGTGTTGTGTGTTTGGATTTCCAAAAGGCATTCGATAAGATGCCACACAAAAGATAATTACCCAGGGTAAGAGCTGGTGTTGGGCGTGATTCACTAGCATCAACAGGAAACAGAGTCGGGATTAATGGGTCATTTTGGGTTGGCAACTATAACAAGTGGAGTGCCACAGGGATCAGTGCTGGGGCCTCAACTGTTTATGATCGATATTAATGACTTAGATGAAGTGTTACAACGGGCAAGATTTTTTCCGATTGCGGCAAAATCTGATGTCAAGTGGGAGAAGCGGCACTGAGTCTGCTGACAGCAAAGGCAGCTTTTTACACCATATAGTGTGGGACTTAGAAGAAAAAAAAAGTAGGCATGGGTCCCATGACATATCGCTGGCAGGCGTCCTATAATTCACCCAC
Source organism: Mustelus asterias (assembly GCF_964213995.1). NCBI lineage: Eukaryota > Metazoa > Chordata > Chondrichthyes > Carcharhiniformes > Triakidae > Mustelus > Mustelus asterias. The sequence continues at coordinate 53,451,971 of NC_135821.1, read as the reverse complement.
AATGCCATCAACTCAGCGCTTCAATGATCCAAGTGCCATTTTTAAAAGCTGCCTCATTGCACAGCGAGCACACCAGAAAACATTCTTCATCCAGCTGCACCGTCTGGCACCCAACCTGCACCACCCTGGCAGCCTTGGCATCAAATTGGCATCCCCTGGCATGGCCCTCTCTCCACTGGGCACGGTGCTCACCTCCAAGCTCCCCTCAGAGTTCAAATCATCCGGTGCATGCCTTCTGAGACCAGTCGTGCATCACGCTGCCGTGAATGTATTTTGGGACGTGGGGGCATGATTCCGACATATCGGCCCAATAACGATAAGCAAATGTATTCAAATTAGATTCCCGATGTTGAACGGTGGGAAGTGTGGCCTGCCACTGACAGCCGAGGGGATGATCACTTCCTGCTTTTACTCCGACCTGAACCACGACCTTGGCCTTTTCACGATATTTTCTGCTCTCGTTGCCAAACTCGCCCGACGCAAACGGGAGCAGAATATCCCGGCCAAAGAGTCTACACAGGGATAGGTTCAGTGGAGTGTCAAAAATTTGGCAGATGGAGTATAGTGTGGAAAAATGCCAGTTTGTCCACAAGAAGAATAGAAAAGCAGGATATCATTTAAATGGAGAGAGACTGCAGAATGCTGCAGGAGAAAGGGATCTGGATGTCCTTGAATCATAAAATATTAACATGCAGGTGCAGCGGGAAGAGAAATGGAATGTTGGTCTTTATTGTAAAGTTAATGAAGTGTGAAAGTGGGGAAGACTTCTTTACAGGTATGTGTGAGACTACATCTGGAGCACTGTGTACAGATTTGGTCTTCTTACTGAATCAATAATATACTTGCATTGGAAGCAGTTCAGAGAAGGTTCACTAGGGTGTTTCCTGGGATGAGGGGTGTTATGAGGAAAGGTTGAGCAGGTTCGGCCTATATACATTGGAGTTTAGGAGAATGAAGGGTGGTCTTATTGAAACATATAAGATTCTGAAGGAACCTGACAGGATTGATGCAAAGAGGAAGTTTCTCCTTGTGGGGGAACCTCGAATTAGGGGACACAGTTTAAAAATAAGGTGAAGATGAGGAGGAATTTCTTCTCTCAGTTGATCATTAGTCTTTAGAATTCTCTTCACCAGAGAGGAGAGCGGCTGGGGAAATATCTAAGGCAGGTCCGCCACTGCATGGCTGGAAAATCCTGGCCTATGTAATGCTGCTCTCAGACAATAACTCATTGAGGAGAGATTCTCATGTATGTTCCCTCCTCAATGCACCAACAGCCCCTCCATCCATCTAACCTCGTCCTCAACTACTGCCTCAATATCATTAGCCCAGCTTCACAGGTGTGACCGTTATGTGATGAAGAATATCAAGGCTAACAGCAAATGGAGAGAAAAATGGTTTACTAAACCCAGATACATTTTTTTTGTTCACTCGTGGGACATGGGCGTCGCTGGCTGGCCAGCATTTATTACCCATCCCTAGTTGCCCTTAGAGGGCAGTTGAGAGTCAACCACATTGCTGTGGCTCTGAAGTCACATGTAGGCCAGACCAAATAAGGACAGCAGATTTTCTTCTGTAAAGGACATTAGTGAACCAGGTGGGTTTTTCCGACAATCGGCAATGGTTTCATGGTCATCAGTAGATTCTTAATTCCAGATACTTTTTTATTGAATTCAAATTCCACCAGCTGCCGTGGCGGGATTCAAGCCCAGGTTCCCAGAACATTAGCTGCGTTTTTGGATTAATAGTCTAACGATAATACCACGAGACCATCATTTAATAATTATTACGCAGAATATTAGAAAACCAAACATCCCTTCCTAACAATGATGTGGATGTACCTACATGACATGGACTGCAGTGATTAAGGAAGGCAGCTTACCACCACCTTCTCAAGGACAATTAGGGATGGGCAATAAATGTAGGCCAAGCCAATGACACCCATATCTCGGTGAAAGAATTTAAAAACTGCAAAGCTTCTCCTTAGGCTTCACAACAAACTTTTCAAGCTGCACTTAGAATACTGAGTACAACTCTGTTTCCACTCCTTCCTAAGGTATATCTGAAATGTTACAGAACCCAAGCGTCACGACTGAACCCAACTCTATTGCAGAGAGATTACGAGAGAAGATTACCACAGTGGAGGAGAGTCAATGGATGGGTTTTGCCCATTTTGTGCAATTGCCAAGATCAAGTTTGCTCCCTTATTACCTGAAGAGTGTTAAGAGGCAATTTCACTGAATTACAAATATAAAGACATTGAGATACGTCAGATTATTTATGTTCGGTAAGGGTGTCAAGGAGTATGGAACTTAAGCGGGTAAATGAAATTGTGGCATGATTAATAATGAGGTGCCCTTGTATCTTTTCCTGTCCTTTTCTCATTAATTACATTGAGTAATTCTATGTAGTGACAGCAGTCCCTTTTTTTGAATAGTGTCACAAGTAGATTTACATTAACACTGCAATAAAGTTACTGTGAAAATCCCCGAGTCGCCACACTCCAGCACCTGTTCGGGCACACTGAGGGAGAATTTTAGCATGGCCAATGCATCTAACCAGCATATCTTTCAGACTGTGGGAGGAAACTGGAGCATCCGGAGGAAATCCATGCAGACACGGGGAGAACATGCAGACTCCACACAGACAATGACCCAAGCTGGGAATTGAACCCGGGTCCCTGGCGCTGTGAGGCAGCAGTGTTAACCACTGTGCCACCATGCTGCCTTTGCTGAACACAGCACATCACCTTTCCTCACCAAACATTGAATGCAAAGATGAGTTATACTTCAATTATTCTGTAAAGCAACCACTGGCATGCAACCCCTAGATTTCACGATGAATTATAATTAAATTAAATGTTTTGGAATTCTTGCAGACGATTTCTTTTGTGCTTTTCCTCTGTCTGAGTTTCATTAGAATGTGGCTTTCTCTAATCTTCCAATCCTCACATTAATATATAAACTGTGCAGTGATCTGAAATACTTATCTCTTCATAAAAATGTTGCTGACAATCAAATTCTCTCCCGAAATTTGAAGAATAGAAACAAAGGAAAAGGTTTTATTTATAGCCACACGTTCTGACCTCTGTCAGATGGATTTGACTCCAGCGCAGAGGTAAAAGGGGACTTGACAGAACTGTAATAGTCAAACTGACTGGTCACACATCTGCTCAGGTAGCTGATAATGTTGGATCATTACTTGTGCTGAGGTGTGAGTGTTAACAGCAGCACCTATAATCTACTGGCAACTGGGGAAGTACTGGTGTAATTACAAAGGAAATTTAAACTGCAGGTGTAAACTGATATCGAACCATTCTACCCACTAGAGTAATACTGAGTATTAACCACTGCCACTGCCTGACATCTTTCACTTCTCAATGTCCTTCACAGCTTTCAACTTACATGTATTTCCTCCTCTCTTGTGCCCTCCACTAGGCACACAATGGCCTGAATGTTTCAGATGGTGGATGTAATGATGTACTTTCAGAGGTTGTGTTAGTGGATTTATATAGTGTTCTACAGGAGTGCCAAGTCTGCAACTGATTTGAGAATACCTCTGCCTAAGAGAGCACACCTCACCCTGGGGTGATTCCCCACTCTGCGTCCTGATTTGTCACAGTAAGGAGTCTAACAACACCAGGTTAAAGTCCAACAGGTTTATTTGGTAGCAAACGCCACTAGCTTTCGGAGCGCTGCTCCTTCGTCAGATGGAGTGGAAATGATTGGTCACCCAGACCACGTGACCCTGACTCTGCTGTGTTGTCTCTAAAGGGACAATTGTCACATCCCTCCCCCTTTAACTCTTTCGCACAATCTTCAATAACTAATTTCTAGTTCTAAATTCTAACTATGTACTTGAGTTGGACAATTGGATTTTTGAGGGGGTTTCCTGACCCTTGTCAAGCGGCGCAATTCTGTTTGGGATGCTTCCTGAGGTTCAGCATCGACTGCAATGATGGATACCTCTTCATGTACAGGTAATTCATCATTGCAAAAGAGATATTACTTATATCTATAACCGATCGATCAGGTAACCCAGTGTTTATGAGTTTGGAAACATTTCTTGATGGCACAAGAAATGGCTGTTGGAACATCTCTCTATCCTCAAGTGGCCCATGTATTTATAAACAGTGCGTCGTTATGAACATCCACTTGGTACGAAAGGGGTCCAGTCTTAGAGACAATAATTCCAGGGATCCAACTTGATCCACTCCCGAAGTTTCTCACATATACCATTTAATTTACCATTAGTGATTGTGATGTGCTATGTGAATCATGGCTTGCTTTCTGATTGCTTTGGCTGATCTCCACCCTCCCTGGCAAATCTGGAAACATGAGGCTCAGTCTCATTCTGAGACGACGTCTCATTAGCAGTAGTTGTTGCATGTGGAGTGGTACAATAGCTAAGGAGGAATCATGAGATTTTAGTCTCCAAGGTTCCTCCTGAGAGTTTCTTTCGGCCTGACTTGAACGTTTGCACCATTGGGAGCGGTGAAGTTTTGGAACTCAGCACTTGTGAATATGGTTCCATTGTCTAATACCATGACATCAGGTAATCTGTGAGTGGAAAAACATTGGCATAATCTTTCAATGGTAGAATGTGATGTAGGAGACTTCACATCAAAAATGTCCATCCATTTACCATGTGCATCAATCACGAGCAAAAACATTGTGCCCAGGAATGGACCAACTTAATTGATATGGATTTGTAGCCATGGTTGGCGGGGCCATTCCCAAGGGGAAAGTGGAGCTGTGGTAGGCAACCTTTGTTGCAGTTGGCACTGTTGACAGTGCTTGACTAGCTTCTCAATATCAGCATCAATACCAGGCCACCACACACATGACTCCTGGCAAACATCTTCATCTTACAGATGCCAGAAAGAGCACTGTCTAATTCAGCTAAGAGCAGCTCTCTGCCAGGGACAGGAATGACTAGTTTTGCTCCCCGGAGTATGATGGCAACCTGACAACGAAATTAATTCTTGTGGGTAAAGAGTGGTTTCATTACCTCGGAAACTGGCTCATTTACCATCTTCTAATGATTTTGTCTCTCACTTTGAACAGAAGGGGAGCTCGATTGGTCTGGTTCCTGATCTGCTTTGCCAAGACTGGCAAAGTGTCTAAAGAATTTAATGCCATGATGATTTCTTGTGATTCTGGAGGACATGTGATACTTTCTTACAAGGGTTGGCAGCTAAAAGCATCCACATTCGCTCTGTGTGTTCCAGGTCAGTGATTGAAAGTATATTCGTAAGCGGACATTGTTGAATTCTTGCCAAGGCAATCGGTGGGATATCCTTGTTCTCTTTGAAGAGGTCCAAGAGCGGTTTGTGGTCAGAAATGATGATAAAGTGTCTCCTATGTAAATACTAGTGAAATTTCTTGATACCAAAGACTATTGAAAGTCCTTCCTTCTCAATTTGTGAGTTGGCATTTTCAACCTCTGTATTGCTCTTTACACAGCTTTACGCAAAGTTCAATACATCTTTAATAATCTTTACATAAAATGTCCCCATTCTCTCTTTGCACGGCATCAATGACCAGTATATAATAATATAACCGGCCTGTAGATGTTCTGAAGACATTCTGACCAAATCCTGTTTGACACAATCAGTTCAGGTATATCAAAGATGGGAAATGCACACCATCATGAAGTTTGCCATTCACAGCTGCTACCTTAAAGACAGAAGAATCTCAAGAACCATTGAATTCAAGGAGCACAGAATCATCGAATCCCTACAGTGCAGAAGGAGGCCATTCGGCCCATCAAGTCGGCACTGATTCTCCAACAGAGCAGCTTACCCCTACCCTATCCCCATAACCTCACGTATTTACCCCATTCATCCCCCCTAACCTACACATCTTGGGACACGAAGGGGCAATTTAGCATGGCTAATCCACTGAAACTGCACATCTTGGAGGCGATTCTCCCAAAAGTAGTGGGAAAACTGTTCTAGATCATGACTGTTTTTTCAGTCCTGATTCTCCCCACTCTGTGGACTGCAGTGGTCACAATTGGGAATCTCATTAAAAACCCGGGGAGGGGGGGGGGGGGATGCGGGGGTGGGCCTATTCGCGCCGGAGTCTGACAGCTTCGGAACTCTGCGCATGCGCAGTGGCCCCGATCTGTCAAACTCCCTGTTTGCTGGCCAGCTCAATTGCTGGCCAGCCCGGGACCCCCGCAGTGCTGCCCCTCCTGTCCCCACAACAATTCCCGGGCCAGTCCTGACACCCCCCGCCCCGGAGCGCCCCAATGTCCAGCCCATCCCCCCCCAGCAGTGGCGATTCCCCACCCCTCATCCCAGCAGACTCCCCCCTGCTGACTCCTCTTGGGGAAGGGGATGGCAGACCACCATCCCGCCTTGGTCGCTGGCCCCACTCCAGACCAGACCGATCCCCATATAGAGTGGCAGCGGGACCCCCGACCCCCACCAATTGCCCTAGGCCCCGCCCACAATAGGCCCCACGCCCTTGGCACTGCCCAATGCCTGGTGGGCAGTGCTAAGGTGCCCCCGGGCATGGGCACTTTGCACACTTGGGCAGTGCCAGGGGGCACAGGCTAGCACTGCCAAGGTGCCAATGCCCAGGGGGCATCATCCCCCCCCCCCCCCCGCCCACTGCCTCAATTGCCCCTCCTTCATTCCGGCAGGGTCTCCCACTAGTTCCCCGAACTATAGGGAGCTACTCCAAACCCCTCCGGAATGAAGGGTGGGAGATTCAATCGGGCCCAGCAAGTTCCCGATAATCACATGCAAAACATATTTTTCAAAGATTCAAATCGCTTACCTGTCTTCCCACCGGTTTCCAGCGGGTCTGGACTCTGACTATACTCCGGCTCTGGGAGATGCGTGTGCACTCCCGGCGCATGCGCAAATCCCAGAAAAAGGCCGACAACGCAATTCTCCTGGCTGGACCCGCCAGAAAAGTTGCGAGTTGTGATGGGAGAATCGGGCCCATGATTTTTATCCCAAAGTGCAGGGCATTAACATCATGCCTTTAGGTTACTTGTAGCTCAGAGCAAATGCAAAGTTCACTGCCATTTGCAGAAGTAGATGCACCTTTACTATTAAGGCATGGGAAGCATGACTTCAACGCAAATGTTCAGCTGCTGTGCCTTCAGGGAAATAGTTTAAAAACATGGAAATAACTTCTTAGCCAGTTCTGCCAAGCCCATGCACTTTTTCAATGCACCTAAACTTTGAGGCACAATACTGGGGAGCGTATTAATACCTTGCACAGATCTGTTCAAAATTGTGCTATAAGGAATACAGCCACCATAAAAACAATGCGTTGTCACGCTCTTCCACAAGGAGGGCAGAGAAATGTTGCACCAAGTGTTGTTTCTAATGAGTAACGCATTGATAAATTGACAAAAACTGGAAACATTCCTGGAACTCTGGTTGAGACAGATGTAATGACATTTGAAAAGCCTGCCATAAATATTCACTCCCTCCACCACTGATGCACAGTGTGTACCATCTGAAAGATGCACTGTAAGAACTCACCAATGCTCCTTTAGACAGCACCTTCCAAATCCACGAGCATTTAGAAAGGCAAGAGCAGCAGATACAGAGGAAGCCACCACCTGAAAGTTTCCATCCAGGCTACTCACCATCCTGACTTGGAAATATATCGCTGTTCCTTCACTGTCGCTGGGTCAAAATCCTGGAACACCCTCCCTAACAACCCTCTGGGTGTACCTACACCTCAGGAACTGCATTGGTTCAAGAAGGCAGCTCACCACTATTACTCAAGGACAATTAGGAATGGGCGACAAATGCTGACCTAGCCAGCAATGCCCATGTCCCATTACTTCCGAATTACCTCAGGAAATAATAAACTTTAAATAAGACCTATGAGTTTTTGTATAACTACAAAGCCAAAGATGGCTGAGGTTGTAAGGTCAGTCACTGGCTGAATTTCTGGTGGGTGGTACTCTGAAAGACAATGGAACAACACCCTGTTCCCAGACAAAGATACTTCTTTGGCATACAGGAACTAATTGCCATCTCCGGTGGAGACAATGGGACATAATGGAAGATGAGTATCATCTCATCAAGAAATATCATGTGAGTAATATCCAGATGGATTTATGGATTCCACCTTTCAGGAATATACAAAGACTAGGATAAAAACCATCTGAAAAGCTGCCCCAGGAATGAGTGTGTGTGTGTGTGTGCATGTGTACATACACTCGTGCTGGGGTGTCAGAACATGTGTGCCAGAATCAAAAAGCCAGCCAGAACAGCAGCACTCCGCAAAAGCTTTTTGCATGTATATCTGCATCCCTCTCTCTCATTGTTGTAACTAGTAGAGTTGACCAAGGAGAACTGGTGATGTGGTTTATTTAGACTTTCAGCAAGGTCTCACATAGCATACTAATATGTTAAGATAAAGTGCATGGGATTACGGAGAGTGTCTTGAGATGGATAGAGAGCTGGTTAGCAAACAGGAAGCAAAGATTTGGCACAAATGGATCCTTTTCCAATTGGCTGGCAATGACTAGTGAGGTACCACAGGGATCTGCGCTAGGACCCCAACTGTTCACATTATATATCAATGATTTGGAAGAGGAAACTGAATGTATTATCTCCAAATTTGCAGATGATACAAAGTTGGGTGGGAGGGTGAGCTGTGAGGAGGATGCAGAGATGCTTCAGCGTGATTTGGGCAGGCTGAGTGTGTGGGCATATGCATGGCAGATGTGGTATAATGTGGATAAATGCGAGGTTATCCACTTTGATAGAAATAATAGGAGATTATTATTTGAATGGGCATAAATTGAGAGAGGTGGATACTCAGTGAGACCTTGGTGTCCTCATGCATCAGTCGCTGAAAGTAAGTGTGCAGGTACAACAGGCAGTAAAGAAGGCACATGGTATGTTGGCCTTCATAGCAAGAGGACTTGAGTATAGGGATAGGGATGTTTTACTACAATTATATAGGGCATTGGTGAAGCCACACCTGGAGTATTGTGTGCGGTTTTGGTGCCCTTATCTGAGGAAGGATGTTCTTGCTATAGAGGGAGCACAATGAAGGTTTACCAGGCTGATTCCTGAGATGGCAGGTCTGTCATATGAGGAGAGACTAAATTGGTTAGGATTAGAAGAGTGAGAGGGGATCTCATTGAAACTTATAAAATTCTAACAGGGTTAGAAAGGGTAGATTCAGAAAGAATGCCCTGATGGAAGGCAGTCCAGAACTAGGGGTCATAATTTGAAGATTAAGGAGTAAGCCGTTTAGAACTGAAGGAGAAACTTCTTCACCCAGAGGGAGCTGAATGTGTGGAATTCATGACCTCAAAATGTAATTGAGGCCAAAACATTGTGTGATTGCAAGAAGAAATTAGATATAGCTCTTGGGGCTAAAGGAATCAAATGATATAGGGAGAAGGGGGGATCAGGATATTGAATTCGATGATCAGCCATGATCAAAATGAATGGCGGAGAAGTCTCAAAGGGTTGAATGGTCTACTCCTGCTTCTATTTTTTATGTTCTTATGTTTCTATTGCTGAAATAAGCCAAGTCAGCAAAGACCACAGCTAGAATGGAAACAGTGAAGTTTCTCTGTCAAACTGCAGAACAATAGAATCTCAAAACCAACCATTCACCTGCTGAAGTCAGCGCCACTGGGATCTCGAATCGCAACAGCCACAATAATCAATCATCTACTCCTCGTGAGTCAAAGACTGTTTTGTGTATTCTTTTTTTACTTACTTACTTTGGACTCAATTCTCACTCCGAATCTGTATTGTTGTATATGCATGCGTTTTACCATTTGGTTTGCCTTTGGTAGTTCATAAACTCACTTTATCTTTAGCTCAAGAAAGCCTAGTTAAATTGGCACCTTTTAAAACATACGTATCAGGACAGGGAAAAAGGATCTGCAAAGGGAAGTATCTTTTTTAGATTGATCTAGTTACGACCAGCCGAGAGATGGGGCGGGAGCTGGTTGAATAAAGAAGGGCACCACGGTGGCACAGCAGTTAATACTGCTGCACGGCTCCAGGGACCCGGGTTCAATTCCGGCCTCAGGTGTCTGTCTGTGTGGAGTTTGCACGTTCTCCCCGTGTCTGCGTGGGTTTCCTCCGGGTGCTCGGGTTTCCTCCCACAGTCTGAAAGATGTGCAGGTTGGGTAGACTGACCATGCTAAATTGCTCCTTAGTGTCCCAAGATGTGTAGATTAGATGGATTATCCATGGTAAATGTGTGGGATGACAGGGGGATAGGGCGGGGGAAAGGACCTGGCTAAGATTCTCTGTCAGGGAGTTGGTGCAGACTCGATGGGTCGAATGGCTGCACTGTAGGGATTCTATTCTATGAAAGACAGGGAAGTAGTTCATCCCTCCTCATTTGGGGGACAACAATTCTGGGGAGTATTCCAACCGGACAGTAACAAATCAAGGGGCCTCGTCCAGGTTAACAAATTTGGGTAACCTCACCTGGGGAGCGGTTGTGACAATGCAAAGCATTCATGTTTCACATTTAAAGATGCTTAAATGCTTCATGCAAAAAAGAGTTTCCACAGCACGAGTAGCAGATGCCTTGTTTAAAGGATTAAAATAAAGCAGACCAATGGAGCAGTCATGTGCCCATTTTCTACAGGTGAAGTGTGCACTGAGGGTGGATTTCAAAATTCAGCAAGGGACGCGCTTAACATAATCATTTGATTTAAATGAAGTGCAGCCTCTTGTGGCCCAGCAAATTCCCAGGTCACCAAATTAGGCATGGTGCCAAGTGGGCACACGATGTCACATGCCCGATTCCATGCCCCACTGCAGCGAGTCTCCACATGTGAGGCTCATGAAGACGATGCTCTTTCAGACTTGAGGGGAGAAATTTATGACTTAGTCGCTACAATGAGCAGCGAGGTTTGTGCATTCTGGGGGCTTTTACCCTCCCAGTTGTTGATGCGGAGCAAGGCCCTCATTGTATGTGTGCTTTTCCATTTGACGATTTAGGTTTTGCAAATTCAAACATTATATAAATGTTTGAGTTTAGGAGTCACTGGTGGGCAGTGTGTCCAGCAGCTCTGTTGCTCTCTGGTGTAATATTTGGAAGCAATGCTGCAAGATAAGCAGCAGAAGTGGTAGCACAAAGCAGACTACAGTATTGTAGTTCCAATGTTCCAGCCTGCCCTCACTACACTTAAGTCTCGGCACCAAGAATGGAAACTGGCAAAGCAGCTACTGCCGTCCTGCCTAATTATAGATATGGATATAGAATCCCTACAGTGCAGAAGGAGGCCATTTGGCCCATCGAGTCTGCACTGATCACAATCCCACCCAGGCCCTATTCCCGTAACCCCACATATTTACCCTGCTAATCCTCCTGATACTAGGGGCAATTTAGCATGGCCAATCAACCTAACCCACACATCTTTGGACTGTGTGAGGAAACTGGAGCATCCGGAAGAAACCCACACAGACATGGGGAGAACATGCAGACTCCACACAGATTGTTCATCAACAATGACTTGCATTTCCCTCAGGTCTTGAAATTACATATCGCCAACACATTGGCCGATAAAAGGCAGGGATGAATGAAGCTGCACAGTTGTAGGATTTGGTGATCATGCAATCAGTTTTTCATATTATTCAAATGCAATAATAAGGTAACTCTTCATCATCGTTTAACAGAGGAAGTCATTTTGAAGTTGGATGATAATGTACCATGTGCGATATTCGCTCAATCACACATCAAACACTTCTGAATAAAAGAAAATCTTGTGGCCATGATGTAGCTTGACAGTGTACGTCCAAAGCCCAAATTACCACTGCAGTCCTTCCAAGCCTAGTTTATAAAGTTTTAAAGTTTATTTATTAGTGTCACAAGTAGGCTTACATTAACACTGCAATGAAGTTGCTGTGAAAATCCCCTAGTCGTCACACTCCGGCACCCGTTCGGGCACACCAAGGGAGAATTTAGCATGGCCAATGCACCTAACCAGCATGCCTTTTGGATTGTGGGAGGAAATCAGAGCACCCTGAGGAAACCCATGGAGACACGGGGAGAATGTGCAGCCTCTGCACAGTCACCCAAGGCCGGAATTGAACCCGGGTCCCTGGCGCTGTGAGGCAGCAGTGATAACCACTGCATATTAGGATGAATTGCACAGCACAATTTATAATATGGCATGCTCAAGGTGAGGAGCAGGAAGTTTAGGGGGGATGCAAGGAAAGCCTTTGCTTTTACCCAGAGGGTGATGACAGTGTGGAATGCGCTGCCTGGGAGGGTGGTAGAGATGGTTTGTCTCACATCCTTTGCAAAGTGCCTGGAGGAGCACTTGGCACGTCGTATCATTCAAGGCTATGGGCCAAGTCGTGGTAGATGGAATTTTGTGGGAGTTTAGGTGGGCGGCACATTCGCAAAGTGGTTAGCACTGCTGCTTCGCAGCGCCAGGCACCCACTATCTATGGAGTTTGTACATTCTCCTCGTGTCTGCATGGGTTTCCTCCGGGTACTCTGGTTTCCTCCAACAATAAGAAGTCTCACAACACCAGGTTAAAGTCCAACAGGTTTATTTGGTAGGACAAGCCACTTCCACAAACCCCAAGAGGCCAACAGCGAACACAATGAGAGCGACTTGATGAGCCGAAGGGCTTGTTCTGCAATGTATGATTCTATGATGAAGCCAGCTGCCAAGTTCTAGTAACCATAGGTAGAGATATAACTAACAGCCTCTTCATGAAACTGGTATTCTTAATGTACGCGGAAGATTTATACGTTTCGAAGATTTATACGTTTCGAAGTCTGCCTTCTATCAGCAGCTATTGCAATTAAAATTGAGTTTTAGTGGAGAAAACAATATTCGGGGCTCAATTAAACCCTGAGCCATTTTGATTGCCAATGGCCCTGCGTTTTTGAGTTGGTGCCTAAACAGTAAAATCAAGTCATGGCTGGCTCTTTGTATGCCAGATTGGGATGAATCATTCCGCAGCCAAGCCACATATTATCATTGCAGCTCATTCTGCCAAGCCAAAACATCACCTGAAGGAACTTTAGATTAATAGACAATTTAAAAAATGATAATCAAAAGAACAACTGTGTGATTCACTCGACAGCTCCAAATAAGTTATTAATTGTGTCAGCCTCCAAAATTTGTATTCGTTCCTGTGGTCAGGATCAAAATTGTGGACAAGCCTCAAAAAACTTGTCAATTAAGTTGGTAATCTAATTGAGTAGAGTCAGCTTGGCTTCATGAAAGGGAAATCGTGTCTGACTAATTTATTCGTTTACTGAGGTCTCAACCAGAGTGGATAGAGGGGAACTAGTAGATGTGTTGAATTTGTACCTCCAGAAGGCATTCGACGAGGTACCTCACAAAAGGTTAAGTCATAAGATAAGAGCCCATGGTGTTGGAGGTAGTATATTGGCATGTATAGAGAATTGGCTAATGGGCAGGAAACAGCAAGTGGAGATAAAAGGTTCTTTTTCAGGTTGGCAACCTGTAACCAGTGGGGTTCCACAGAGATCAGTACTGGGACCACAACTGTTTACAATATCTCTTAATAATTTAGAGGAACGAAGCAGGTGTACTGTAGCCGACACAAAAATAGGTGGAAAGGCAAGTTGCAAGAGGGATACAAACGGTTTACAAAGAGATATTGATAGGTTAAGTAAGTGGGCAAAAAGTTGGCAAATAGAGTATAATGTGGGAAGATGTGAAGTTGTTCATTTTGGAAGAGAGAACAAAAGAACAGAGTATTATTTAAATGGTGAAAGGTTGCAGAAAGCTGCAACACAAAACGACTTGGGGGTACTTGTGCACAAAGCACAGAAAGCGAGCACACAGGTTCAGCAGCTAATGGAATGTTGGCCCCTATTTCAAGGGGGTTGGGGTGTAAGAGTAGGGGAGTCTTACTGCAACTGTACAAGGTACTGGTGATACCACATCTGGTGTAGTGAGCAGTTTTGGTCCCTTTATTTAAAGAAGGATATTATTTCATTGGAGGCAGTTCAGAGAACGTCCACTCGGATGATCCCTGGTATGGAGGGCTTGTTTCATGAGGAAAGGTTGAACAGGTTGGGACCTCTGCCATTGGAATTTAGAAAAATGAGAGGTGGTCTTGTTGAAACATAGGATTCTTAAGGGACTTGACAGGGTAAATGCTGAGAAGATGTTTCCTCTCGTGGGAGCGTCTAGGAGCAGAGGGCATAGTCTCAGAATAAAAGGGTGCCAATTTAAGACTGAGATGAGGAGGACTTTCTTCTCTTAGATGGTCATGAGTCTTTGAAACTCTTGCCACAGAGAGCTGTGGGGGCAGAGTCATTGTGTATATTCAAGGCTGAGATGGATAGATTTTTGATCAGTAATGGAATCAAGAGTTACGGGGAAAAGGCAGGAAAGTGGACATGAGCAAGGTTGGATCAGCCATGATCCTACTGAATGGCAGAGCAGTCTCGAGGGGCTGAACAGCCTACTTCTGTTCCTATTTCTTATAGTCTTATGGTATAGTTGGGAGATATTGGCCTAGATATTGGTCTGGGTCCATTTTCTGGCCCAGATGCTGCCTGAGCAATACACAACTGAACCAAGAAGCCTGAGAATTGATTGAAATTGATCTCCGAGCCTCACATATTCATCCCAAGCTATATTAGGTGTGCCTTCATGGGCAACTTACCTGAGTTCAGACAACAATGAAAGGTTACCTGCCTCAAGAGGCCCTTGGATAAGTCCAGGCAGGGGATTTTGGAGTGGGCTGTAGCAGGGTTTGTGGGAAAGCTGTTTCTATGGAGTCCGTGGCACCCTCCCACTTCCTTTGGCATCACAGGATGGATTCGGTAACAAGAACATTTTTAAACCCATTCCCGGATCTTATCACAAGAACCATTGAGTGGAGCAGGTCCATGGCCACACCACTTATCGCCATTAGATTGAAAATGTTCTACCAATTTAGCAAAGGGAAGGGCAACTGCTCAGAATGCACCTAAGTTGTCCCACTGCAAAACTGATATGCTCTATACCCCTCATAAAGAGGTTTAAATACATAACAAATTCTACCCTAATGGCAATGGAGAGCCTAACTTTATCATGTCATTTTGTGTTAGTTGGGGTAGAATAATAACAATTAGGATGGCATTTTCAGGCTGAGAGCCTGTTTGAATCTGGGGATGTATATCAATCTCTCCTCAGTTGGAAGCAAGACTATCTCCAGTGTACAAGCTGTGTGATCTACTTCCAATCTGTTCCTACCAAGAGGGGGGTGGGGGGTGGTGTGGGGCCATTACTCTACAGTAACGTAACTGGTTTTGTAATCTTGTGGTGCTTTATTATTGAGACTGTCATTTGCTTTATTGTGCCAAACACTTTTTTTAACCAATCATGAAAGTCTTGCGAATGCAGCAACAGATGGGCTTTACATTTCCTATCTGAAGGGATGAAGAATCGGCAGGACAAGCTATTCCTGCAGAAAGGTATCTCTTGAAGCAGCGATACTCAAGCACAGGGGGATAGGGGAGTGGAGGGGTTGGGGGAGGGAGAAGGGTACACATAAAGATTTTAAGGGATCTGCCAAAAATAATTATAGAATATAGATCCTTATTTGTAAATGGAAAGTCCCATCTATCTACCTCCATCTCCCGACATTACATTACATTGTTTCCTCCAAGTTTATAAAGAAAACCATCCACCTCTGCATTTAAGTTTTGTGGAAGAGGATTTCTAACCAGCTAATTTATAGGCAGAATGCAATCTTTCAGAGGACGATTATTGGGCAAGCTAACACAAACGGCTTACACATATGTGGATGCAGTAAATGTGTCAAAACAAATAGTTAAGATTTTAAGATATATATGCTAATATTTTAAATGCATTTCAAATGCACTGTTCGCTTTGGTCAAGCTAAGTTACCGAAAGGCATGGCGGATGAAGTCAAAAGTTTAAAACCAAAGGTCTGGGAACAGGTCAGTCAGCATGTCTTATCGGGTGACATTCCTAAGAGGGTACGCATTATCAACATTAAGAATAGTCCTTGTCATTGCCCAAACATAGAATAGATATGAAACCTGGACGCAGGAACACATGTCTATTCAACATGGCAGTGAGCCAGTGGAAACATCCATTGTGGTAGCGTCGCCGTTACCTAGCGACAGAGAGTTAGTTGGTGCCAAGGGAGACTACATCCGGAATCAGTTGGACAAATAAGATACTTACTAGCATGGTGATATCTTATGATTGGCTGGGGTATCTGACAGAAATTTGTATTAATGTATAACTGTTAAATGGAATTGATTTTAAGCTAATGAAAGGTGGAATTATTGATTATGAAAAAGTATAATTGACCTGTATTTGGCTCTGTAATTCAGTTCTTCAGGTGGGGTTCTGTTGCTCTGTCATTAGAGCTGTTTAACCCTCTGAGAGACTCCGGTCAGCTGTACGTTTGTATTGTTTTGTCTTATGTTTCATGTTAAATTAATTTGCTACATCTTTTGCACAGAGATTTTGCCTTACGAGTTTTGAATTGTCTTAGTTTTAAGACACAATTGGCCACCTCTTGAAATTTCCACACAACAAGTTTATTTATTAGTGTCACAAGTAGGCTTACATTAACACTGCAATGAAGTTACTGTGAAAATCTCCTAGTCGCCACACTCCAGCGGCCTGTTTGGGTGCACTGAGGGGGAATTTAGCATGGCCAATACATCTAACCAGCATGTCTTTCGGACTGTGGGAGGAAACCGGAGCACCCGAAGGAAACCTATGCAGACACGGGGAGAACGTGCAGACTCTGCACGGACTGTGACCCAAGCCGGGAATTGAACCCGGGTCCCTGGCGCTGTGAGACAACAGTGCTAACCACTTACAAATGGATCGGAGTTGGATTTGTTGTATCTTGCCAAAACTCAAAATATATACCTGATTTTCCCTATCCCCGTCTTTGGAAGGAAAACATGCACTTCCCCGAATCTTCATTTATTTACTCGCAGCTAACAATTTCCATACTTTTAATCTTTGCGTTCGGGTGATGAGTGGTAACAAATGCCATTGTTATATCATTGCTGATTTTTCTGTTGTGCAAGAATCTTAACGTTATTTCAGAACTTAACTTCGCAAGGCAACAAAAAAACTCAACACGGGGACCAAACCAAACAAATACACATCTTTTATCTGTCAATCAGTCTTAGTTCCTATTTCCTCAAAGTCCGGCTCCCCTTATCTTTATATCTTTTCAATCCTATCGCGTGTTCTTTTCCAAGATTAAACAATCCCTCCATTCACTTTCTTTCTCACATTCATCACCGCTTGAGTAATTGAGACAAGCAACTTACATTGAATTTGTATTTGCATTGTGACAAGTCCACGCAATCACAAAATAAAATAGTAGGGAGATAAAGATAGGGTGTAACTACTGATACATACAATGCCAGATGTGGTATTGGTTCACCTGGCTTAATAGGGAATCTATATAAATGTCTATCATAGCTGTGTATGGTTTTTTGCAAAGTTTTAAATCAAAACTGATGTGCAGTCTAACCAAAGTCATGCTTGGCAATGCATTATGTTATAAGGGATGCCAATATGTTTTGTATAGTACATGCCGCCAATTGTCCATCGCCACAGGGCTTTTGCTTTGCCCTGACGGAGGCCTGTGTGTGGCATTGTTCAGAGTGGGGACTCTGGTGCACAGCCAGGTTTCACATGGTCTTAGCAGCTGGTGGTCGGATTCAATGACATGGCCGACCACTACGACTGGAGCCTCCTCCCCATCACAGTCTTCTGCCGCCTTCGCAGTCACTGGGGCCACCGCCTTCTTCCACCTGCTCTGCCATTGAGGCCTCTATAGATGAATCGCCAGCTAAGTCCTGGCTAAGTGACACACTCAATGGGCCGGATTTTCCAGCTCGGCCCAAGACTGGAACATCCCGCCTGAGGTCAATGGAGCTTTGCATGGTCCGTGTCCCGCCCACTACGATTCCCTCGGCAGGCGGGATGGGAAAACTCTGCTCAATGTTTCACTAGCACAGGATTGTTCTGGTTGAATCCCTGGACTGTGCTCGGTTAATCGATAAATGCAATAAGAATGTTTTCAGAACTTTCTGGAAAGGTAAAATAAAGTCGGTCAGGATTCCCACTCCTGGTTACCATTTGGTGACCCCCTCAGCTGGATCATGTTGGCTATTCTAGCAGCTGTATTGCAGCACTGCTCCTTCTACAGCTCTGACAGTGTTGGTCCCATTTTTCTTTTATTCATTCGTGGGACATGGGCATCGCTGGCTGGTCAGCATTTATTGCCCTTCCCTAACTGCCCAAGGGTAGTTGAGAGTCAACCACATTACTGTGGCTCTGGAGTGAAGACAGAAGAATTCCTTCCCTAAAGGACAGTAGTGAACCAGATGAGTTTTTCTGACAATCCACGATGGTTTCATGATCATCAGTAGATTCTTAATCCGAGATTTTTTAAATCAAATTCAAATTCCACAACCTGCTATGGCGGGATTCGAACCCGGGTCCCCAGAACATTAATAGTCTAGTGATAATACCACTGGGCCTTCCCTACAGATGTAAAGCTGGATTTTGAGCAATAACATCAAGTACCAAACCAGGAGGAACAGTGACCATGGCACATGCATGCGCTCATTGAAGATACCTCCATGTCTGGGCAAGATTGTTGCTCTGCACCAGCCACAACTTTCACATCAAGTTAAATAAAACAAAAATATACGGGTAATTGTCTAACTAAATTTTAATCCTGAAGAAGTGGGCGGCACGGTAGCACAGTGGTTAGCATTGCTGCTTCACAGCTCCAGGGACTTAGGTTCGATTCCCGGCTTGGGTCACTGTCTGTGTGGAGTTTGCACATTCTCCTCGTGTTTGCGTGGGTTTCCTCCGGGTGCTCCAGTTTCCTCCCACAGTCCAAAGATGTACGGGTTAGGTTGATTGGCTATGCTAAAAATTGCTCCTTAGAGTCCTAAGATGCGTAGGTTAGAGGGATTAACGGGTAAATATATGGGGGTAGGGCCTGGGTGGGATTGTGGTTGGTGCAGACTCAATGGGCCAAATGGCCTCTTTCTGCACTGTAGGGTTTCTATGATTCTATGAAGTACTTGTGCTGTGTTGCAGGGAGTCTGTGGATTTTTTATAACATGGGAGGATGGCCACAGAGCAGAAAACTCCTATCCTGAAACCTATATGAATTTATTTTTAATTCAGTTATGGGATGCAAGTTTCACTGGCATTTATTGCCCATCCCTAACTGCCCTCCATTTCAAGAGGGCATTTTAAGAGTCATCTACATTACTGTGGCTCTGGAGTCACATGTAGGCCAGACCAGCTAAGGATGAGAGATTTCCTTTCCCAAAGGACATTAATGAACCAGATGGGTTAGACTTTTAATTCCAGATTTTTTATTGAATTCAAATTTCATCATCTGCCCTGGTGGGATTTGAACCCAGGTCCCAGATCTTGCCCTGGGTCTCTGGATTACTAATGCAGTGACAATACCACTACGCCACTGCCTACCCTGTTACAGAAGCTATGGAGAAATCTGACTCAGAATATGTACATTAGATAAGTGACTACTTTTCAAAAGAACTCCATTGAGTTAAAGACCAAAAGCTCACCCCAGTGGGACATTGCAACACGTTGGTACAGAGACCCCAGATTGGCACATCGACCGATATTCGCACAGGTTTCCACTGGACGCTAAGCCACTCGGCTGGGACCCTCAACTCAGTGTTAAGTGAAAGAAGGGGCACCCCAATTCAAAGGAAAGGAAGTAAATGGAGAAGGGATATCATCGTGGGTTGAACTTTGAAAACTCTCTCCTCTCACCAGCTGGCCAAAGTGCATCACTGCTGGAGGCCATGGAGATTTCGGCATTCGCCCACCCATCGTCTCTCCCAGGGTAAAGCGCACTCAGTCTCAAATAATACAAAGGGGAAATAATGGAGAGAAAATACACTGAAAAAGCATTCCCCCCCAAAAAGCTACGCCAACCTTCAGCTGTTACTGCTGGTAATAACTGTAAGAATCAGCTAATAAATTTGAAAGGCTGTTTTCTTTCTGTTGTGTTTCGTTAAGTCTCTTCACATAAAGAAGGGGATTATTTGTTCTTTTAGGAAAAAAAGGAAAGCAGTCTTCAACAAAATAAAACACAGGCCATTCAATAAAAAGCAATAAAACAAATGTGGTCTAAAACCCCTCCCCAGTCTGGTCAGGCAGTAGAATAGAGCAGAGTTTCAGAAATATCACTGGAACTAAAACATTTTTATGAGGATGCATTCATAAGCCACGACTCAAATGTCATGCATGTTCCCTTAATCCCAATAGCCATGAAAGTGTTGTCTCAATAAGGCAGCTGTATTAGCTGCAATCGAAAAGTTTTAGGCTTGACACAAACTGGCTTTACTAAGAGGGGATCATGAGCCAAACAGCTGCCCCGTCAATAGCCTGAGAGGGATTCACGGCTTGATCCACTCTGGAGTATAAACTGTTTTTTCTCGCCACCCTTCCATTCAAATGTTTAATGCCGAAAAGAGCAGCAAAATGGGTACAAGTTTAAAGAGCATGCAAGCAAATTGGCGACAATGGGGGGGACAAAGGAGTTCAAACGATTGAAGTTAATCTCTAAGAGTTTGGTAATAAATTCAGTAAAGCTGTGTGAAAATTTGGATTAACCTCTCCCCCTTGAGAGATTTAATGTCCCAGGTTTAGCATTGGGAAGATCGAAATGAAATGGATGTTTAGCCAGTTCCGATACTCTGGAAGAATATTATAAATAGGAATACCTTTATGAAATGAAGATCAGTTTCAGCGTTCAGTGGGGTGAAACTGCTTTGTTCTCAATGTCACCGAGCCAGATTTCACCTCTTGCCTTTGGATCAATGCTGCAATTCTTGTTGCCACTTTTAAATTTGCTGACCCCCATTTTTTGGTGTTTTGCCCATCACTGTTTATATCACATTTGTACTGTTAATATTATATCATCATATTATACATGTGAGTGCTTGGTGGTCAGTTTGTTCCCCCCTGATGTCTTTTCCTCTGGAAAAGACCGCCAGGTATAGAACTTTCCATTCTCTTGTTTTAATGTTGCTGTACAATGGACAGGGAGGGTCACTCTTGTACTTCTGCTGAATTCCTTTCTCAAAGCAGTTAGGACACACATTTGATCATGTTTCATTTTTTGAAAAACTGCTATCATCTGATACTTGAAGCGATTTGCTTCCTCCCACCCACTCCTCCTCCTCCTCCTCCCCCCCCACCACCTCCCCCGCCCCCACACTGGGAGGTGACAGCCTAGTGGTATTATCGCTAGATTATTAATCCAGAAACTCAGCTAATGTTCTGGGGACCCAGGTTTGAATCCCGCCATGGCAGATGGTGGAATTTGAGTTCAATAAAAATAATCTGGAATTAAGAATCTACTGATGACCATGAAACCATTGTTGGAAAATCCCATCTGGTTCACTAATGTCCTTCAGGGAAGGAAATCTGCTGTCCTTACCTGGTCTGGCCTACATGTGACTCCAGAGCCACAGTAATGTGGTCGATTCTCAACTGCCCTCCAAGGGCAACTAGAGATGGGCAATAAATGCTGGCCAGCCAGCCATGCCCAATGAATAAAATTAAAATTATGTTAATTTCCTGGGTCAGTGGGATAACTTGGACTTTACTTCTCCAAACTCATTTTGTTAGTTGTTGGTAAAGAGAAGAGTGACTTGTGGGGTACAATAAATTTCCCCTGTTAGCCTTCAATATAATTTTCCAACCCTTTCAAAACAGGTCAAGTGGTTCGACAAATCACCACTAGAATATATTCATTGCAGTTGAGGGAGGGGAGAGCAAAATTGGAACATCAAAGCATTAAAACACGTGCTGAGTGACATACATCTGCAGCAGTGCCATTCCCTTCAGAGAGGTCACAACTTATCACAGAGTTGCAACTTTCCTGTGAGGTAGCCGACCTTTAAAAGCACCGTGGCACAGTGATTAGCACTGCTGCCTCAGTACCTGGGACTCGGTTCGATTCCAGCCTTGGGTGACTGTGTGGCGTTTACACTTTCTCCCCATGTCTGCGTGGGTTTCCTCCAGGTGCTCCGGTTTCCTCCCACAGCCCAAAGGTGAGCAGGTTAGGTGGGTCGGCCATGCTATATTGCCTCTTAATGTCCAAAGATGTGCAGGTTAAATGGATTAGCCGTGGTAAATGTGCAAGATTATAGAGATAAGGGTGGTGGGTTGGGTCTGGGTAAGATGCTATTTCAGAGTCAGTGTAGACTCGATGGGCCAAATGGCTTCCCTCTGCACTCTAGAGATTCTATGGAAATCTATGGAAAATTGTGGCCAAGGACACAGTGGTTGGACTAGCACGTGGTTGAGTGAATCAATGGTTCCACCTCATCCCTGTATTTAGGTTTTGCATGCCCCTGCATCTTTGCCCAAACTCAGCTGTATAAATGTTTTATAAAAAATCTCTTGGAAATAGGTCGTCAGAAACCTGGAAGATCAACCACTGGAGTTCAAGGACCCACAGAAATACCAGTTTCTATTCTTGGTTAAAGAAAGGAGATGTAATCCACTTCCACAAATCATGTATAGAGACAGATGTCAGGGTGAACCTTGGTGAAACTGAAAGGTTGGGTGGGTTGGCTCTTGGACCCTTGCAGCCAGAGAACCTTAAGACTCCATAGCTGTATGTTGTGGTCATCCTTCCCAATTCAATGACCTGCAGAGAAAGTGTGCAATGCTATTCATGTTCTTAGTGTCACCTCAGGATGGTCAGTCGAGCTCTGTTATTCTTTACCAACCATGATTTATTATTGTACTGGCCAGCAGACTGCTGTTAGGAAAAGTGTTATGAGATTAGTTAAAAGTATGCTTTTCTTAAAATATAATCCAAAGACCAAGCAACATTTTAGAAAATATTCCAATCTCTTCACTCCATTTCTCCTTGATTGTCTGACATCACAACACTTATCCATGTTTAAGCGACTTGATAACACTTAGAATCTCCTCCAAATTGTTTACAGAAAAAAAATGCAAATTGCTCTTAGCACATTGGCCTTGTTAATCTTCATTGCAATATTAATGTAAGCCTACTTGTGACACTAATAAATAAACTATAATCTATTTTATGAATGCACCTTCCTTGTCCATCAAGTCATGGAGTGGAAGTTGAGCCTGACGCTTCTGGCTAAGAGGTAGGAACACTACCCACTGCAGCATAAGACCTTCCCGCTCTACCTAAGTCCCTCATAATTTTATGCACCTAAGTTAAATCCTCCCTCAGCCTTCTCTGTCCCAAAGCAAACAATCTTTCCGCAGTACTCAAATTCCCCAGCACTATTCTAAATGTCTTCTGCACCCTCTTCAGTGGGTATTTAATATAATGGGGTCACCAAAACAGTTCTAATCTAACTTCACTGCTCACACATTCGATGTTATATAACAAAAAGAAATCCACATGCCTTCTAACGACCATATCTATCAGCCCTGCTACCTCCAGGGGTCTGAGGACATGCACTTCAATTCATTTACATTACTCAGCATCTGGCCATTATTGTGGAGTGTATTCCTTTGCCTTGTCTGTCCTCCCCAATTGGATTACCTCATACTTCTCCGGATCAAATCCCATTTGCCACTTTTTTACCCACTTGTCCAGTCCATTGCTTCTCCCTGCAGTCTACAGCTTCCTACTTCCCTTATCAACCATGCAATAACCCCAATTTTTGTATCATCTACAAATTTCTTAATCATGTCCGCTACATTTAAGTCTGAATATATCACTAAAAACAAGGGACCTGGAATTGAACTTTTGCAGAGCAGCGGTGATAACAACCTCCCAGGCACAGAATCAACCGTCAACCATTAATTACACTTTTCTTCCTGTCAATTTTGGATCCAACATTCCATTTGCCGGGATCCCACTGATTTTGACTATTCTGGTGACCTGCTTTGTGGGACCCTGTAAAAAACTTTGCGAAAGTCCATGTAGTTCACATACGCTTCCCTCACTGAGTCTCCATGTTCCTGCCTTTCTTTAACAAATTCATGTTGACTGCCCTTGATTGAAATGTGCCTTCAAAATGACAACAGTTGTCAGAATATTTTTCAAATAATTTTTCCACCACCAGGGATGTGGGCAGGCTGGCTCGGATCCTGTCCTCCCTTTTTAACTGACGGTACAACATTAGCAACCCTCCAACATCATGCCCATAGCCATAGAGGATTGAAAGGTGATTGTTAGAGCCCCCATTATTTCCTCTCTTGTTTCTATTAGCAGCCTGGCGCTTTATCCACTGACAAAGATGCTGAAGCCTTTGATATTTCCACACTTTGTTTATCCATCGAATATCTCTCATTTCAACTTCATTATTACAGTGGGCTGTAACCCCACCCCCCCAGGATATTAAAACTGACTAAGTTTGCCTGTCTGTCCCCATGTAGAATTATTTGCCCTCCTCCTAATTTCATGGATAACTCCCTGAAATTTTATGCAAACTGGCTCAGATGTGCCATGATGTTAATTTGCCATCTGACAGCTCATCATGGAGTTTTTAAAGTTTGAAATGTAACTCTCCTTTCTCATACCCGCTCAGGCTTCTGTAAATTTTTTGCAACTCCAGAAATCGGATGTGTTCGAGGACTTTGATTCATGAGTTGTTAAGTTGCAGCACACCTGACCAAAGGGGGCAAAATAGTGAGCTTGCCAGCAGGACTTCAAATTAGCCTACATTGTTTAAAGCCACCTGCACCTCTTAAAAAAGGCAGCAGGTGCTGGAAGCCATTTTAAAAGTGAATTTGAGCTGGGAAAGACCCAAGATTGACACAACATAGTCGAGAGAGGACTCCGAGATTTTCTGACAGTGCACTGGAGACCTGCCTGGGCCAAGGAGCTGGTAAGGACGAGAGAAGTCATCAATCTGCAGGGGGCCAGACTAATTCTAGAAGACAGTGGGACCAGATAACCTTAGAGTCAATGCCGGGAGACTAGCCACAAGAACTAGGAGTCTGTGTTGCAGCACCGTGATCTTCCATACATCTTCAAATGCCATATCTCCAACTGCACCATGAGTCCCACTCAATACTCTTGCACCATTAATCATACCTTACACTTGACATACTACAGCTTCATTCCAACTTCAAGCACTTAGTGCTGCAGCAAGCCTCACCTCCACACCACACAATGTGCGCACATTGCCAGCTATTCACCCATGACAGCCACACCACCCAACAGATTATACAGCACTCCCTGACACACATCCCCTCTCACTCGCGCCGGACTGGAGGTAGCATGTGCATAAAAGAATTAAAAAGGCTAATGGAATGCTGGCCTTTGGAAGACTTGAATACAAGGAGATAGAAGTCATGGTTTAGTTCTACAGCTGAACAGTTCCAGGCACCAAACCTTAGGAAGGAAATACGAGCCTTGGAGGGAGTGCAGCAAAGATTTACAAGGTTTATAACTGGACTACAACAATTAAATGACAAGAATAGATTAAACAAACCAGGGTAAGATTCCCAGGACTTTTGAAGGTTAGAGGGTGATTTGATGAAAGTTTACAAAAGGAACAGACAGGTTAGAAGGAGAAAAATTATTTGTACTGGTTGGGGAGACTAAAAATTAAAGACAGGCCTTAAAAGAATGATATGGAGATGCCGCGTTGGACTGGGGTGGGCACATTAAGAAGTCTCACAACACCAAGTTAAAGTCCAACAGGTTTATTTGGAATCAAATCAAATCATAGAAACCCTACAGTGCAGAAACAGGCCACTCGGCCCATCAAATCTGCACCAACCACAATCCCACCCAGGCCCTACTCCCATATCCCCACACATTTATTTGCTAATCCCTCTAACCTACACATCTCAGGACGCTAAGGAGCAATTTTAGCATGGCCAATCAACCTAACCTGCACATCTTTGGACTGTGGGAGGAAACCGGAGCACCCGGAGGAAACCCACGCAGACACGAGGAGAACGTGCAAACTCCACACGGACAGTGACCCAAGCTGGGAATCAAACCCAGGTCCCTGGAGCTGTGAAGCAGCAGTGCTAACCACTGTGCTACCGTGCCGCCCGAACTTTTGGAGCACTGCTCCTTCATCAGATGATTCCAAATAAACCTGTTGGACTTTAACCTGGTGTTGTCAGACTTCTTAAAAGAATGAAATTAAGGAATACCGCTATACGCCATGGTAGAAGTTTGGAACTCTCGACCAGAATAGCAACTGATACTAAATCAATTATTCATTTTAAATCTGAAATTGATAGATTATTGATAATGAAAGGTATTCAAGATTGAGGACAAAATGGAGTTAAGTCATAGATCAGCCATGTTCTTATTGAATGGCAGAATAGGCTCAAGGGGCTGAATGACCTCCTCGTGTTATTAAGATCCCCGGAGAGACTATCATTTATTAAAGATGACATGAATTTTCCAGTGATCTACTCAAAGATTGCAAATCTCAGATTTCTGCTATAATAATAACCCTAAGATCAACATGGACTCAATATTACTTAGCAGCTACTAATACGTTAAACTGCAAAAAAGTTATCTCTTCATAATTTCTTAATACAACTGAAAATCTCACACTAGGTTTATATATTACAGCTCACTCTCAGCAAAAATGCTGCCTTATTTTTTTAGATCCCAAATTCCTCCCACCCAGTTAACAGCCTCTCTTCTCCCTGCTACACCAGATCCTTTTAAATGACCTTTCATTGAATTCTCCTCAGTATAATTGAATTGACTTCCAGCAGAAGTAACGCACCTTTCGACAACTTCTCCGTCTTGAAATCTCTACAATATCCATCTCTTTAAATGGGAGGATGTCCTCACCAGCATCCTGCGCTCACAGCAATACTTTCCCTGCTTCTTCACCCAGGTTCATCTCCTTCTCTTTCTCTCCTCTCTCTCTCCCTCTCGCTCCTTCTCTCTGTCACTCTTGCGAGGCTCTTTGGTCTAGATCTTACTCTTCCCCTGCTGCCGAGTTTGAAGATTGAGGGCACATAAAATCCAGCAGGTGGCCTTCCTACTCATCCCCAACCTGTCTGAAATTTAACAGGGGATGGGGAGGTGCCTAGCAGCCCACCCACCCTGGGGCCTATTGAGGCTCTCAAAAGGCCATCTGATGGCCCCTTAAAGGCCTCAGAGCAGCCCCACTAGTATTCAACTCAGGGCGAGGGGAGGCCCACACCACGCAGGAAGCCCAACAGCTTTAGCTGAGTAGGCTGGTGTCAGGAAAGGTGGGGCAGGGTCCCCCTTTGCAGCTTTCTGAGCCCATCAGAAACAACCTGCCCAAGACTATTCCCACCTTTAATTTTCTCGCCGGCTTGCGAGAAATTCCAGTGGGACCTGCTCTATCAAATACTGCAGGCCTCCTCTAGAATGGTCCAGAAACAGTGGCATTAGCCAGAATTTAGTGAATGCAGCTGGAGTCATGTCCACCAGTTGGAGAACTGGTAGAAGCCCCATCTCTCCGGGAAGCCTGAAGCAATTACCAGGTAATCAGGCACTTACCAGGACAGTGTCAGAACATCTACTTGGTAATCCCCCAATAGGGTCAAAATCTCAATCCCAGGAGCTGCTAGCCAATCAGAGGTTGGCAGCTCTCCAGTACCAGCAGCGCCACCAGGCACAATGGTCACTACCAGTACTACACTCAAGCAAGCAGGCAGGATTGGCAATGGCTCCCTGGATAGAATGAGTGTGGGCGGAATGGGCTGGAGGAGGCGGAGGGCTGGAAACAAGGGCAGGAGGGTAGATTTCAGCAAGTCCTCCCCCTTCTCAATGCTGGGTTGTTTAAGCAGGCTCAGAGTGCCTGGGAATGACGGACATCTCCTGCTCGGTAGGCCACTGGCAAACGCTAAAGGAGAGCCCCAACCTGCCATTATTTGAATACCAATGGCAGCAGAAGGAGGCCATTAAGAGGCTACATAAGGGCCTCAATTGGCCTCCGGAAGGGAAGACTGCCATGTTCTCTTCCAGCCTGGGGAAGTTGGAAGGTGGTGGAGTGCCCACTCCCAATCAAACGGCCCTCCCACCTCCAAACTTGGGGCGGGCATTAAGTTCCATTCATCATTTCAACAGCCTGCTCTATCAGTTCTCGTGTGACAACATGGTGTTCATTATACACGTGCGGCCCACTTGTGTGTTGGCTGAGCAACTGAGCCCAACAACCCTGTCACCACCGCCTTTGTCACCCAATCACTACCCGCTGGTTTGCCATGGTGGCTGAGTTGCAGCTGGCACAATGCACAGCCACAACTGCCTATTGTCACAAACCAGCTTGGACACTGAGGGAGCGGAATCCTTTCGGGTTTCGGTTTGACGCAGAGTTGACACGCGGTACCTGCTGTGTGCTGTCCGTGCCGTCATTGAAACCCTGTACCACAGGGAAACCTGCAATCCCCTGTAGAGGAGGCGAGAGTTGCATGTCTTTGACAAGACAGAATGAAATGTGATTAACTTTCATCCAAAATAGTCTCGATTGCCTTCATTGTGCGAGCTG
Source organism: Mustelus asterias (assembly GCF_964213995.1). Classification (NCBI taxonomy): domain Eukaryota; kingdom Metazoa; phylum Chordata; class Chondrichthyes; order Carcharhiniformes; family Triakidae; genus Mustelus; species Mustelus asterias. The sequence goes on along the minus strand of NC_135821.1, from coordinate 53,423,517 downwards.
TTGCAAATACCTCCAGCCAGATGCATTCAATTTCATCACCACAGTCACCTGCTCTGTGGTTACAGCAGGTTGCAGGTTCCTTCCCAGTAGTTAGAAATCTAACATGTTTTGACATTCAGCTATGCGAAGCATACAACCACTTTCTGTATTTTGTTATGTCAGTAAATGTCCCGGTGGACAATGATGGATGGTGAACTCATGTATGATTTAATTTGTTGCGACATGTTGCTGCGAGTTATTTCCTGGCTGGTTCAGGGCAATGCTTTAATTTCTATAGATGGGAAAGGGGAAGAACATGGAAGTCCTGGTTAAAGGAGTCACCGCATTGTTTTTGCCAATTAACGCTCGGTGTTCCAATTTCAGTTCCCACAACAACGTTATGAGTTCCTAGTCCAGGCTAAGTGGCCTAATCTTAGCCAAGAGCCGCACCTGCAATAGGGATGGAGGGGGGAGGGCTTGGCAGCATCTGACATTATCCCTATCACCCCCTCTCTATCTAATACAGCACATTTGCGATGTTGGGCATTCAGTTTTGAACTAAACAAACGGATTTATTTTTGAGTGTTTTTCAGCTATTTCTAAACCTGGACATGGTTATTTTAAAATATAGTTCCATTAATATACCCCGAATCACATGTTTTGACCAGGGGAGGGGTGGAGGAGGGAAGAGTTTTGTAAGCATCTGCAAAGCTGCTAAATTAAAACCAATGCATTACGGAATATTAAGAAGTGTCACTGTGTTTAAAAGTTCTTGCATGACAGAAAACAGGTTACCACGCTGACAACTACAAAAGAAATTCAATACTCTGTGCAGCGTCTTGAATACAAATTCTGATGAGGGCTCTGATTTGCAAAGTGAACCTGGCTGACCCAGATCAGTTTAAAGTTGATTGAAGATGACTGTTTGCTGTTTTAAATGCCTTCTGCTGATAAGGTCCCGCCCAGGTACGCTGGCCCTGGGCTAGGGAGTGGGGCCAACCCACTCCAACCCATACGGATAATCATCTTTTGTCTCCCAGATCACTTAGCTCAGTTTGTCACTCTTTCAGCCATGCATGAAAATAGAACTAATCTGATTAAAACAGGAGGGGGAAACACATCAAAGTTTACTAACAAAGGACAGGGACTGGCAGAAACCCGGCCGCTCCAGCCCTCTGCCACTCTATTTAGACACGTTAAACATAAAAGAATAAAGCAAGGTGCAAGATATGAATAAGCCCGGCACATGGCAATTAAACGCTGCTTAAACACCCCCAAGGTATGGCAGCATGCTCTCCGTCACTTTAACAGACTCTTAAGGAGACAGTCCACCTTCTGGAAGTGCTGCGCAGTCTGCGGGTGATGCTCAGTCCATACTTTTCCTCCAAAACAAAAACACAATTTGGAGCACGTCGGGGAGCCCACAGTAAACAAAACACTCCTGGGACAAAATACCTTCTAGGAATGGTCCAACACTATCTGTCCCGACAAAGGCACTGCCAGGCCATTGGGCCGCTTCAGTCACGGTTGGAATAACCTGCAACCCACCTAGGCTGCTTCCAGGAGTGGCGCCTTTTCCTGACCACACCCCATATATTAATCACAAGCTAATTTTACCCCTGTGCGATGGAGCGAGGAATTTTCTCCGTGCTAACAATGCCATTTGCTATCAGTCTCTTAACTTCTGTCAGGAGGCACAATCTAAAACATTGACACCAGATCTTTCTGGAGTAAAATTAGGAAACATTTTTCGACACAAAGAATAGTAAAAGTATGGAGCTCGCTCCTGCAAGCGGCAATCGATCTTGGCTCAATTGTTAATTTTAAAAGTTGGATTGATAGATTTTTGTGAGCCAGAGGTATTAAGGAATATGGAGCAAAGGGTATATGCAGTCCGGACTCAGATCAGCTATGATTTCACTGATTGACGGAATAGAGCAAGGGGTAAATAGCCTCCTCCAGGTCCTATGTTCTTAGAAGAGGAGCTATGATTTGAGTGTGGTTTTATGGAAACACTAAGTGATAACTTCCTTTCAGCAGGAATGTATGAACCCAAGTTTCTTGCGGAATTATGATGAAGAATTGGTCAGCAACACAATGGATGGGATTTTCCGGCCGCGCTCGCCCCAAGACCAGAAAATCCCGCCCAAAGTCAATGGACCTTTTCATGGTCCTGTCCCACCCGCTACAATTCCCGTGGCGGGGAGGATGGGAAAACTCCGCCCAATAAGTAGAATAAGGGTGGGACAGTGGTTAGCATTGCTGCCTCACAGTGCCAAGGGTCCGAGTTCGATTCTGGCCTTGGGACCCATACAGGTTCCACACACACTGATTTTCACTGGAGTATGGGTTCCACACACACTGATTCTCACTGGGGTATGGGTTCCACACACACTGCCTCTCACTGGGGTATGGGTTCCACACACTCCGATTCTCACTGGGGTACGGGTTCCACACACACTGCCTCTCACTGGGGTATGGGTTCCACACACTCCGATTCTCACTGGGGTACGGGTTCCACACACACTGATTCTCACTGGAGTATGGGTTCCACACACACTGATTCTCACTGGGGTACGGGTTCCACACACACTGATTCTCACTGGGGTATGGGTTCCACACACACTGCCTCTCGCTGGGGTACGGGTTCCACACACACTGCCTCTCGCTGGGGTATGGGTTCCACACACACTGCCTCTCACTGGGGTATGGGTTCCACACACACTGCCTCTCACTGAGGTATGGGCTCCACACTCACTGCCTCTCACTGGGGTACGGGTTCCACACACACTGATTCTCACTGGGGTATGGATTCTACACACACTGATTCTCACTGGGGTATGGGTTCCACACACACTGACTCTCACTGGGGTATGGGTTCCACACACACTGCCTCTCGCTGGGGTATGGGTTCCACACACAATGATTCTCACTGGGGTATGGGTTCCACACACACTGCCTCTCACTGGGGTATGGGTTCCACACACACTGCCTCTCACTGGGGTATGGGTTCCACACACTGACTCTCACTGGGGTATGGGTTCCACACACACTGCCTCTCACTGGGGTATGGGTTCCACACATACTGATTCTCACTGGGGTAAAGGTCCCACACACACTGCCTCTCACTGGGGTACGGGTTCCACGCATACTGATTCTCACTGGGGTAAGGGTCCCACACACACTGCATGTAGAACCTGTACCCCAGTGAGAGGCAGTGTGTGGAACCCATACCCCAGTGAGAGTCAGTGTGTGTGGGGCCTGTACACCAGTGAGAGTCAGTGTGTGTGGAAGCTGTATCCCAGTGAGAGTCAGTGCATGTAGAACCCATACCCCAGTGAGAGGCACTCTCACTGGGATACAGCTTCCACACACACTGGCTCTCACTGGCGTACGGGTTCCACACACACTGACTCTCACTGGGTACGGGTCCCACACACACTGACTCTCACTGGGGTATGGGTTCCATACACACTGACTCTCACTGTGGTATGGATCCCAAGGCCAGAATGGTATGGGTGACTGTCTGTGAAGAGTTTGCAAGTTCTCCCTCTGTCTGCAAGGGTTTCCTCCGGTTTCCTCCCACAGTCCAAAGATGTGCAGGTTAGGTGGATTGGCCATGCTAAATTGGCTCTTAGTGTCCAAAGATGTGTAGCTGAGGCAGATTAGCCATGATAATGCATGGGGTTACTGGGATAGGGCAGAAGGGTGGGATGTTCTTTCAGACTCAGTGCAGACTCGATGGGCTGAATGGTGCCTTTCTGCACTGTAGGTATTCTATGCTTCTATGAAGAATCTGACGAACTGACTTTCAAAATCAAAGAGGCAAAGAAATACTTGAGTGAGCATGTTCAAAGTCTGTCCATATTGAGGAAGCATTGATGTCAAACTCAGGACTCAAGGGTTCAGAGCACTCGACACCTGTGACTTACACACTCAGGACAGTCTCACAGAAGAATTCATTTTTATTTAATCGAGAAGATAGGGACCAAAGGCACAGAGCAAGACAAAACAGAAAAGCAGAATACTAGGTAAATCAGGAAGTTAAGATTAAGCGTTACCAATCTTGAGTTACTGAAGACTGTAGGAAGAAGGAAAGTGCCACAAAAAAACACTGCGAAGGCCAAAGTCAGGATGGACATACTTTGATAAATTAGCTTATCCTTCCCGGGCATGTTATTGTGAATTTCAAAAAAGCCATAAAAGCTTCATCATGGAGCAACTGTTCATAAAGTACTTAAGCATGCTTTACTCAAGGCTCGAATATCTGTATTGGTTCCTGTTAAGCTGAAACGGAAATTGTTTCAACCTTCCTGGCTAAGGCTGAGCAATTAAACCAGATCTCTTTGTTTGTTTAAATAGCATGATGCAAACTCCTACAGAACGAAGCTGAGGATCACATGCTCTGAGCTGGTCCAGTGTGATCCATGCTGAACAAAGGCACCTTCCCTAATCCAACTCCAGAGGCTGAACACGTCGCCAGCCCTGGGGCAAATCCAAACTTTTATGTCCTCAATGCAGCATGGAGCACATTAACAGCAGACTCAGATTTGTTCACAGAGAAGATTAAGATCAAAGAAAAGTATAGCACAGGAACAGGCCCTTTGGCCCATCAAGCCCACACTGATCATGATGCCCTAAATAAAAACAAAACCTTCTGCCCTTACTTGGAACATACCCCTCTATTCCCTCCCTATTCATGTACCCATCCAGATGCCTCTTAAATGTTGCTAATCATAGAATCCTTACAGTACAGAAGGAGGCCATTCAGCCCATCGAGTCTTGAACAGTAAAGGAATTAAGGGTTATGGTGAGCAGGCGGGTAAGTGGAGCTGAGTCCACAAAAAGATCAGCCATGATCTTATTGAATGGCGGAGGAGGCTCGAGGGGCCAGATGGCCTACTCCTGCTCCTAGTTCTGATGAGTCTGTACCAACCACAATCCCACCCAGGCCCTATTCCCGCAACCGCACACATTTAACCTACAAATCCCCCTGACACTAGGGTCAATTTGGCATGCCAGTGAACCTAACATGCACATCTTTGGACTGTGGGAGGAAACTAGAGGAAACCTACGCAGACACGGGGAGAATGTGCAAACGGCACACAGACAGTGACCCGAGGCCGGATTTGAACCTGGGACCCTGTGAGATAGCAGTGCTAACCATTGTGCCACCCCATGTCCCTGTTTCCACCACCTCCTCTGGTGGAGATGCACAGTAGATCTATCAGCAGCTGAAAGAGTGATATGTTCAGGTTTCAATCCTATTGGATTTCTGTTTTTTTTATGAACACGATGGGGAGGAATTGTGACCACTGGCACCAGTCCAGCTCTGTCAGGGTAATGAGTATAATTCACTATTATTTCTCATGCTCTCACCTCCCAACATCATAAGCATTTTAATGGTCACTGGAGCATTTGCCAGATGGTGGGACCCATTCATTGTCAACAGTCAAACCTCTTAACTGAGTCATTGCTCAGCTGAATGGGACAAAATTTCAATATTCACCCAAAAACAGCCATTTGGTGTTACTACGACTGAGGATTTAAAATACACCAACATGTTTCACTGAATTTAGTAAAAAATAATAACCATTGTTCAAAAAAATACTTTAAAGAGGTTTTTTAGCCATTGTTTCAACCACATTAATTTGATATTAGCAGCTGCTTCAAGTCAGTGGATCCATTGCCCACTGTTCCTTGTGGAGTATTTAGTTTTTATTGCTGTTTCTCCAGACAGGCTTTGAAGTATTTATTTTTTAATGTAACCAGTGTTACGCTGTAATTACTCTATTAATTAGAAATGAGCCCAAATTAAAAGCTGGGGCTAGTTTCTAAAACACATCTGAGATCATTTTTTTTTTTACTCGTAATTATTAATTCCAGTCATTAACCATGACTGATTTGACTCTGGCTTCATATGGAAAACTATTCTTTAATATCTTGGCCCTACTTTCATAACAAAGCCATCCGCTGCCAAGTTGGGTGTGTTTTGTATCATGTTCCAATTCCAACCATGTCTAACAGTCATGGTTTGCTTGCCGCTGGGGTTTGAAGGTGCAATGTTAGGAATGTTCCTTCTTCTAACGTTTGCCATTATGGTGCTGACTCGTGCTGGGGTACAGGGGCTCGAGCTGTGCTGCGACTGGAAACCTCGACATGGAGCGTTGTCTGGCTATTCAACGGGGAGAGTGGATGGTGGCATAGGAGCCAAGGCATTCCAGTCTTCATCCAACATTCACATGGGCATACTTTCCAGCAGGAGTCACCAGATACTGATCAGAAGTAAGAATACTGGTTGATATCTCCCTCGCAAGCCCAGAGCTCCTTTGTGTCCATAGAATAGGTTAACCAGTTCAGCACAGACCTGGAACTAGCTGCTCTATTTTCTGGTTGTAATCATACAAATCCTACAGTGCAGAAGGAGGCCATTTGGCCCATCGAGTCTGCACCAACAACAATCCCACCCAGGCCCTACACCCATAACCCCACATATTTACCCCGCTAATCCCTCTAATCTAAGCATCCCAGGAGACTAAGGGGAAATTTAGCATGGCCAATGCACCTAACCAGCACATCTTTCGGACTTGGTCCGAATGATCCTTGGTAATGACAGGGGGATACTTGTCTGTTGTTTTTTCTTAGTCGGCCTTATAATTTTGATGTGAAGACAAACCTCAACATCACTTTGATGCATTATAAAGCATATATAAAGTTCCTTGTGACTGTTAAAATGAATGCAGCAGGCATTACTGGAGAGTGGAGAGTGATTAAGTAAAACAATTGGAATAGTGCATTTTAAAAAATATATGTAATATATATAAATAAGTGATAGAACTCAAAGGCTTAACCTTTGATTGTGAAATGAAGATTAATTGTCTGAAACCTCTTCCTTGTAAAAAAAAACATATTCCACCTCCATCTTCCACATTGTGAAATGATTAGCTTATTTGGAAAGTGAAATTTACATTTGAATAACATGGCGGATGCATTTTGAGACTCTGATCATTTGGCATCCGAGAGGTTTTTGCAAATTAAGTTCTGAAACAATAATGTTTTCCCTATTTTAAAAGAAAATTGGCAATGTTCAATGACAAATCAGCATGTTTTTTTTCTCTCCTGAAGCTTAGGGAAATATAAATTCCTAAAACACTCAGCCGTGACTTCGCCAATTTTCCACCACATTCAGCGAACTCCCCTCCCCTCCCTCCGCCCAAATCCCTGCCCCCAAAAGAAAATCCTCCGACAGAAGAGAAACATTGTCTGATGGTTACAAAAGTGCCGGGAGCCCTGTTTCAAAGTCGGATTGTCTGAACGCAGCAAATTCTTCCAGCATTTCCAAAAGCCAAGACTTCCATCATCGAAACTACAGCACATTGTCATAAAGCTCTTGAAGCGCCCTCCATCAAAGAATTAGTGGGGAAATTAGCGTAAGCAACAGAATTTTATGATTTCAAAACTCCAATGAATGTAAAGTTGAGGAAAGACCACACCCAGAGTACAGTTTTGGTCTCCTTACCTACAGAATGATTTATGGAGCAGGTGCAAAGAAGGTTCACTAATCTGATTCTTGAAGTGAGAGCGCCGGTCTATGAGGAGAGATTGAGTAGAATGGGCCTATATTCTCCAGAGTTTAAGATATTAAGCTGTTCTCTCTCTTCATCCTATCTGTAATGCAGTACTATATCCTGCACCCTCTCCTTTCCTTCTCCCCTACGTAGGGTATGCTTTGTCTGTATAGTGCGCAAGGAACAATAGGGGCGATTCTCTCATCCCACTGCGCTACTTTTTTAGCGCAGCGGGCAGGGAGATTCCAGCAGCGCCTGATCCACAGGATCTGCATTGGGCCTTCTGTTCCAATAGCATCTCCCAGCGCCGGATTTCCAGCAGAGCATAAATCCTTCAAATGAACATTAACATATATTTTAAATACAATTAGCGGGCCCAGGACTGAAGTTTCCGGGTCCTCCAGCATCTCCTCCCACCCCACCAGAGTGGTTCATTCCAGGGAGATTACTATACCTCCCCACTTTCGAGGAGCTGGCGACCCGACCCTGCTGGAATGAAGGGGGGGCAATTGGGGCACCCCCAGAGGGTGGGGAGGTGGTGCCCCCCTGGGCATTGACACCCTGGCAGTGCCAGCCTGTGCCCCCTGGCACTGTCCAAAGGGCAAAGTGCCAATGCTCAGGGGGCGCCTATGCACTGCCCATCAGGCATGAGGCAGTGTCAAGGGGGTGGGGCCTAATAGGAGCAGGGCCTGTTGGGAGTGATTGATCCCACTGACACTCTTCATTTTGGGATTGAGCAGAGATTGAGCAGGATGTGGAAATCAGGCTGGAAGGTAAAGGTGAGGTATGAGATTAGCCATGGACTTATTGAATAGTGCAGCAGGTTTGGAAAGCAGGTGGGGACCAGTGCATATGGTCTATTCCTGCTCCCATTCCTTCTGTTGCTATGCTCATAAATAATGAACTATTCAGAAATATTTGCTATTGACACAATGGGTTACCTATCGGAACATTTGCAGATTTGAGTGGGTTTAGGATAATGTACACCATTGTATTGTTTCCACTCATCTTAAAGCATTCAAAGGGTCAAAAATAGTCATCTCTACTTCAAAGAACGGACAATTCTCAATGTGAAAAGCCATAATTGGTTTTGTTCTCAATGTGATCAGGTGATAATGTAGCCATGATTTGGACATGCACAGGGAAGTGTCTGTAGATATTGACATAATAGTAATGGAAAGAAGGACGATGTGGGCAAGACTGTTCTTGTAGTGATCAGATGTGGTAGTCAAAAGAAAGGCTTATCCATTCACTTTTGATAATTAACTGTTGCAGCTTGCAATATGTTGTTGCGGTTTCAGGCAGAGCTCTTAGCAATGCCTTGATGGATCTTTACCTAACCAGCACGTCTTTCAGACCGTGGGAGGAAACCAGAGCACCCAAAGGAAATCCACGCAGACACGGGGAGAACGTGCAAACTCCACACAGACAGTGACCCAAGCTGGGAATCGAACCCAGGTCCCTGGCGCTGTGAGGCAGCAGTGCTAATCACTGTGCCACCGTGCCGCCCCTTTGATGAGCCACAATGATAGGGTAGGGGATATGTGATGCCACCAATCCAACCGTGCACTGGAACTGACCATAGAAAATTAAACTGAAAAATAAGTGGGTCGGGATCTCTGCCACATTTCCTGTCAACTATTTAATGACTATATAACACCTGTGCTTCAGGATATATTGCTGCAAACACCTACTTCTCCTGGCCCACAAGGATTCCATAGAAAATCAATTTTTATCAACTTACCTTAGCCTCTTGCGTCCACTCCAGACTCCCATCAGAAATGGCACCTCTCAGGCTTCCCAAGGCAGGAAAGCAAAACACTGCTGGAACAGGACCATAACGTATCAAGGTGCATGAGACCCTTGTCTGCTGGGGTTGGGGGGTCCTACCATGCTAGTCAACTGGTAAGCGACAAATGAGGGAGGGCAAGTGCGTCAACCGCACCCGCCCACCGCCATCGTCCCCCATCAAGGTGGTCGGGTTTTAATCTACAGGTCGCGAATCCACATCACAAAGTGTCCACTTTAAACAAATTAGCACTAAATTTGCAATCCTAACCACAAGTAAGGCTGATGTAGAAAGTGTAAATCTCACCCTGAAGCAGCACAAGGTAATCTTTTGATGTTATGAAAATCTATAGTTTTGGAGCAGAGCAGGCAGGGTTCTACACTCTTATCATATTTGGAAAATGTTGTATTCCTTCATCGCTGACACATCTCACCTGGATTTCATTTCTATTTCGTTTCTTGCTGTTTTTTTGTTTATTTAAATTAAATAAAACCAATAATCCATTGGCCTGAATCTTTCAGTTGGCAGGTTCTCACTTCCCGCCATCTGAAGAGTTCGTTGGCAACATCTCCCCACTCAAATGAGCGTTAAGCTGGACGTTCTACCCAGGAGGAAGTCCCACCTTGGAGATTGGCCAGCAGATCGCTCGTCTCTGCCTCAAGTGGACAGAGGAAGAAACACTTGAGACTGAGCCCAAGCACCACAGGCCCAGGTAAGTTCAAGGGGTCCCAGGGTGGGGAAAGTAGGGAAGACCTGGGGGTAGGGGCTGTGAGGGGGATGATCGGGGTCTCGGGGAGAGACCTGGAGGGGGTAGGGAGTTCCAGAGGCCACCAGACTTTAACATTGGAATACACGACTTCAGAAGGGAGGTTCCGATATAGGGTTCCTTCCCACTTCTTGCCCAAGATCTAACTCTGTTGACTTTTGGGTTTCCCACACATGAGTTCAATCCTCACCAGCCTAAAATCGAGGCTGGCTGGGAAATGGCCCTTAAGTGCCTCAATTGGGGCAAAGACGGGCTTACCGTCCAAGACCTTGCCCTCCCCAGCATAAAATCGGTGGATCGCTGTGTGTTTGGAGTGGGCAGGTGTCTGGAGGGAATCCCACCCCTTCAATTTCATTCCAACCATCCCCCGCCCCCAACCTAAAAACCCACCTGGTGAGGAGAGTAAAATTCTGACCAATACATTTTTAGCAATTGAACAGTTGTACAAGTGATCAAGAACATAGAGATAAAACATGCATTGCTCAGTCAAATCTTCACTTGTTTTTGATTTTGCTCCATGTATTGGGTGATAATGGGTAATAAGCACATTACCAATAAATCATCTATTTGCCCATGTTGATAAAGAAATTGTCGTGAGCATAAAGCAGGGAGATTTGTGCTTGTGTTGTTAAGCTTGGCATTAGAATAGGCATTTGGCATACGAGGTGTCAAGTTAAGGGACATAAATCTACAGCTTCCAATGTAATCATGTACAGATTGCAGCCATGTATTTTTCAAGAAATGTAGGGTAAGAAATCAAATTGCACATAATATAATTGAGGAAGTATCACCGATCTTATGATATTTTCTTGGTAAACAATTCAATGCAGCACTGAGGGGATGCTGCAGTGTTGGGGTGACTTCTTTCAGATGTAATGTTAAGGTCCCATGGCACTATTCTAAGAAGAGTGGGGAAGTTTCCTGATATCTTGGCCAATGTATATGTCTCAACCCATATCCCCATACAAAATGAAAACAATTATCTGGTTATTCTGAGCAGCACCATGGGCAGCACGGTGGCACAGTGGTTAGCACTGCTGCCTCACAGCGCCAGGGATCCAGGTTCAATTCCTGTCTGTGTGGAGTTTGCACATTCTTCCCTTGTCTGCATGGGTTCTCCCCCCCCCCCCCCCCCTCCCCGCCCCGCGTGCTCGGGTTTCCTCCCACAGTCCAAAGATGTGCGGGTTAGGTGGATTGGCCATGCTAAATTGCCCCTTAGTATCGGAGGGATTAACAGGGTAAATATGTAGGGTCATGAGGATGGGTGGGATTGTTGTCGGTGCAGGCTCGATGGGCCGAATGGCCTCCTTCTGCACTGTAGGGATTCTATGATTCTCTCATTGCTGTTTATGGGACCTTGCTGTGTACATATTGGCCACCACATTTTCCTAAATCAAATATTCTTAATTGGCTGTGAAGCATTTTGAGATGTCTTGAGGTCATGAAAGGTGCAGTATAAAATGTAAATTCTTTCTTTAAACTTTGGATATTTGCATTGATTATATAAATTCTACATTGCAGTTTTTCTCAGCCGATGATCTTTGGTTAGATGTGATTCACACCAGTCACAGTAAACAGACTTCCACACCTATGGAGTGAGGATATCAGATGACAAATCGATATCGAAATGATGCTGATTAAATAAAGCGGAGATACCAGGAGTACTAGGTTTTATTTATGTTCACTTGTCACAGACAGATCGCCTGCATGCACAATGAAGAGCCACAGAAATCATCAAGAACATCGCAGGTAAGGGACTGATTTTGTCAAAGAGTTAGCAGAAGAGAGGCGGATGAGACTGCAGACTGTGCAAAGGAGGAGGATCGGGCTATTGTGAGGCCTCAATGGTGGTCGTCTTGTGTCAAAAATGGTCCAGAGGGGATAATGAAAACAAAAGTGGTGATGATTGGCAGTCGGCCTCCGTGCTATTCTTGGGATAGTCTCAAGCACAGCAGGAAAATCTGTAACGTATCTAAATTTTGGCTTCCACTTTCCTCCAATCTCCAGATGTAAGCTGAAGGTTTCACTTCATCCATTTCCACTCAGTTTATCAATTTTGCTACCAAATATCTTCGAGGATTTTTGAGTTGTTGCACCTGTATTCAAATGTCCCTAAGCTGCCTCGACACTGACATCAGCGTGTGTCATCAGAAGGTGAATGCTAAACATTTTGAAAACTCCAAATGAATCGGAAGTCCCCAGTCTTGGATCCATTTAGATTTAGATATTATAATCCAGGGCTCATCCCTGATCTCTAGTTTATGTCAAAGCTCTGAAAGGTGGGTCGGTTGGCCCATTATCCATTCAGCCTGTGTTTCCTCTTGGCCTTGAAGCCTGCAGCATAATGGAAGAAAAATGGCAATGAAAGTGAGCACTGCTGACTGTTGCGAAATATCAAAATCATGACTACTTGTGAGCTTCATAACCGTGTACTTAACCTCAGCATGAATCACTATCTTCAAAGTAACAGGGAGAATATCTGGGGGCAAAATGTGAACTGGACCACTCGCCGTCTTTTCCCATAATTTTTTATTCTATATGAAATTATTAAAGTAAATCTTTATGAATACTTACAAACATACAAATATTTAAGGTGCATTTTAATCAAATCTTTTGAGGGAAAAACTTAAACTGGTATTCTTATAGAGCTGTCCAGTCTATATTATTTTGTGGGATGAGTCTAGATACAGAAGTACTATTTGAGTTTGAGCTATCCTGCTACGTTTGTACGAATGTAGACACATCCTAACTGTTGGCTCTTAGAGACTGAGGTGTCTTGTTGATATCACAGTCTCACAGTGGGACACTGTGTTCGCTGTTAATAGGCTACACCAATCCGTCGCACTTTATACTGAGCCACTCAGGAAGGGTTGGTGTTTTGCTCACAAACACACACACGCGTGTACACTCGAATGATGTTCACAATAACCGAAGGGTTAATTAAAGTTATTGCTGTACAAGAGGCTACCAAACGCTGAATGAGTTAATTTCTGAACTGTATCAAAATAACCTTTTGTTACTGTAGCAGCCCTGTGCTGCTCCAGAGCAGAGTCGAGTCCTAATTTGCCCAGAATAATTGCAGAGAGTCTGATTAAAACCCAGGTGTTGAGAGAAACTCAATCTTATTTCCCAGGGTGATTCTATCGGTTTAAAAAAAAATGTTTTTCTGCAAATGAAAAAAATGCAAAAAGATAACAGAATTCATTGCTCTTAAAATTTTAAATTTAAAAAGTTAATAAAGCTCAGTCTGGAAGATGATAGGAATTTGCATTTCGCAGATTAACATGCACAAAAAAAGCAAAAATCCTTTTGCCTCAGGTAATAATTTGAGAAACCTTTGCATATTTTATTTAAAACCAGGCCGAGTTTAGCAGGGTAATAACACAGACAGATGATGATTAGAAGGTTAGGCCTGGAGGGTTCACAGCTTGGGCCCTGCAACTCCTCACACACAAAAGACTGCTGAAGAGCAGATTACTCTAATTGCCTGTCACGCGTTTGTCAAATGTTCTGTGCAAATATTATGCACAACTCTGCCAACCTTTTGAATATCTCTCTAACAACTTTTTTTTTTAAACAGACAAGTTTCGGCATATTGTGTGTTGCGAAACTGTGAATTTGATCAGTGTGGCGTGCTGCTTGTCGTGTCAGGGACCCCCTGAACAATAATTGAAAAAACTGCACCCAACAGAGGGATTTGTCAGGAATGGTCACATTAGCCCAGTTGATTTTTGTAAAGTGAATAACGGGTTTGCTGAAAAATTGTGTTAGCGAGAGGAATCACTTAACCCTTTGAGCACTCCAGCCTTCAAAGATTTACAAGCCCTTCTTTACGCACACATATTTCTTTAAAATAGCTTCTGGAGTTCCTCTATTTCTCACTATCAAAGAAAAGCCAGAGGAAACTGTCATCTCGCTGAGAGCTTTCCTGAACACAATGGAAAAGATTTTGCGCTCATGTCTTTGTTACAGTCCTTTGACAATTGGCATCAATCCACAAGGAAGATTCTGGTGTCGGCATTACCATTAGCTTACAGTTTTAAGTCATGCATTTAAATGTCATAACCTCATACTTGACTTTTGAGGTGGCCTTTAGGTTTTGAAAATGCAATCTGTGGAACATGAAGGTGCAACCAGAAGAAGTTCGCCTGGGAGAGCAAGGAAGGAATTTAAAGCAAAATTACCTGTTTACAAAATAAACTTCTGCCTCAAATTTATGACTAAGAGGGGCAAAGATAGTGAGAAGCACAAAGGCCCCCCTCGAATGGGTTCAATTCAGTTGTTTCCACTGGCAGGTGAAATTAGAACTAGGGGGCATGACCTCAAAATAAGGGGGAGCAGATTTAGGACTGAGTTGAGGGGGAACTTCTTTACCCAAAGGGTTGTGAATCTGTGGAATTCCCTGCCCATTGAAGCAGTTGAGGCTACCTCATTAAATGTTTAAAGCAAGGATAGATAAATTTTTGAACAGTAAAGGAATTAAGGGTTATGGTGAGTGGGCGGGTAAGTGGAGCTGAGTCCACGAAAAGATCAGCCATGATCTTAACGAATGGCGGAGCAGGCTTGAGAGGCCAGATGGCCTACTCCTGCTCCTAGTTCTTATGTTCTTAACTTCAATGTTGGGGGGAACAATGTTCCTTTTTAAAATCTTTTTCAGTCCTGGGAATTTATTTTTACAAACAGTGGGGTAGGGAGCCTCCAGGATTTGACCATAATCAGTTATTTGCTGATTGTACAACGTTCATTCACATCTTGTCAGGTATTAAAGCAGTCCTCATCTACATGCAACAAGATCTGTACAGCGTTCAATAATTGGCAAGTAACATTCGCACCACGTGAATGCCAGGCAATGACAAGAGACAACTAACCATCTCCCCTTGACATTCAAAGGCATTACAATGGCTGTATCCCCCACTATCAACATGCTGGGGGTTACCAGAAACCTAACTGGATCAATCAAGTAAACACTGTGGCTACAACAGCAGTCAGAGGCTGTGTATTCTATTGTGGCTAACTCACCTCCTGACCCCTCAAAGCCTGTCCACCATCTACAAAACTTAAGTTAAGTATGAAGGAATACTTTCCACTTGCCTGGATGTGTGAAGCTCCAAAATCATTCAAGTTCTGCACCATCCAGAACAAGATGTGGAGATGCCGTGTGTTGTCGATGGTAGAACAAAGCAGACCACTTAAACATGCTTTCCCTCCACCAGCAACCCACTGTAGCAGCAGTGTGTACCATATACAAGACCCACTGCAGCAACTCACCAAGCTTCCATTGACAGAACCTTCCAAATTCACATTCTTTACAACCTAGAAACAGGAGGACAGCAGATGCTGGGGAACACCAGCATCTGCAAGTCCCCCCCCCCCCTCCCCCCCAATCCACACAGCATCCTGACTTGGAACTATGTCCCCATTCATTCACCATCTCTATGTCAAAGTCCTGGAATTCCCTTGCTAACAGCTTTATGGGTGCTCCTACATCAGGTGAACTGCAGTGGTTCAAAAAGGTGCCTCACCACCACCTTCTTATAGGCAATTAGGGATGAGCAACAAATGCAGACCTAGCTAATGACACTTATATCCCAAGAAAGAATAAACAAAGTCAAACCAGTGCTAAAGGTTAAGCAACTCAGGCAAATAAGAGTTTCCATGACATTTAGACGCAAGTCTAAAAAAAAATCCTGGAGCCTGGCCCCACTCACAAAACTGGTCACGCCCCTGATCGAGTTAATCATTGGTGAGTTACACCTGCTAGTGAGTCAAGAAGCCTTTAACAATTAAACTGTTTTTAAAAAAATTGCAAAGATTAAAAAATGACTGAGAAATTCACTATTGTGCACTATTGTACAGTAAGTCCATTTCCAGCTTTACTAATCAAACTGTACCACATAACCACTCTTCAACATATCAAGGAACCTTTGATTTTTTAACACAATTGTTTAAAAATTACATTCTGAAAAGTTCTTGTTGCACATGAATACCAACATGTATTTGTTCAGGAAAGATTTTATTCTTGATCATATGGATGTAAACTTGAGCAAAAAATTCAGTTCCAAAAACGATAAATGTTCAGTGAAATTTGTACCCACCCATCGATTTCTCCCAAAGCAGGTGCTCTATCCCAGTGAGATTTGCCTAATGTTACAAGTTATTGTCCAAGGGTTGTGAGCAGAGAAATAAGTCATCTGTCAAATCAGTGGTACAGATCAGTCTCTGCATAATGCTATTCCTACAAGCAAAGAAAGTGTAGCAGGAGAAACGTGATATCATTCCCAAATTGCTTCCTATTTCTGTAGTTTATAACTAAGAATTAAAACTATATTGTAAACTCTGTATTTACCCTGATCAGAGTTAACTTCTGTTTAGCGTCTCTGTCAGACGGCTGCAGATCTGAAATGGATTTTAGTAAAATCTGCTTTCCCTTTGTAAGCCCTTAATAGTTGTTTTTCTAAATAAACTGAGGCTGCTTGTCTGAATATTATGGTCAAGGAAAGAAATAAGAAACATTTTTGTGCAGTAGTGCTCTGTTGCATCCTTCAAACATCCCAAAGTATGTCAGTCTTGATTCAGTGGTCAGCCCCACCTCTGAAACAAACAGATTGAATTCCCACTCCAGGCGCTGGAGTACATCGCCCAGGCTGGCACATCAGTGCAATAAGTGAGAGAGTGCTGCTTTGTTGGACGTGCCGCTTTTGGGTGAGGTGTTAAACAGTGGCAATGTCTGTTCCCTTGGGAGGACATAAAGCAAAGTTCTGTGTGTTTTTTGAAGAAAAACAGGCAGTTGTCCTGAGCAACATTTATCCCTCAGCTGACGCATTCAAACAGATTACTTAGTCTTACCTCATTGCTGTTCTTGGGATCTTGCTGTGCACAGATTGCCTGCTAGATTTCCTTAAATTGCACTTCAAAAGTACTTCGATAAAGGCAAAATGCTGCAAACGCTGGAATCTGAAACAAAAACAGAAAATGCTGGAGGAACTCAGCAGATCTGACAACATCTGTAGAGAGAGAATAGAGCCAACATTTTGAGCCAGGATGATCCTCATCCAGATTCGAAATGTTGACTCTATTCTCTCTCCACAGACACTGTCAGACTTGCTGAGTTTGTCCAGCATTTTCTGTTTTTGCTTCAAAAGTACTTGATTGGCTCTGAAACATTTTGAGGAAGGGACAATGTAAAAACACCTTTGTTCTTTCTGACAAGGCAACCATTTTGCATTCAGCAAGGTTCCACAAAGAGCAATAAAGTAAATGACTTGTTTATCTACTTATTCCCCTTTTAGTTAAATTAGGAATATTAGCCAGAACTCCTGGAGAATTCCAAATTCTTCCAATGCCGCCATGGGATCTGTAATGTTCATCTGAATTTAAGGCAGTACCTTGGTACAAAGTACAGTATCTGTAACAATGCATCCCCCCACCCCCATCCTAATCCCTCAATGTTGCACTGAAGTGCATGAATCAGTATGACTCAAAACTGTAAGCGTAATATAGTGGTAATTTAGCGCATCGAGGTCCTAAGGAAGTTGACTGAAGTTAAGCCACACCATCAATACTCAACCTCAGTCTATGATTTTACAGGAATGTTTTCAAGATGTAACAGGAAGCAAGACATACAGCATTGCCAAATGGAAACAAGATCAACCAAAACAAGCGATCTGAGAAGAGCCAGGCTACTATAAAAATAAATGACACATATTTGTTAATTAGTCATCAAAGTACCTTTGCACGCAAACAAATCTGTGTGGAATTACATTGTCACAAGCTGTAACAAATTCTGTTCGTTTGAGACAGAGAAGCAACCGTCACCAATTTCTTGCAAATTAAAAGACTAAAGTATCTATAAACTATAATAAAGCAGTGAAATCGTAGTTCAAAGGCATTTTTACATTCTAGTCAGGTAATTTACACTGGGGAGTTCAGTCGACTGTTGCAGACCCAAGTGTCAGGATTCCACAGCCTGGGTTGAGTTAGGAGCAACAGTCCAGGTGCTACCACTAGACTGTGTGCCTCAGGCTAAAGGAAGGAAAAGCAGTTAAGGCTCCTAGTTCAGAATGCTGTCCAGTGACCCCTGCTAGAAAAGAAGTGATTGTGTGAACAAATTAAGGCAAGATTGGATTCATTGACATCCTCATAGTCGAATAGCTGGTCGTTGCTCACTGTCTCCATTCACATGAGGGGAATAGATATTGGACCTTGTGCTGGACAGAGTATCAGTAAAAGCTGGGATTTTCAGGAAATTAGGGATGCAAAATTAACAAATTAGATCAGAAGGATAATAGTACATTTGAAGAAACAATAGGAGGAACTTTAATTCCCTCCACACAGCCTGAACCGCAGGCATTGGAGTTCAGATCAAAGTCTTCCACTTATTGCTTTCCTTCCCGCCTATAACTATCAAAATTGTTATAGTCACATCATATGTCCGTGAAACCTGTTGGGAGAATGGAGACGCTTGAAGAGATGTGGGAGACTGTTCATGACCAGAACATGTGGACAATGGAAAGCTGACATAGTGGTCACAAGACAGTTTATAATGAAAATCTTTTTATAACTGACGCTCCATTATTGACATTTCTTTAAATATTGTGTAGCTGATTTTTTTTTGAATGGTCAAAACTCAGTTAATCGAAGAAAGCAGGAAGACCACGTGGAAAGGGATCCTAGTCCTCAAAAAGGAAGAACCCTGCCTGCAAGTCATCTCAGAGAATGAAAAGGAGATCATTCATTTTGCCTGTAAGAATACAGCTCTTCATCACGAATGGTCCATCACAATTTAGACTAAAAAGTCAGAAACTTCCAACCTCCATTTGTCTTCAAGGAACCAGGAGAGAATCCAGCAGGCCTGCAGCTTTTTCAACCCCCTTCCTATAAACTGTAAGGAAGCCGCTTATTTCTGTTTTACCATTTTAGTAATCTAAATGCATGTTACATCCCCAGAAATCATCTTTCCTTGTGTGTGTGTTTTCGGGGAGTGGTTGTTTGTTACATTTTACATTCCAGGTTTTGTGATAAAGAACCATTTATGCTTTCTTTTGATTTTAAATTTACAAGAAAGATTATTTTGCACCAGCTCTTAAATACCATAGCACTGGAGGGGTTAAAGTACTGCATCTCAGAAATACATCCTGCTGTGGTTAGAGATGTGGGAAGAAGGGGGAATTATTCCACATTTCTTCCCTGTCCATAAAAGAAAGCTGAGGTGTTCATCAATTCATGTATGCTAATCAGAGTCACATTGCATAGATACAAACCCAAAAGCCATTTTATGTGGCCTATTGGACAGAGCATCCATCATGGACACTTCACTCAATGGAAGTTGCCAGGTCAGAAGTGTAAGTACAGATGATTATTGTGGGACTAGCCTTGCAATAGCAGTTGGGTTTCCATTCCCATTTCTAGGATACATCAGGCCGTGCAGGAATTACTCATAACTATGAGCGGGTTCTGGTGAGGTAATCAAATGACCTGAGAAGCAGAAACTGCAGCTTGACCGTAAGAACATAAGAGATATGAACAGGAGTAGACCACATGGCCCAGGGAACCTGCTCCACCATTCAGTACGATCATGGCCGATCTTGGGCTTCAACTCCATTTTCTTTCCCACTCCCACATCCCTTTACCCCCTGAAAGACCAAAACTCTGTCAATCCCAGTCTTTAATGTATTCAGTGATGGAGCATCCACAACCCTCTGGGGTAAAGGATTCCAAAGATCAGCACCCCCAATCCCCCCACACCCCTCTCACATACCCCAACTACACTGCTACCTCCACCCCAACCCCTCACTGACCTTCAGTCTGGCCAGCTGCCCCTGGACACCTGTCTGACGCACCTTGCCAACTTCTTTCAAACCAGGTCAGCATGGTAGCAGTGGTTAGCACGGCTGCCTCACAGCGCTAGGGACTCTGGTTCAATTCCAGCCTTGGGTCTGTGTGGAGTTTGCATGGCTTTCCTCCCACACTCCAAAGATATGCAGGTTAGGTGGATTGGCCATGCTAAATTTCCCCTTAGTGTCAGGGGGACAAGCAGTGTACATACGTGGGATTACGGGGATAGGGCCTGGGTGGAATTGGTGGAATTGTTATCGAGTTCCACACACGAGGTCGGCCTCAACCGGGATCTTGGGTTCATGTCACACTATCTGTAACCCCCACGACTTGCCTGGGCTTGCAAAATCTCACTAACTGTCCTGGCTGAAGACCTCTTTAATCTGTGCTTGGCCCTCTCTCCACTCACATTGTCTACACCTTTAAGACTTGATTACCTGTAAAGACTCGCATTCCAAACATTATCTTGTAAATTGAGTTTGTGTCTGTATATGCCCTGTTTGTGAACACAACTCCTCACTCACCTGATGAAGGAGAGAGACTCCGAAAGCTTGTGCTGCCAAAAACCTGTTGGACTTTAACCTGGTGTTGTGAGACTTCTTACTGTGCCCCCCAGTCCAACGCCGGCATCGCCACATCATGGAATTGTTGGTGCAGGCCTAATGGGCTGAATGGTCTCCTTTCAGGGATTCTATGATTCTAGGTAGGCATGCACCTCTGAGCCACGCAGGCCTCCCCTATTGCAATCTCATCTCCCTCTCCCAATCAGAGGGTCCACGGAACACCTTGGGAACTGATTCAGCCACTTATTAGATGTTGGCAAGTAGCCTCTGGGCCATACAATTTTCTGCCTATTCCAGTCAACCTCCCAGCCAGAAATCAGTCGGCAAGATTTAAATGAAAATTGGCCAAGTTCCATTCTGCTGCAGGAGAACAGGATATTAACCCATTGCTGCGTTCACCCAGCGGATGTCCTCTGGCACTACAGTCTCCCTCTCACGCCACCACCTGTCTCTTCAGTGACCTCGAGGTTGCTGACCCCACTGCCTTACCTAGAAGTTGCTCATGGATGTTCACTCAATCAAATTTTCTCAAATCAGACCTGATTAAAATTAAACATTTACTAGTTGTTCTTCTAATCTGACTAATGTGAAGTAGAATTAGCTTCTCCATAGAATCATTGAAACCCTGTAGTGCAGAAGAGGCTACTCGGCTCATCAAGTCTGCAATGACTCTGACAGAGTATCTTACCCAAGCCCTCTCCCCCACCCTATCCCGTAACCCCACACATTTACCACGGCTAATCCATCTAACCTATACATCTTTGGAGTGTGGGAGGAAACCCACGGAGATAGAAGAGGAATGTGCAAACTCCACACAGATAGTGACCCGAGACCGGAATTCAACCCGGATCCCTCGTGCTGTAACCATTTGCCACCATGCTGCCCAATATAATGTTAGCTGTCTTCAATACGCCCATAAAGTCTCTGCTTGGTAGATCTTGACTGTGAGTAATGAATTATAGATCCTTTTGCATCTCCTCCAATTTTTATTTCCGTCGAAGTCAAAAGGCTACCCCCCCTTTAACACTTGTACAAAGTAAAAATCCACTCTAAAGCATCCTGCTTTCTCTCTTTCCCTCCTGAAAAAAAACAGTTGCTGTTCCACAACGCCTTCTGTTTCCTCTCTCACAGTAAGAGTTTTAACAACACCGGGTTAAAGTCCAACAGGTTTAGTTGGTAGCAAATGCCATTAGCTTTCGGAGCGCTGCTCCTTCGTCAGATGGAGTGTATATCTGCTCTCAAACAGGGAGAGCAGATATCCACTCCATCTGACGAAGGAGCAGCGCTCCGAAAGCTAATGGCATTTGCTACCAAATAAACCTGTTGGACTTTAACCTGGTGTTGTTAAAACTCTTACTGTGCTTACCCCAGTCCAACGCCGGCATCTCCACATCCTCTCTCACAAGCAGAGCATTTGTTTAGTTGCCAGTGTTGTCTTTAGTTGTTGGTCACTTCCATCAGGGATCACTGGATGAGCTGACAGTGAGATGGGCCAAGAGTGAGGTACCAGACCACAACCAATTTCCACCTGGCCATTTTCTTCCCCTTTGCCAGGGATGATGAGGACAGTCATCACACTGCCCCAGAACTAGCTGAGATCTCAAACTAGGGGTCATAAATATAAAATAGCCAATGATCCACCCAATAATGAGATCAGGAAAAACTGAAAGAAACTTTCAGATAAAAGGTCATTGCCCTGAATCATGACCTCGATTGTTTCTCTCCACAGTTGCTGCCAGACCTGCTGAACATGTCCAGCATTTTCTGATTTTTCTTCAAGAGAGATTTTTTTAATCCAGGGATAGGAAATTGCTACCACAGGGAATGAGACATATAGCTTAAGGCTTTTAAGGAGAAGCTGGAGAACTACACCCATCCACCTCCTTAAACATTCACTCCCTCCCCGCCGATGCACAGTGGCAGCAGTGTGATACATCTCCCACATGCACTGCAGCAACTCACCAAGGCTCCCTTGAAAGCAGCTTCCATGTCCATGACCTCTACCACCCTGAAGGACAAGACCAGCACCTGTAAGTTTCCCTCCAAGCCACACATCTTCCTGACTTGGAATTATAACACCGTTCCTTCATAATCATGGGATCAAAATCCTGGAACTCTCTACCAAACAGCACTGTGAGCGTATCTACACCATGTGGATTGCCACAGTTCAATAATGTGTTTCACCAGCACCTTCTCAAGGGCAATTAGGGATCAATAGCGACTGCTGGCCTTGCAAGAGACACCCACATCCCATGGAAGAACAATAAAAACATGAGGAAGAAGGGAAGAGACAGATATGTTAATAGAGTCTCACGTGGAGCATCAACACCAGCGTGAGCCTGGTAAAGTTTTTAAAGTTTATTTATTAGTGTCACAGTAGGCTTACATTAACATCGCAATGAAGTTACTGTGAAAATCCCTTAGTCGCCACACTCTGGCACCTGCTTGGGTACACTGAGGGAGAATTTAGCATGGCCAATGCACCTAACCAGCACGTCTTTCAGAGTGTGGGAGGAAATCGGAGCACCCGGAGGAAACCCACGCAGACACAGGGAGAATGTGCAGACTCCGCACGGTGGCACAGTGGTTAGCACTGCTGCCTCACAGCACCAGAAACTCGGGTTTAATTCCCAGCTTGGATCATTGTCTGTGTGGAGTCTGCACGTTCTCCCCGTGTCTAACTGTGTTTCCTCCGGGTGCTCCAATTTCCTCCCACAGTCCGAAAGACGTGCTGGTTAGGTGCATTGGCTATGTTGAATTCTCCCTCAGTGTACCCGAACAGGAGTGTGGCGACTAAGGGATTTTCACGGTAATCTCATTGCAGTGTTAATGTAAGCCTGCTTGTGACTAATAATAAATAAACTTGATACGCAAGTGAATTTAACCCAAAATTTATAAGAACAATATGCAGACAGAAGACATGTTTCCCTCTCGTTTTCCCTCCATGATCACTGGCAACCATTCGGTACCTTACCCAAGTGGCCATTCGTTACGCTTGATTTGACACAGTGAATGTCAGTGCTCCAGTTAACCTTAGGGCGTTATTGAAGCTAAGCTCAATCCTGACCTTACCTGACGCACACATTCTCACTCATGAACGCAACTTCCAATAGGTGTCACTAGATGGCAATCAGGAGCAGGAGACCTGAATTCTGATGTCAGGATTCAAAGGCGCTGAGGCCAATTGTGGCAACATTACCAATTCCATGTGTGATTAAGCGCAAAATTGATAGCAATGCAATTTGCCTCTGGAAAATTATGGGTTTCCAGTTAAAACTGAAGTATGAGGTTTTGTGGCCAGAATGAGAATTTGACATTCGACTCTGTAAAAATCCTATAAGTGTAATTAATGTCACAAAATCATCCTGAGATGGAATAGCTTTAAACAACTGGTTTGTTTATCTGATCCAGGAGAATTCCTGTTATCATAGCATACCTGATCACAGGTCAAGCATTATCACACCAGAGTCTTCTTAACGCACCCATGGGCGTTTTTGTTACTTTTTCATTTACTGTTTGGCTCCCTGTGGTACAGCTCTCATTACACTGTGCCATGGATTCCCCCGGTAAATGATCTTGTTGATGAAGATCGGGATCATAGGTTTGCACTCACTCAGAAAAGCATCTTTAATATTGCTCTCTGTATGAATCCGTTAACACAATTTAGCTAAAACCCAGCCTGGAAGTCTGTTTATTTATTTATTAGTCACAAGTAGGCTTACCTTAACACTGCAATGAAGTTCCTGTGAAAATCCCCTAGTCGCCACACTCCGGCGCCTGTTCGGGTACACTGAGGGAGAATTTAGTATGGCCGATGCACCTAACCAGCACGTCTTTCAGACTGTGGGAGGAAACCGGAGCACCCGGAGGAAACCCCACACAGACATGGGGAGAACGTGCAGACTTCGCACAGACAGTGACCCAAGTTGGGAATCGAACCCGTGTCCCTGGCGCTGTGAGGCAGCAGTGCTAACCACTGTGCCACCCCCGTGCTGCCAACTGTATCTGGCTACTTGTAAATATTATTAACTAGCTCATGGGTGCACAGCATCCAAACCAAAAGAACAATATAATCAAATTCCATTATCATTATCTCCAATTCTGAGATCTTTAGTAATGTTTTGGGGTCTGAATTCCCTCATTTCAATGATTTCTCATCAAAATTGAAAGTTTTGATGTGGATTCTGACTTTATAGAAGGAGCAAGTATATTTCTTGTTGAAATGCATAAGGTTCCAAGGGGGCTTGACAAGGTAGATGCTGAAACAACGTTTTCCCTC